>NC_054386.1:99915405-100274572 GCF_017654675.1 Xenopus laevis | reverse complement strand
TTAAAGCAGAAGCAACTGTCGTCAGACCCACTTTCCAAGCAAACCGTTAACACGATTGTCTCCAGTTTGGTGAGTCAGACCCTCCTTAAGGGTTGTTCCGTACTAATTACCAGTCGCCCAACCAGACTTACCGCAGTGGAAACTTCTGTTTTTAGTCGAATATCTGAAATCATGGGATTTTTCCCCAAAGAAAGAGAAAAGTATTTTCAGCATTTTTTTAGCGATTATACAATGGCACAAAAGGCTTTCCATTATGTGAGGGAGAACGGGATGCTGTACACATTCTGCTACATCCCATCCTACTGCTGGATCATCTGCACTGTGTTATCCATGTGCTTCAGAGGCCAAAAGAATAAATTCACATCAACTGTGGAATTCCTTCCCAAAACTGTCACCCAACTGTTTGCCAGCTTTTTAAGTAACATTCTTGCCAATCACTGTCAGGGCGGGTCTATTGATAAGAATTTCTTGATATCCATTGGTTGGATGGCAGAAAGTGGGGTAAATAGTCACATTCTTTCATTTACAAAAGATGATTTGGAAACATTTAGTGTGGATACTTCCTCACATCTGGTGACAAGCTTTTTAATGGAGAGTGGGCAGTCTCCCAATGTGTCCTATTCCTTCTTGCACCTCACCATACAGGAGTTTATGGCCGCCTTGGTTCACTACCTTGACTACTCTCCTGAAAGGCTGCAGAAGGCTCTTGATGATGCAAAATCACATGTAGACGGACGTGGGGAAATATTTCTTCGATTCATATCTGGACTGTCTGACAGTTCTACCAGATCCCTGTTGAAGCCATATGTAGGCGATTTATCAGTTCAAGCCTCCAAGCATGTTATTAGCTTTCTCCAGAAATCCATTCCCACTCCGCAGACACAGAATATTGACTATAGGAAAGTTCTCAATGTATTTGCCTGCCTTGCTGAGTCCCGGAACAAAGCACTTGTTTCTTCATCCATTGGATCAAACACACATTTTGAGTTTTCGGAATTCTTCCTGGCGCCTCTGGACTGCACAGTGTTGGCTTTTATCCTAGAATCCTGTAAGGGAACAGAAGTGCTAGACCTTGGTTCCTGTTTTATTCAGACTGAAGGACTGGAGCGAATATCACCATCTCTACATACTGTGACTGAAGTCAGGTAGGATCTAAGGTGGAATTTTTATCTTGTGTTATACAGATTTTCTCATATAGTGACTAATTTGGGCAAAGAGAATTTGGGCTAAAATGGATGCTAATAGCTAAATTATGACATACCGTATATACTCGAGTAT
Source organism: Xenopus laevis (assembly GCF_017654675.1). Lineage (NCBI taxonomy): Eukaryota > Metazoa > Chordata > Amphibia > Anura > Pipidae > Xenopus > Xenopus laevis. The sequence goes on along the minus strand of NC_054386.1, from coordinate 100,273,294 downwards.
AAGCCGAGTTTTTCAGCCACCATAATATGCTGAAAAACTCTACCTCGGCTTATACTCGGGTCAAGCACAAAACCGGTCGCCGGCGTCTAAGAATAGTCGACGGCGCCTAAGAATAGTCTCCAAGAATATTCACCGGTGTCCAAGAATGGTCGCCGGCATCCAAAAACAAGACGCCGGCACCTCCAATGGGAGCAGAAACCCTCAATTTTTTGATTGAAACTTACCAGAAGCTGCTGCATTTCTCACCCTAGGCTTATACTCGAGTCAATAAGCTTTCCCAGTTTTTGGAGGTAAAATTAGGTACCTCGGCTTATACTCGGGACGGCTTATACTCGAGTATATACGGTACATAATTATGACATACAGTGGCTGCTGTATCTTCATAATAATATTTTGCAAGGTAATATCTAATGGAAAGCAAACGCACTATTACACACCAATACACCTCTGGCACACACATATCAGTGCTAATTAGGAATGGCATGGTCATTTATAGAAAGCATGATCATTGACTCATTTCGAATAAAGCATATACAGTATATGTAGAGTACTATATTTTATTTTCATTCTGACAAATAGAAATGCTGGTTTCTCTCAACAGACTCACAAACAACAATTTGAGGGATGAGGATGTGTCCCGCATTTATTCCATATTAACTCATCCACAGTGCCGAATCCAAAAGTTCAGGTAAGTCTTTTGCACCTTAGAATGAGTCTCCTATTTTCCCGTTATTTAGCATTTTATGTTTTTTTTCCAATCGGTTGCCTAGTGAACTATTGAGGAAAAAGGTGGTTCAAAAAGGTAGGCAAGGAGAAAATAAATACTAAAAAATAAATCACATAAAACAGGCACATACCTCCATGTTTTTCCCTAACAATGATACTCCCTATTCCCAAGAAGCACACAAAAGTGGACCTTGTATACTACTCCGGTTGTGACATGGGCATCCACTGACTATATCATTTGTGAAAAAATGAGAAAATTTTGATTTCAACCAGAAATGATAAATACATCTTGTTAGAGGAAAATATAGTGTAGGGATGTTACAATGTTATAGGGAACCAAGGATTGCTAAGGGCTATTATAACAACCTAAATATCTCCCAATAAGGAAGACGAAATGCTCGGTACTAACAAAACTAGCAAATGATTAAATGAATCAGTGGCTGACAAAGCCTACTACTAATTAAGATCATAGCTACAATTCAAAAAACAGTTGATACAAATCCATCACATAGAATCGATTACAATTCATTGATCGTCTAAATAGAAGAGATAAAAGTGGTGTATAAAAAGATGGTATAAAAAAATAGAAAGTGGGAAATGGTGTTAGTTCAGTAGCACACTGTAGGCCAATATGATGCTATAGTAAAAGTTGCAGTATTAATTCAGCAACATAAATCAATATGATATTGAAGCAGAAGAGCTACGCAAAACAACAGTGCTTCAATAGGTTATAAAAGGCCACAAGTAGAGTCAATGATGAAAAACTGCAAAAAAAAATACAAGCCAGTTAAGCAGGGAGATAAAAAGAGAATCTGGCATTTTACTAATAAATGAGACAGGGTTACAAAACCTTCTCTGTAGTAGTGTAGATGACTTAAAGTAACTCAAATACTGATACGCCACTTAAATATTTAAGCAAGTTTAATGTTAACAAGTCACCAGGGCCAGATTGAATACACCCTCCAGTGCTTAGGGAGCTTAGCCTCATTTAAGCCAGGCCATTTTTTTCTGATTTTATTATTATTATTAACATGTATTTTAGAGAGCCAACATATTGTGCAGAGCTGTATAATAAATGTGTTTATACATAGAAATTGCGTACATAGAACATACAGAGTTACATACAGAGTTACATACATATCCACCAGTACAGGTACAAAAGGTGAGGAAGGTCCTGGGCAAAAGAGCTTATAATCTAAAGGGGAAGGGTATGAGATACAATGTGCGGGCACTATCAGAAATAAGCAGGAGAGAGATGTAGCATATGGTATTGGATTAGGTAGCTGAACACAATAAGTGTGTTTTAAGAGATCTTTCGAAAGCAGGAAGGTTGGAAGTCGGACAGACTGTGGGAGAGAATTCCAGAGGAGGGGTGCGGCCCTTGCAAAGTCTTGAATGTGAGCGTGTTTGGAGGTAATGAGGGAAGAGTTGAGGAGCAGGCCAGTAGAGGAGAGTAGTAAGTGGTTGGGTGAGTATATAGAGATGAGTTCAGAGATGAAGTGTGGGGCAGAATTATGAAGTGCTTTGAATGTCAGGGAAATTTGTCTGAAATTATTCTGAAAGGTAGCAAATGCCAGTGCAGGGATTGACAGAATGGCGAGGCAGAGGAGGAGCGGTTACTGATGTTTATGAGCCTCGCAACAGTGTTCATTATGGACTGGAGAGTTGATAGTCTGGCAGGGAATTAATAGAGAGTTACAGTAGTCTAGACGTGATATGATGAGAGAGTGAATAAGAATTTTGGCAGCATCTTGGGTGATAAATGATCGCATTTTGGATATGTTCCTTAGGTGGAAGTGACATGATTTAATAAGTGACTGGATATGAGGAGTGAAGGACAGGGCAGAATCTAGGATAACCCCAAGGCACCGGGCCTGGGGAGACAATAGTGGAATTGTTAACTACGATAGATACTTCTGGGATGTTATGGGTATTAGTTGGAGGGAAGAGAACCATTTCCATTTTAGAGAGGTTTAACTTAAGATAGCGTTGCGAGATAGTGGAAAGGCAAGAGGAGACCCAAGTTAAGAACTCTGAATTAAGATCAGGAGAGAAGAGATAGATCTGATTATCGTCAGCATAGAGGTAGTAGTGAAAACCACATGACTTGATTAGTTTGCCGAGGGAAGAAGTAAAGAGAGAAAATAAGGGACCCAGGACAGAGCCTTGAAGAACCCAACAGAGGAAGGGGAGAAGATGCTACTCCATTGTAGGAGACACTGAAGGAACAATTAGTGAGGTAAGAAGAGAACCAGGACAGGGCCGTGTCATGATTGCCAAGTGAATGAAGGGACTGGAGGAGGAGAGGGTGATCCACAGTGTCAAATGCGGCCGAGAGATCAAGCAGTATTAGTAGTGAGAAATGGTTGTTAGCTTTAGCTGTTAGAAGGTCGTTAGTTAGTCAGCTAAGGGCAGTTTCAGTGGAGAGTTGTTGCCTAAAACCAGATTGCAGGGGGTCCAGCAGGTTATTGTCAGAGAGAAATTGTGTTAAAGGTCCCCATAGATGCAAACGTTTTTCATAGTGAACGACCGATTTCAATGCAATCCGACCAATCAAAGCAAGCAGAGAGATAGGTCAGAGGTTATAGAGATTGGAGGGATCAAGAGAGGGTTTTTTCCGGAATGGGGGTGACAGGAACATGTTTTAGTTGAGAAGGAAAGATTCCACTTGAGAGTGAAAGATTAAATAGATGAGTTAAAGCTTTGATTAGACAGGGAATAGCATTGAGGAGAAGTTTGGAAGGAATGGGATGAAGTGGGCAGGTAGTAAGGTGATAAGAAGCCAAACGTTTTGAGACTTCCTCATCAGTCACAGGCTAGAATGAGCACAGAAGAGGCTGGGGAGTGTGGAGGGAGGCTGGTGAATGTCTAGGGGGTTTCATTTTGTTTTTGAATGCTCAGCAGTATCTTGAGCAGGGGCGGAACTACCAGGGGGGCGGGGGGCCGAGCTGTGCGTCCTGCGCCAGGGCCCGCCCCCCTCTAGTTCCATATCTGATCTTGAGCAGAGACAGACAGACAAAAGTGTGAGTAGAAATGATATGTTCTGCTATTGGAAAGGAAAAAGTGACATCTGTAAAATGAGTTTTAGATGAAAAATATTTATGTCAATTTATGAAATGTTTTATTAATACATTTTGAATCTGATCATGTCTCATTCTGGCTCTTACCCTGCAGTCTAAGAAACAATGGCCTGACAGAGGAAAGCTGCCTCCCTCTGGCTTTGGCAATCAATGAAAACAAGTCCCTGAGGGACCTGGATCTGTCCAAGAACAAACTGGCCGGGGCTGATTTCTATCAGTTGCTGGCGGTTCTTTCTGATCCAACCTGCAAGATTGAGCGTTTGGCGTGAGTATAATACAAGAGAATAATCTTATACATGACTGTCTGGATATGATATCGCAAGAGGCAAAACAGCGCCATTTTTTTATTGCGTTGTAACGTTATTGTTTACAAAAAACACATTTCTAGTTGTTTTTTTTTTTTTATTGAGGACAGATCCATGGCTTATGGAAGGTGTTTATCACGAATGAGATATTTTGTAGGCAAGATCGTAATCGTAGTAGGTTGAAAAAAAAGGCGTCCATCAAGATCATCGTACATTCCTAGGCGTGGAAGTTTTAGGTGTCGATATTTCATTTAACTGGTTATAAACTTAATTTCTATCTGTCATACCCAACCCGTCCTAAAAACCCATTCACAGATACACAGCCCTAGCGTTGGTGCCATACAAATCTCAAGGATGGTGATGTGGGATTTGACTACATAGAAAGTGTCGGTGACCTGCGTCTGACATAGAGCGTCTGTCATATAAATCTCTGTCTCTCACAGACTCCAGGAGGCCAAGCTGACCCCAGAATACTGTGACTCACTGCTCTCCCTGAATAACAACACCAACCTCGTGTTCCTCAACATCAGCAGCAATTTCTTTGGCAACGCTGGTTACCCCCATATACAGAGACTTATACTCACCCACCCCAGTCTGAAGGAGATCAAGTAAGTACAGTGGGTCCAATGTTAAGAAAATGTTACAGGATAATGAACAAGTCTAGCAAACTCACTGTAGAGACAAAGGGGAATATTCACTAAGCGCCGAACGCTAGCGTTTGGCATTTTCGTTACTGCGCAAATTCACTAACGAAAGCTGGCGTAGTTTCGCTAGTGTTACTTCGCACCCTTACGCCAGGCGAATTTTCGCTAGCGACGTAACTACGCAAATTCACTAACTTGCGCAGTGTACTGAACGCTACCTTTTACGCCAGACTTCCTTCGCCACCTCAGACCAGGCGAAGCGCAATAGAGTAGATAGGGATTGCTTCAAAAAAAGTCAAAATTTTTTCTAAGTCCCAAAAAACGCTGGCGTGTTTTCTACATGATGGGTGATAGGCTGAAAAAGATCGAAAAATTTTTTGGGGCTCCCCTCCTTCCCCCTACATTTCCTGACTCATGGCAACTTACCTAGACAGTGGGCACATGTGTAGGGCAAAATAAAATTTTTATTTGATGATTTGAAGGTTTTCTTGGCATTTGTAGTGCTGATACGTATTCCTCCATTGAAATTTGAATTTGGCGCCGTATGCAAATTAGCCTTCGCTAGCGTAACTTCGCTTTACATAGCGAATCAACGCTAGCGCAACTTCGCAACCTTACGCTTCCCCTGAGCACAACTTCGGATTTTAGTGAATTTGCGGAGCGCTGGCGAAACTACACCTGGCGAAGTGCGGCGAAGTTGCGCATGGCGAAACTACGAATGTTAGTGAATTTGCCCCATAGGATTCTCTTTATCATCACATAAAATAATACATTCTTATTCTGATCTTTCTCATTATTTAATGGGTAGGGTGGATGGGCAAGTAATCACATACATTAACAATGTAGTAGTAGATGAACGAAACATAAGCTTTGTACATAAGCAGTTGTACTTTGCTCCTAGAAGAACAGAAAAATACTGTACAGTAAGGTCCATAGAGGGCATATTATCTCCATATTGTGACACCCAAACTCACTCCCCTAGGAAACGATAAATAAGTCATTTGTGTTGGTTCGTGAAGATGTCACAGGAGTAGCTATGATGCCCAGTTTACACGGCGAGGCTTCCACAAATGCCAGTGCCATAAAATCTAGACCCAAATGCTTTAAGGCAACTTTAAAGGATAAGTAAACCTTTAAAATAAGTAAATGTAATATTGATGAGGGGACTATTCTAAACACTTTTGTCATTTACATTCATTATTTACTTTGTTTTTATTCCAAGATATTAAAGGGATTCTGTCATGGGGAAAAAAAAAATCATTTTCATTTTCAAAATGAATCAGTTAATAGTGCTGCTCCAGCAGAATTCTGCACTGAAATCCATTTCTCAAAAGAGCAAACAGATTTTTTTCTATTCAATTTTGAAATCTGACATGGGGCTAGACATTTTGTCAATTTCCCAGTTGCCCCAGTCATGTGACTTGTGCTCTGATAAACTTCAATCACTCTTTACTGCTGTACTGCAAGTTGGAGTGATATCACCCCCCCTTCCTCCCCCCCAGCAGCCTAACAACAGAACAATGGGAAGGTGATCAGATAGCAGCTCCCTAACACAAGATAACAGCTGCCTGGTAGATCTAAGAACAACACTCAATAGTAAAATCCAGGTCCCACTGAGACACATTCAGTTACATTGAGAAGGAAAAACAGCAGCCTGCCAGAAAGCATTTCTCTCCTAAAGTGCAGGCACAAGTCACATGACCAGGGGCAGCTGGGAAACTGACAATATGTCTAGCCCCATGTCAGATTTCAAAATTGAATATAAAAAAATCTGTTTGCTCTTTTGAGAAATGGATTTCAGTGCAGAATTCTGCTGGAGCAGCACTATTAACTGATTCATTTTGAAAAAAAAAAATTTCCCCATGACAGTATCCCTTTAAGGGTACTGTTAATATGAATGAATTGTGTTACAACATCGCCACCTGCTGGTCAGTTTCCCACCAGTCTGACCAGCAATTAGTCAAGGAAGTTGTCAGGAGAAAGAAAGAGGCTGATGTTCTTCTGTTTAGGAATAAAATTAGAAACCTTTCTCACATCTTTCCTAAACAGAAGAACATCAGAGCAGTCTCTCCCTTTCTCCTGACAAATTCTAGGCAATAAGGTCTAGTGGCTGAAGAGAGAGACAGCAAATCCAGTTTTTGTCACAATATTAATACCCAGCCCTCAAAATATTAATAAAGGCCCTTTCATGAGTTCCCTAATTGCTTTGCATATGCACAATACGCTCTGTACCCCTTCATTAATGGGGTAGAATAGAGACACTTCCCCCACACCCACTGTCCGAATGAGCTACAAGCATCAATGTGAGGTCTCTGGGACTGGCAAAAAGTGCACAACCTTTTTTTTTTTATATATAAATATCTGAGACTCACCCTTGTGTAGCTGCTAGAATGGTCCCTCGGCTTCCTATATACAAAATACAGCCCTAAAATCAGTCTGCACGTAGGAGCTATAGAGGCATTTTGGAAAATACTAACCGAGAATAAGGGAATGGTTGAAATAACATTTTGTTCAAGTTACTGGGTGTTTTTGGGTGAAAACCTCAATGTAAATGTTGAATTGTCCCTGTAAAGTGATTATTTATCCATTACTGCATATACAGAATATACAGAATATATAGTGAATAAAGTACCCCCTCTTGTAAAATATAAGGATATTATAAGTTACCGAGGAGTTTCATGACCATATAAAAGTACGAGGCCGAAGGGGAGTCATGTGACAGAAATGACATCAGAACTCACCGTTTATAAGGATAAGATATTTATGGCTTTTGTGTATTATATACTATAATACTACTATAATGAGTGCGAGGCAAATGTTGCTGTATTTTGAGCTCTTCTGTTGTTCCAGGTTGGGGATGAATGATTTCTCAGAAGAAACAGAGAAGAACCTGCTGCAGCTGCAGAAGCGCAGGCCGGAAGTGGTCGTTACATTATGATGGGAAAGAGCAAGAAGCAACAGTGATGTAACTAGAAATTATGGGGCATCAGCAAAATTAATGCAGCCCCCCTCCCCCAAATTATAGGAACAGTACACAATTTTATAAACATATACTGAAGCTGCTTATTGGTCAGTTATTCCACTGGGCCCCTATATCTCCTGGTCCCCCCCCCAGCAGTCATTGGTTGCACTTTCTTTGTGAGCGGGGGGTGGGGTACTTGGATGGTTTTTTGGACAGACGTAATATCAAAGGCTATTGTGATACTAAACTCTATAGTTAGTATAGATATGGGTATATAGAATTTAATTAAAAGTAGGGAGGGGTGTGTGTATGGATGCTGGGTTTTCATTTGGAGGGGTTGAACTTGATGGACTTTGTCTTTTTTCAACCCAATTTAACTATGTAACTATGTAACTTACCGTATATACTCGAGTATAAGCCGTCCCGAGTATAAGCCGAGGTACCTAATTTTACGTCCAAAAACTGGGAAAGCTTATTGACTCGAGTATAAGCCGAGGGTGAGAAATGCAGCAGCTTCTGGTAAGTTTCAATCAAAAAATTTAGGGTTTTTGCTCCCATTGGAGGTGCCGGCGTCTCATTTTTGGATGCCGGCGACCATTCTTGGACGCCGGCGAATATTCTTGGAGACTATTCTTGGACGCCGGCGACTATTCTTGGATGTATCGCTGGCAACTTTCTGCTAGCGATACTTCAAAGCGTTTCAAAGCGAAATTACGCTAGTGATCGATTCCGCCTAGCGAAATTGCGTTAGTCCTCTTACGCGTAGGTCAATTTGAATAGGGTGGGTACAAATAGGTCATATATACGTCTTTATTAGAGATGTTGGTGCAAATGCTTGAAGTGGCCACTTATTATTACACATGTCCAAGGAAGCAAAATAAAGACAAAAGATCCTCTAATGTCCTACACATGAGCCCACCCTAAAACAAATGTTCCATGGCCCTCAAATGTCTGGGGGAAAATGTTAACACAAAAAAGTTTAATAGTTAGGACCTTTGCAGGCAATCCCGCTTAAAAAAGGACAAGTCGCCAGCGTTTTTACAACTTTAATGCATTTCCAGCAGACATAAAATTGAGGAGAATGAAGCTTCATTTTATCAGTTCACCTGGTCTGAGGCAGTGAAGTCAACTCTGGCGAAAGATTTAGTTACTATTAGTAAATTGGCAATGTCCCTGCGGATGTGATTTCTAGAGACATGTCGCTAGTGTTTGCCCCCTTGTGTCAGCTCCGGTTCTTGTGCTTCTTCACTGCCGCTGAAGCCGACACAAAGCTTCTGGACACAGAGAAGAGGATCCAGCTAGCAGTCAGGGGCTGTGGTTTTCAGCTGGCTGATTCCGGCCCCATCTGGCCCTAGCCTACCTCTAGTCACCATTGGATACATTCACTTACTCTTTATTCTGGGAGAAGCAGAGATTCTTTTAAAGAACAGCTAATGAAGGTGCCCCTGCAAGAGGATCCTTATACGAGGCTGAATGGAAGTTGGATGCAATATACGGCTACAATGTGCAGTTGAAACAAAGAAAAGAAGAAGAAATCACCAGCAATAAGTCTAACGGACTTTGTAGCCGCCATATGCAATACTTGGTCTTGATGTTGGTGATAAAAACCTCCAAAAGTCAAGTTTTTTTTGAACAGGTCTCTAAGATGCACCAACTACATCTTGTTACACCCTGGCCATATCCAGATATTGGAAACTGCCTATTTGGTGTATTAATCTCAGTATCTACCTCTGTCCCACCCAACTGCCTATAAGGCTGGAGATCTTTAACTGGACCACAGCCAGATTTCACCCCAACTCTTGACTAATGTGAATTTTAATCTTTAATCCAGAATAGATGGCAAAGTATGACCATTTATAGTCAATTTTGGACTGGGCCTCCTAGAGTTAGCCATATTTATACTCCATATTATTCCCTATAATTTTGTAAACAGTATAAGGGAATTTCAATGGTTCACTTCCCTCTAGGTATTGCCGTTGGCACAGGGGTAGTAAAGCAGTTCTTGTTTCCTAGTGAATAACAGGGGGAAGAACATGTGCTCACTCTCAATTTGACCGCAGCACCCATGGAGGCAATCTTAAACTCACCTTAGTCGAGCATACAGAGACCCCATGAATGAGACTTAACAGGTGACTAGCTACTTTCATACTACCCCCCTGGGTTGTGAGATAGTCAGGGTTAGTGAGTAATAACAGTTGTGTGCTCCACCAAGGAGAAATAATGTGGGCTTAGTATTCCCCGGGGTAAACCAGCCTTGTAGAGACCAGAGCTGGAAAAGGACCCAGGCTATTCCTTATCCCTCAGAGGCTTCAGCTGGAGGCAATTCAGAATCATTGTGGTGTCACACCCCTAGGGGAGGCGATAAGTCTATTTTATCCTCTCTCCAACCCGACTGCTTGTGCCGTGTCCGTACATTCTGTCTGTCTGCCCCATTGCCTTGCTCGATCTATTGCCTCATCTCAATGGTGCCTTTTATATTTAATAAACCTTTAGTTTATGGTTAAACATCACTGGCGACATTTTTTTCTACAGTTTCTGCTGTCACCTATGATTAAAAGTACAGTTCAGCTACATATAGTGTATATATATATATATAAATGTACAAGGAAGTCCGAGGAAGAGGCAGTGTCTGCAAAATCTGTTTTAGTGGAAATGGAACAACCAGCACTGACATAAGAAATCAACTTAGGTACAAGTGCGGACTGAGAAACTTCGCCAGTGTTCGGCTGCTGTAGTGGTTACAAATTTACGCCTGGTGAAGTGCGGCAGAGCTTTCAGTGGTCGAAAAGTCACCCCTAAGAGTCTTAAAAGACCAGTAACATAAAAAAAAAAGAAATTGTTTCTTTTTAACGAAAAAAAAAACCCAGTGAGTTTTAACTTTTAATTTGCAAAGCTTTTAATAAGAAATGACTTACCGATTCTCTGCATGCGCTCCTCTTCAGAAACGGCGACCGGACGATGATCCATTGTGCGGTACTCGATTTCTCCTCCCTGCCTTCTATAGGAGATAGCCAGGGAGGAGAAATCGAGCGCCGCGCAATGGATCGTCGCCCTGTCGCCGTTTCTGAAGAGGAGCGCATGCAGAGAATCAGAAAGTCATTTCTTAAAGGATAAGTAAATCTTTAAAATAAGTGAATGTAAAATTGATGAGGGGACTATTCTAAGCACTTTTGTATATTACATTCATTAATTATTTTCTTTTAATTCCAAGATATTAAGGGATACATGTACTGTTAATATGAATGAATTTTGTTACAACAGCGCCACCTGCTGGTCAGTTTCCCACCAGTCTGACCAGCAAGTAGTCAAGGAAGTTGTCAGGAGAAAGAAAGAGGCTGATGTTCTTCTGCTTAGGAATAAAATTAGAAACCTTTCTCACATCTTTCCTAAGCAGAAGAACATCAGCCTCTTTCTTTCTCCTGACAACTTCCTTGACTACTTGCTGGTCAGACTGGTGGGAAACTGACCAGCAGGTGGCGCTGTTGTAACAAAATTCATTCATATTAACAGCACATTAAAGGGATACTGTTATGGGAAAAAAATTTTATTTCAAAATGAATCAGTTAATAGAGCTGCTCCAGCAGAATTCTGCACCGAAATCCGTTTCTCAAAAGAGCAAACTGATTTTTTTATATTAAATTTTGAAATCTGACATGGGGCTAGACATATTGTCAGTTTCCCAGCTGCCCCCAGTCATGTGACTTGTGCTCTGATAAACTTCAGTCACTCTTTACTGCTGTACTGCAAGTTGGAGTGATATCACCCCCCTCCCTTTTCCCCCCCAGCAGCCTAACAACAGAACAATGGGAAGGTAACCAGATAGCAGCTCCCTAACACAAGATAACAGCTGCCTGGTAGATCTAAGAACAACACTCAATAGTAAAATCCAGGTCCCACTGAGACACATTCAGTTACATTGAGAAGGAAAAACAGCAGCCTGCCAGAAAGCATTTCTCTCCTAAAGTGCAGGCACAAGTCACATGACCAGGGGCAGCTGGGAAATTGACAATATGTCTAGCCCCATGTCAGATTTCAAAATTGAATATAAAAAAATCTGTTTGCTCTTTTGAGAAATGGATTTCAGTGCAGAATTCTGCTGGAGCAGCACTATTAACTGATGTGTTTTGAAAAAAACATGTTTTCCGATGACAGGATCCCTTTAAAGTACAAATGGAAAAAAAGTCCTTGTCCCCTACTTGGTCACTCACCTCACACACCCTTTTAGGAGTTTACTCACTGGCAACTTTGCACCTTTCACAATTAACACACTCGCTGATATAGAGCTGAACATACGGAGATCATCAGCTTTATTAAAAATGACTTTAAGTACAAACCATGGTTGGTGCACAAGCCTTTTTTATGTTTTATGCCCTATAGACCTGGCACTTCCTTAAAGGAGAAATAAAGCCTAACTAAAGAAGTAACTAGAAATGTTGTACATGATGTTTGTGCTTCTGTACCAGCCCAAGGCAACCACAGTCCTTTAGCAGTAAAGATCTGTGTCTCCAAAGATGCCCCAGTAGCTCCCCATCTTCTTTTCTGCTGATTCACTGATTCACATGCTCTGTGCTGCTGTCACTTACTGAGCTTAGGGAGCCACTCACAATATACAGTACACATAGAATAGAAATTGAAATTGTATATGAATTAGGGCCTCGTGTGGCCCCTGTACCCCCAGATTCTGCTTCCTCTATAGTAACGCCCCTGTTAGTAGGGTAACCAGCAGCAAAATCCAGACAAAGTGCCAGTGAGACAATGTCAGAGGGGTGGGTTGGTGATGTCAGAGAGGAGAGCTGTAGCGGGATTGGTGACCTAATAAGCAGGTGATGTTATGATGTCACGTCCCACACGACAAAATTGCGAAAAAGTGAAACATATTGAAGTCAAAATGATTTTGACGCGCAACAATTTCGACACGATCATCGATTTTTACGTGGGGCGACTCTTTTGTCGAAATGCTTTACAGTCAATGGGCGTCCGAATAATTCTGATGTACGACAGCTTTGATGAGCGGAAATTTTCGCTGCAGTTTCGCCAAAACTTTTGCAGTCAGCGAAATCCGGAAATTCGCCGCAAATCCATGCCTGGCAATTAAATTCGTCCATCACTGCTCCCTATTTAGATGGTCCCTTGAAAAATGGACTTTGTTGTTCAAACCCTACTTCTCAGTGGGCTCCTGATTGGTTTTAATTAGGTCTAAGACAGTCCTGTTCTGATCTGGGGTTAACATTACAGGAAGCCTTTACTGAATCTGGTATCAGAACCACAAGGCTCTGGTTATCCAATATTCTCCATTGGAAGGCTTCACTGCAATAAGGATAAACATGTAACAAAATGTATTTATTCCCAGACTTTGCTTTAAGATTCCAACCAAAAATGCCACTGAAATAATGGAATTTCTGTTCAATTTTAAAGGGGTTGGTTTTTTTTTGTAGCTTTTGAGTTATTTGGCTTTTTATTCAGCAGCTCTCCAGTTTGCTATTTCAGCCATCTGGTTGCTAGGGTCCAAATTCCCCTAGCAACAATGCATCAATATGAATAAGATTCTGGAATATGAATAGGAGAGGCCTGAATAGAAAGAGGAGGAATAAAAAGTAGCAATAACAATACATTTGTAGCCTTACAGGGCATTTCTTTATAGATGGGGTCAGTGACAATTTGAAAGCTGGAAAGAGTCAGAAGAAGAAGGCAAATAATTCAAAAACTATAAAAAATAAACGATGAAGACCAATCAGAAAGTGTGCTTATAATTTGCCATCCTATAACATACTAAAAGTTAACTTAAAGGAAATTTTTACCCCAAATACTTGAGCAACCGATAGTTTATATAAAATTAAGTGGCATATTAAAAAAATCTTACCAAACTGGAATATATATTTAAGTAAATATTGGCCTTTTACATCTCTTGCCTTGAACCACCATTTAATGATGGTCTGTGTGCTGCCTCAGAGATCACCTGACCAGAAATACTGCAGCTCTAACTGTAACAGGAAGAGATCACCTGACCAGAAATACTGCAGCTCTAACTGTAACAGGAAGAGATCACCTGACCAGAAATACTACAGCTCTAACTGTAACAGGAAGAGATCACCTGACCAGAAATACTACAGCTCTAACTGTAACAGGAAGAGATCACCTGACCAGAAATACTGCAGCTCTAACTGTAACAGGAAGAGATCACCTGACCAGAAATACTACAGCTCTAACTGTAACAGGAAGAGATCACCTGACCAGAAATACTACAGCTCTAACTGTAACAGGAAGAAGCGAGGAAGCAAAAGACACAACTCTGTCTGTTAATTGACTAATGTGACCTAACATGTTTGGTGTGTGCACCGTGAATCGTACGATCCCAGGGGGCGGCCCTTATTTTTTAAAATGGCAATTTTCTATTTATGATTACCCAATGGCACATACTACTAAAAAAGTATATTATTATGATAATGGTTCATTTACATGAAGCAGGGTTTTACATATGAGCTGTTTTACTCAGTATCTTTTTATAGAGACCTACATTGTTTGAGGGTATAGTTTCCCTTTAAAGGTGAACCACCATTTAATAGTTGGATACAAGTGAGTTAAGGAGCACTAAGTCTAATTAGTTTTGACAATATTACACATTAGGGTGATATTTGGGGAAAGATGCCATTCAGTGCCACAGGGACCTTACTCCAAGGTGAAGATAGGGGCAGAGTTCTTCTTCAGCTCCATAAATAAATGGCTCATGTAAAAGAATTTCTTTGGTCAGTTGTTAAAGGGGTGCTTCATCTTTCTGTTAACTTTTAGTATGTTACAGCACGGCCACTTCTAAGCAACATTTCAATTGGTCATTGTATTTCTTTCTAGTTTTTAAATTAATTGCTTTCTTCTTATGAATCTCTTTTTTTCTGGCAGCTTTCAACAAAAGGGGGTCACTGACCCCAAATAAAAACGAATGCTTTCGGCGGCTAAACATTTATTGTTGTTGATACTTTTTATTCATATTACAGTCTCTTATTCAAATCAATGTATGGTTGCTAGGGGAATTTGGACCCAACACCCAGATGGCTGAAATAACAAACTGGAGAGCTGCTGAATAAAAAGCTAAATAACTAAAAAAACATAAATAATAAAAAATGAAAATCGATTACAAATTGTCTCAGAATATCCCTCTCTACATCTACACCTTCAGTCATCTGAAATTACCTGTTTTCAATCATGCAAAATGCTGAAATGTTAGAGAACCCATAATGCCTTGAGTTGAGAATATGGGCAGCTGTGGCCTTACAATATAGAGATGAAACCAGAGACACACCTGAACCTCTTAAAGTGGGAATACATAGGATTTCTCTGACTTTATGAACTACTTATCAGTCTTCAACAATCACTTAGAAGCCAAACTGAGAAGAAGCTGGTGGAACATAGTAAGAACTTGCTCTCAATGGATAACTTACTCCTTCTACTCAGATTCTGGAATCCACCAATGACTAATAAGGAATCATCTTTAGAGGCACCCCTCCCTGTAAATGCTTTACCACCAACACCCAAAGAACATTTTGTAGTGAGATGATGTAAAAGTGAGACTTTGCTTGTCTGGTGTAAGTAATAAGCAGAGCAAACATGAAAGAAGAAGAGGAGACGTTGGCCAACAAGACATTTTTATTCATTTAGGTGAAATCGATGTTGGCAGAAACCCAATGATGGTCAAATAGCAGAGGAATATCATAGAATCGGAAGCATATATACTGTATTTAATATATATATAAGATTATATTTCTCTCTTCTCAATGAACCACAGTAGTAGGGACTTCGGCCTTTCGCATGACCATTGAGAGGTATTTGTCTGGAAGGCCGGCCGTTCTGCAACATAGAAAGTGGGTCTGATTAAATAACAGTATTGGCCAATAACATCCCCATACCAAATATACCAATTTGAATGTTCCTTGTTTCTTCTCTCTTACTTATTATTTAACTTCTCAGTCTTCTTTCTTTTTGGATATCTCTTCTAGTTCTCTCTCCATTACACAAGCACCTCCCGAAATCACTCTCCTCTTATTTCCCTCTGGCCACTGCTCTTTTTATTCTACTCTCACATCTACACTCACCCTCCTCTCTTCCAACCTTCTCAACTCTCTTTCTTAGCTTACCCCACTAGTCTCTTCTCTCTCTCTCCATGCCATCTATCTCACCCTCCTCTCTTCCAACCTTCTCAACTCTCTTTCTTATCTTACCCCTCTAGTCTCTTCTCTCCCTATGCCATGTATCTCACCCTCCTCTCTTCCAACCTTCTTAATTCTCTTTCTTATCTTACCCCACTAGTCTCTTCTCTCCCTATGCCATGTATCTCACCCTCCTCTCTTCCAACCTTCTCAACTCTCTTTCTTATCTTACCCCACTAGTCTCTTCTCTCCCCATGCCATGTATCTCACCCTCCTCTCTTCCAACCTTCTTAATTCTCTTTCTTATCTTTCTCTCCCCATGCCATCTATCTAATCCTCAGTTTAGGGATAGATCAGGAAACGATGAGGTGGGTTTCTCTATGGGCTGCATATAGATAGGACATGTTATAGGTAGTAAGCTCCAATATGCAAACGACTTCATTCTCACCTGAGCTCCTCCAGCTTCTTCTGTTTCAGCTCATCCAGACGAGCCCTACGCTGATGAGCTTCTTCATTCAGCTTCTTGCCTTCTTCAAAGTAGTCGATTCTTGCCAAGACCTGCTTCTGCTCATTCTCACGGACTTGGCGCCTGAGCTCTGCTGCGTGCTTCATCAGCTGGGTATTCTTCTCTTCTAACTCTTTGTGTTCTTTCTCAATTATCATTCGTTGTTCTCTGATATAGAGAAGATGTGTGACATGAGCAGCCATATCAGCCACAAATGAAACCACCATTTTCCTTGCCCAGTTCACTGATATCTTATAGTACACCTATGGAGTGATGCCCCTTACCTCAGCACTCTATTGAACTCTGCTCGGTCCCTCTGTGCCTGCACGGCCAGGCAATGTTCTTTCTGTGAAATCTGCTCCATCCGTGTCTGTTTCATCATGGAGTTCACCTCTGCTTGCTTCTGGGCAATTTCCTTTTCTTTCTGTCTCCAGGAACGTTCCATAGCTTCCTGGTTTCTCTTTGCTCTCAGAGCATCCTGGAGGCCAGCAAAAAACAATCAAGGGAAAAGGAGCACGTCAGGTGGTACTTGCTTTGTAGGGTGGAGCTAAACAAATTGTTTATCTGTTCCTCACGCCTCTTTATTTACCATAAGTCCTGTCTATATTTTATTACTGGGGAAATGCCATGAATTAACATCATTGTTGTCCATGTAATAAATCGACCGCGCAAGAAATGGCAGTAAGTGATATGGGGAGGACCATTTATCAAATCCAATCTTATCTCATTATTTTCTGAAAAATACTTCCGACCAAATCCACACAGGTTTTTTTCCCCTTATTTATCAATACATTTCCCCGAAAATTTTCTGTGCAGGAAAAAAACGTAAAAAAAAAGGAATCGTACAAATATTTCCGATTTTCCTCCCAAAAACCACAAAATCTTCAGATTATTGCATGAAACCCAGCGCAGATCAAGATATCTTCTGGACTTCACCCACTGACTTATATACAAACGTGACAGTTCTTAGATGCCGGACTTTTGGATTTGGACTTTTTCCATCCTCGGGGTATAATAAAAACACGATTTTTTCAGGTTTTTGGCATTCAGAGTTTAATAAATAACCCCTTCCAGGAATCCTGGATGGAATCTTGGTGCATCCATAGCAGTAACCCATAATAACCAATCAGTGATAAAACAGGTATGTGTTTATATCCCTTTAAAGACACATGTGGTTAAAATATAAACTAGTGACCAACCTCAGCACCCATTATGTACATGGGTTAATATTCCTGCACCCCTTCTCCCCAGATTGGTGCAATGAGACTGTTACCTTGACGATGGGTTTAGATACAGAAAAAAATATGCAAATATAAACCAAATGCACCGAATCCACTATTTTGGATTTGGATTTTTAAATCCTTTGCAAAAGATTAGGCTGAATACTGAACCGAATCCTATTTGGAAAAGCAAATTCGAGGTGGGAAGGGGAACATATTTACTTCCATTTTTGGTGACAAAAAGTCACACGATTTCCCTCCCTGCCCCTAATTTGCATA
Source organism: Xenopus laevis (assembly GCF_017654675.1). Lineage (NCBI taxonomy): Eukaryota > Metazoa > Chordata > Amphibia > Anura > Pipidae > Xenopus > Xenopus laevis. The sequence continues at coordinate 100,255,435 of NC_054386.1, read as the reverse complement.
TGCAAATTCGGATTCGGTTGGGCCAGGCAGAAGGCTTCGGCCGAATCTGAATCCTGCTGAGTAAGGCCGAATCCTGGATGGAATCCTGGTGCATCCCTAGCAGTAACCCATAATAACCAATCAGTGATTAGCTTTTTTTCAGGCAGCTGCAGGTTGAACAATGAAAGCAATCATCTGATTGGTTGGCATGGGTTACTGCCCAGGTGCAAATATGCCCAGTGTTTATAAATGAGCCCCAGTGTATCCAGATCATTGTGTACTTGCACTCACCTGCCTACACAAAAGGTCACAACTGTATCATCAGAGAATGATGTTTTTGGTTTTGTCAGCTATTACCTGTTCTGCTCGGTAGTCTCTAGCTCTTTCCTGCAGGGCTCGCAGACGGGCAACCTCTAGCTCCTTCTCTTTCTTTATCCTCTGCTGCTCAGCTTCATATTCAGCCTCTCTCTCCTATTGGAATAGCGAAAATGTACAACTTGGATAGAGTACAACTAAACCCTAGAAATTACTGCTGCTAAAAATGCCATTTACTGAATTGCACGAGGCTAAAGTCTGAGCTTGTCAATAGCAGCAATGATCCAGGACTTCAAACTTGTCACAGGGGGTCACCATCTTGGAAAGTGTCTGTGACACTCACATGCTCAGTGGGCTCTGATTGGCTGTTGAGAAGCTAAGTTTAGGGCTCGTCACTAATTATCCAGCAGAAAATGAGCTTCCCCTGTAATATAAGCTGATGCTACAGGTTTGCTGATTATTCAATTCTGATGCTAATTGCACTGGTTTCTGTGCTGCCATGTAGTAATTATGTGTATTAATTACTAATCAGCCTTATATTGTGACATTTCTATTCTATGTGTACTGTATATTGTGAGTGGGTCCCTAAGCTCAGTAAGTGACAGCAGCACAGAGCATGTGAATCAGTGAATCAGCAGAAAAGAAGATGGGGAGCTACTGGGGCATCTTTGGAGACACAGATCTTTACTGCTAAAGGGCTGTGTTTGCCTTGGGCTGGCACAGAAGCACAAAACATCATGTACAACATTTCTACCTACTTAGGCTTTAGTTCTCCTTTAAATAATGAACACTGGCTGATAGCAGTTAGATTGAAGGTCTCAGGTCTCAAAAATGCAAAAAAAAATTATGAAAAGAGGTCCAGGTAGTGTGCCCTGAATCTTCCGCTGAGGGAGCGGATAAACCGTATGAAAAAAGGAGCAGGCACTTCCAAAGACCAATCTTTCAGACAGACTTGTAAGATAATTTAGTCGTTTATTTTGGTAAAAAAGGATAGAGCCTTACGCTTTTCGTATCTTTCAGACAGAGCCTATGATTAAGTGTCTGAAAGATACAAAACGCGTAAGGCTGTGTCCTTGTAAACCGAAATAAACTACTACTTACAGATCTGCCCGGGAGATTGGTCTTTGTCAGTGTAGAGCAATGGCTCGTCCTGAAAGCAGCAGCTACACATTAATATGACAATGTCAGTGCAATGGTGGTGCCTTCGTCTGATACAGAGTGTGGGTTGTCTTTGCCTATGATAGGATGTATTTGTGCTACAGCCAATGTATTCCCAGTGTTATGTATATTATATATACTGTATATATGCACCACTTTTTACAATACAACATAATTATATAGATATATATATATAGAGTATGAAGGCAGAACTGATTGAGTTTGTACTCTCTCCCAGCTGTGCCTTCATCAGGCTCCACTACCATCTTGTTCTTGTTGTACTCCAGCACACGCAGATCTGACAGTCTCTCCTGCTCCTTCCGTTCCGTCTTCTTCTTCAAATTCTCCGTGTTGATCTGCTGAATCTGGGCCTGGATCTCCAGCTGCTCCTGGCGCTTTCTTTTCATTTCCTGAGGAAAGAGTCGAAGTGTCAACGAGTGGATCATGTAACCAGTGACTCCATTGCTCCCATAGTTCTCTCTCACCTCATAATCTTCTATCTGCAGCTCCTCCAAGTATTGCAGCATGTGCTGGGCCTCTTGCTCTTTCTGTTCTTCCACCAGAATTCTGGATTCCAGATTTCCCTCCATCTGCTGGATAATGTGCATCTTTCCTCTGCAGAGAAAGTCATTGGCTGTTAGTACAGAATTAGATCCAGTCCCTTCACTGTCAGTTATGAAACTGCCCGTTTAATCCTGCAGCTGAGAACCTGTAGAGGCGAATCAATGTGTTGAATGAGTCAGTCCGGCTGCAGGTTATGAGCCATGGGACAAACACACACCATACAAACTCATGCAATGCCACTTTAATTATTATTATTATCATGTATTTATAGAGCGACAACAGCAGTGCTGTAAAGTAAACGTGTTTATACATTATATCAATTACAGTATATACATAGAACATATGGAGTTACATACACCACAACCAATACCGGTACAAAAGGTGAGGAAGGGCCTGTGAAAAAGAGCTTACAATCTAAAGGGAAGGGAATAAGACACAAGGGGGTCATTTATAAAGTTCGCGCAGCCCATATTTATTCATAAACGGTTGTATTGCCCGTGATTTTTCCTGAACGCTAAAATATTGCACTGCAGTACTCGTCTTTCCAGTTTTTGCGAATTGGCGTTGTGAATACATTTTTGCAAATGAGACGGGTGTGAGTGCGCCCAGTGTGCGAAGTTGCTGTGCGTGAAAATAGCGTTGACAGTAACTTAAATACACAATTTGCAAAACTGTTTTGCGTATATTTTCTCCGCCACCAAAGTTGTGGCGTAACTCAGACGCAGAGTGTTCGCAATTTGCATTTTTCGCCCATATTTAAAAAGCTCTTATGGACATTCACAGCATGAAAAAAAATTGGCATTTCTGTTGGCACATTAAGTACAACACTCAGCCAGCTTTATAAATATAACCATGCGCCGGGCAAATATTTTCAATGTGCGAATCATTCTGCCCTGCGCGAAGTTTGTAAATGAGCTCCAAGGTGTGGGAGTGGCCAGGATCAGAATTAAGTGGGTGAGAAATGTGGTATTGTATGTGGTGTTGCACTTGGTAGTTAAGCAGAGTGAGGGGAGGCTTCTCGAAAGAAGTGCATATAAGAGATCTTTTGAAAGCAGAAAGGTTGGGAGAAAGTGGGACAGACCGTGGGAGAGAGTTCCAGAGGAGGGGTGCAGCCCTTGCAAAGTCTTGAATGTGAGCATGTGAGGAGGTAATGAGAGAAGAGTTGAGTAGCAGGTCAGTAGAGGAGCGTAGTAAGTGATTGGGTGAGTATATAGAGATGAGTTCAGAGATGTAGGGTGGAGCAGAGTTGTGAAGTGCTTTGAAGGTCAGGATCATTAATTTGAATTTAATTCTGAAAGGTAGCGGAAGCCAGTGCAGGGATTGACAGAATGGTGAGGCAGAGGAGGAGCGGTTGCTGAGGTGTATGAGCCTCGCAGCAGTGTTCATTATGGACTGGAGAGCTGACAGTCTCTGGAGGGGAAGGCCAATTAAAAGAGAGTTACAGTAGTCTAGACGCGATATGATGAGAGAGTGAATAAGAATTTTGGCAGCATCTTGGGTGATAAATGATGGTATTTTGGATATGTTCCTTAGGTGGAAGTGACATGATTTAATAAGTGACTGGATATGAGGAGTGAATGACAGGGCAGAATCTAGGATAACCCCAAGGCACCGGGCCTGGGGAGAGGGGGTGATAGTGGAATTGTTAACTATGATGGACACTTCCGGGATGTTACTGGTGTTAGTTGGAGGAAAGAGAACCATTTCAGTTTTAGAGAGGTTTAATTTAAGGTAGCGTTGCGAAATCCAGGTAGAGATAGCGGACAGGCAGGAGGAGACGCGAGTTAGGAGTTCTGGGTTGAGATCAGGAGATGAGAGATAGATCTGAGTATCGTCAGCATAGAGGTGGTAGTGGAAATCATACGCATTGATAAGTTTGCCGAGGGAGGAAGTATAGAGGGAGAATAATAAGGGACCCAGGACAGAGCCTTGAGGAACCCCAACAGAAAGAGGTAGGGGAGAAGATGCTACTCCATTGCAGGAGACACTGAAGGAAGAATTAGTGAGGTAAGAAGAGAACCAGGACAGGACCGTGTCACGAAGGCCAAGTGAATATTAAAGTAGTGAGAAATGATTGTTGGCTTTAGCGGTTATTATTACTGTATAACTGTTAATATTAAAGGGATACTGTCATGGGAAAAAAAAAATTTTTTCAAAACGCATCAGTTAATAGGGCTGCTCCAGCAGAATTCTGCACTGAAATCCATTTCTCAAAAAAGCAAACAGATTTTTTTTATATTTAATTTAGAGTATTTGCAGTGTAATTTAGAAATAAAAACGACACCATATTGTAGATCTCTGTGCCCATCTTGGAGTGAATGAGTTATTATCGCTATGAGTAATGATGCTACAGCAGTTGGTCACTTGGCTATGGCTCGGAGCTCCCTCCATGTTATATAAAGAAACAATGACCTGATCTTCTCTTGCTTCCGATGCTCCTCTATCTCCTCCTGCATCTCCATGGCTTTCTGTCGCTCCACCTCCATCATCTGGTCCAACCTTCTCTCCTCTGTGTCTAACTCCTTCTTTATCTGCTTTTTCTCCAGGACTTGGGCATCACGGATGGCGTGGCACTTGGTATGTAGGATTACCTGTTGAAGGGAACATACATTAGTTTGCATGGGAGCATTGTTTTATTGCAACAATCCTAACTCACTTTATGGTAGGAATCTACAGGGGCACAGCAAGAACAAACTAATTACTGATTATTATGAGCTGAAAGGATCGTTTATTTACTACTCTGCTGCCTAAGCAGGTGTTTATAGATTACAGGTATGGGACCTGGTATCCAGAATGCTCAGGACCTGGGGGTTTCCGTAATTTAGATCTTCATTCATTAAAGGGGTTGTTTACCTTTGAGTTAACTTTTAGCATAATGTAGAGAGGGATATTCTGAGACAATTTGCAATTTCTTTTGGTTTATTACTATTTGTGGTTTAAGAGTTATTTAACTTTTTATTCAGTAGCTCTCCATTTTGCAGTTTCAGCGATCGGGTTGCTAGGGTCCCAAATACCTTAGCAACCATGTATTGATTTGAATAAGAGACTGGAATATGAATAGGAGAGGGACTGAATAGAAAGATGAGGAATAAAAAGTAGCAATGACAATTATTGTGTAGCATTACAAAGCATTTGTTTTGGGGTCAGTGACCCCCATTGGAAAGCTTGAAAGAGTCAGAAGAATATGGCAAATAATTTTAAAACTATAAAAAAATAACTATGAAAAACAATTGAAAAGTTACTTAGAAGTGACTCTTCTATAAAATACTAAAAGTAGGTGAAGCACCCCTTTAAATCTACTAGAAAAACAAATAAACATTAAATAAACCCAATAGGCTGGTTTTGCCTCCAATAAGGATTAATTATATCTTAGTTGGGATCAAGTACAAGCGACTGTTTTATTATTACACAGAAAAAGGAAATCATTTTTAACATTTGGATTATTTGGATAAAATGGAGTCTATGGGAGACGACCTTTCTGTAATTATTCATGAATTCTGTCATTATTGTAGTTGCAACTAGACCCTGCACATTCAGATACATCTATACAAGGTGTTAAAGAACAGTTCAGTATAAAAATAAAAAACTGGGTAAATAGATGTGCAAAATAAAATGTATCTAATACAGTTAGTTGGGCAAAAATGTAATGTTTAAAGGCTGGAGTGACTGGATGTGTAACATAATAGCCAGAACACTACTTCCTGCTTTTCAGCTCTCTTGCTTCCCACTGATTGGTTACCAGGCAGTAACCAATCAGAGACTTGAAGGGGGGCCACATGGATCATATCTGTTGCCTTTGAATCTGAGCTGAATGCTGAGGATCAATTACAAACTCACTGAACAGATATGTCCCATGTGGCCCCCCTTATAGTCACTGACTAACTCAGAGTTAGAGAGCTGAAAAGCAGGAAGTAGTGTTCTGGCTATTATGTTACACATCCAGTCACTCCAGCCTTTATACATTACATTTTTGCCTAACTAACTATATTAGATACATTTTTTATTTTGCACAGCCTGTCTATTTACCCAGTTTTTATTTTTATACTGAACAATAGCTTTAAAGATGGCCGTAAATCAGTGATCCCCAACCAGTGACTGGCCCTCTGGCTATTTCTCCCAGCAGCCTCAAAGCAGGTGCTTATTTATCAATTCCTGGCTTGGAGGCAAGATTTGGTTGCAGTCGCGGGTACTACCTCATTCAGTGTCTTCATCTCGTCCTCTTGTTCCATGCGCAGGGTGTTGGCTCTCTGTAACAAGTACTGCGCCCTCTGCTGGGCTTCCTCTTCCAGCTCACTCAGCTTCTCATTCTTCTTCCGGAGCATCTCCTTTTGCTTCATGTAGTTTTTACGCTCGTTTACTGCCTCCTACAAAGATAATGTACCACTGATTATAATCAAAATGAATCCTTCATTTACTGACAACAGCAGCCTGCACTCCTGGTTCTGACTCATGAAACAATGTAGCACAAGCCAGCTGATGAGCAGAAATAACTCACTACTTCTACATTGTTTCAAGAGTCAGAACCAAAGAACAGAAAAGGGAAAAACAAATACAGCTTTCAATGGCAATTACATTTACACAACTTTAAAACCACTGACCACTTTTAATGAATGAAAAAGTGATTTCAAATTAAATTTTCTTTCAATATGCCATAAATAATTTTTCGTCACCTTCAAACAAACATTAAATTTAAAGGCCTCATCTCATTGTGAGCACTTAACATTCATTTTTCTTTGCATTAATTGCATTTATATATAAGACTGAGAGCTGCCACTTTGTTTGCCTCAGTTAAAGGTATTCACTAGACACAAGCGGTTCTCTGGGTTTTCGGGTCGTGGGACTTCTCAATAGTGAGTTTTACTCCTTTTTTATGAGCATGCCTACTTCTAATGATGTCACTTCCAGTTTACAATTACAGCACTTCCTGTTTCTTGATGGTCAGCGAGTCACGGATCGGATTGCAGATAAGGTACTTGTCTTGCTTGTCGGATATTGGGTCCAAGCGGGTAAGTATGTGGGTTGCGGCTCGGGTTTAACAAATTGGACGGGTCCATTTTTTGATACCTGTACCCAAAACCGCAACCCACTGCATGTCCTCCGCTACTTGATCCCCAATAGGCCAACTAACCGGCCAACTAACCTTCCGACCTGTGGTACATGCGAAACTGGAAGTGCAGTCACATTTGCCCGGAAGTGACATCACTCTGGTGCAGAATCTTCCCAAAAAAATATAAAATCTGGAAGAACCACAAGGGTGGGAGGGATCAAGCCCGCACTTTGTTGGGTACCCAGCCGGGTTACCCGTGGCCAAGTAATCGGGGACCCGACCTGATGCAGGACTCAGACTCGCTTAGACTAATCTTTGTGCAGATGTGTTCTGTATATTTACATGAGATATAATGAAACATAACCATTGCTAATTTCCACTAGTCTCTTATCAGGAAGACATGAGTAGCTTTATTGTTCAGCTAATATGTGTTACTCACAATAGTTTCCTCTTTTCTCTGCTTCAAGGACTGTGTCACCATCGACTCCTCCTCTTTTGTCAAAACCCGAGCTGCTGACTTAACACGACTAAAATCCAGTGGAGTCATGATCAGAGACATCCCCGAGGGGTCTTCTGAGGGCACCCTACAAGGGAGAACTATATTTAGCAAGAGTTCAATGCACAAGACTTTATAGAGACTTATAGAGACTTTTATAGAGACTGTATAGAGACTGTATAGAGACTGTATAGAGACTGTATAGAGACTGTATAGAGACTGTATAGAGACTGCATAAAGACTGTATAGAGACTGTATAAAGACTGTATAGAGACTGTATAAAGACTGTATAGAGACTCCATCGTCTTGACTGTGAGTGTGACCTGGTTGTGGTGCTACTAACAAGCAGCCTAGAACACAATAACCAATGATTGTAGAGAACTGTGCTGAGCCTGTGCACCCCTCTGGGCATTTTTGGGGGATCTGCAAATCATGGCCGTTCTTTGGAAAGAAGAGAGATTTGGGAGCATGTCTATCAGCAGGGGGTACTGCAGTCGGGGGCCCCATTCCAGAGTGGGACCTCAAAATGGAAAAGTGTGGTTTGTGGGGTGAAGCTTGCAGAGGAGGGGCAGGTTTGGGGTAATAAAAGGCAGAGATTTATAAACATTGGGAATTGGTCTGGATGCATCAGAGACATGACCATGTGTGTGAAAGGCATTTTTTAATCTATTTTGGCTATTTTGGCTGGGAAGGAGGGCCCTGGTAAATTAGTCCGATGGGGCCCCATGATAACTGATGCTGGACCTGGATGGGAGGTATTAAAAGATTAAAAAAAAACATTTTCGGCATATTTCACGAAAATAAAAATGTAATATAAGCTTCCTCATACTAAAATAGGAAACTTTCTAAATACAATCAATTAAATATTCTGTACTGTTTCTGAAATAATCAAGTTTATCTTCACTATTCCTCTCTCAGCATCTGTTTCTCTTCATTCTGTCTTCATGCAGCAGTTGGGTGTCAGATATTCACTGACAGTTACATCCAATATATCTTATAGGGGGGCTCCTTTCCTAGCAGATGAATTAGAGCTCACTCAAATAACTGATTCCAGTACAAACAAAATGTAACAAAATAACTGCCTTTTGCACAAATTCTGCATGTAGAGAGACATGATGTCTGGTGAGTTTAATAGAGTGAGCTCTAATACATCTTTTAGGCAAAAGGAGCCCCCCTATAAGATATATTGGATCTGTCAATGAATATCTAATATCAGGAGGGAATGGAGGGTGTCCGAGGGGGTCGGGAAGAAGTCGGAGGGGGTCGGTGAGGGGGTTGGAGTCCAATTTTGGTGTGCTGGCGTCCAATTCGACAAGCCTATAAAACTTACACAAGATCACGAATCAGATCGCTGGTTATAATCTGTATGGTCTCAGGTTTATAAACTCTTGTTGGTGCTGATGTTGCCTTGCGTCGCCCGTTCTGGTTCTTCTGTGTAACGGGACTGTGCTCATTGGCTGGCTGCTGATAGACAAACATACAATGTGCATTTTAATTGGCCGTCTGTAATTGACCTGGTCTGTAGAATCATCATGTGTATAACAACAATGCGGTTTTATTATGGAAGAGAATGGGTCACTGCTAATTATTCTCTTCAGTCAGTTCTATATCTATGAAAATGTAAATCATGTAACCACAATGCTCAGGACTTGGGGTTTTCCGGATAACAGATCTTTCCGTTATTTGGATTGTCATACCTTAAGTCTACTAGAAAATCATATAAACATGAAATAAAGACAATAGGCTGGTTTTGCCTCCAATAAGGATTAATTATATCTTAGTTGGGATCAAGTACAAGCGACTGTTTTATTATTACACAGAAAAAGGAAATCGTTTTAAAAACATGGATTACTTGATTACAATGGAGTTTCCTTAGTTCGGAGCTTTCTGAATAATGGGTTTCTGGATAACGGGTCTCATAGCTGTATAAAATCTTTGTGACCCTTTCAATGCCCTGAGGTTTAATGCAACCGAAGTCTCCCCAATGTGCATGAAAGGGAATATTTTGCTTGTTTGTTCATATGTTCTACAACACTGATGTCCAGTCTCCTACTCATATCCATCATTATACCCAATACAGCAGCGCTTGTTATTAGAAGCTAAGGATTCTGGGGGACATTAAAGGAGAAGGAAAGCTACCAAAGCAGTTTATTGCCAATAGATTAGCCACAATAGTACAAGCTATAACACTATATTTATTCTGCAGAATGCTTTTCCATACCTGAGTAAACCGCTCTAGAAGCTCTGTTTGTTTAGGATAGCAGCTGCCATATTAGCTTGGTGTGACATCACTTCCTGTCTGAGTCTCTCCCTTCTCACTCATAGCTCTTGGCTCAGATTACAGCAGGGAGGGAGAGGAGTAAACTGAGCATGCTCAAGCCCTAGCCCTGGAGGTTTAAGCTGAAAACAGGAAGTCTGATACAGAAGCCCATGAGTACACAATAGAAGGAAAGAAATGTGATGTCTCTTTTGACAGAGGACTCAGAGCAGCATTACTTTGAGGGTTTACTGGTGTATTTATATAGAACTTTCTGATAAAGCTTACTTAATTTTAGCCTTTCCTTCTCCTTTAAATCATTTTTGGTGAGATAACAACCGCATTAAAACATTAGTGAAAACCATAATAAAATATGTATGCGCCAAGGCCGAACATTCCTCACCTTCGCTCCAAAAAGACTCTCGTCCACTTCCGAATTCAACGCTTTAGTGCGATACCTGTAGGATCTGGATCGGTTTGAGCCATTGGAACTGGAGAGGGAGCCCACGACACTTTCCGGCTGTATTGAAATAAAATCAGAGGCTTTAAAGGATAAGTAAACCTTTAAAATCAGTGAATGTAAAACTGATGAGGGGGCTATTCTAAGCACATTTGTCATTTACATTCATTATTTATTTTCTTTTTATTCCAAGTTATTAAGGGATACATTCGGAAGAGAACTGGGGCCAGCAAAAAAAATTCTGATGATTTATGACTTTAATTATGACTTTAAAAAATTTAAAATATGACTTTTAATCTCATAATTATTAGGGATGCACCGAATCTAGAATTCGGTTCAGGATTCGACCTTTTTCAGCAGGATTAGGATTCGGATTGGATTCCGATATGCAAGGAAGGAAAATCGCGCGACTGTTTGTCACAAAACAAGGAAGTAAAAAATGTTTTCCCCTTCTCAATCTTAATTTGCATATGCAAATTAGGATTCGGTTCGGTATTCAGGCGAAACTTTTGCGAAGGATTCGGGGGTTCGGCTGAATCCAAAATAGTGTATTCAGTGCGTCCTTAATAATTGTGACTTTAAACATCGAAATTATGACTTTTAATCTCATAATTATAACTTGATAATTATGAGTTTAAAAACCATAAGTATGAGATTAAAAATCATAATTATCAGATTAAAAATCATAATTTAGATTTTTTAAAGTCATAATTATGAGATTAAGGGGCAGATTTACATAGGGTTGAATATTGAGGGTTAATTAACCCTCGATATTCGACTGACGAATGTAAATCCTTCTGAGGAGGGCGGAGTGAGGACCCAGGACCCATGTCGGATGGCTGAGGAGGGAGGAGTGAGGACCTATGTCGGATGGCTGAGGAGGGAGGAGTGAGGACCCATGTCGGATGGCTGAGGAGGGAGGACCCATGTCGAAATGGCTGAGCAGGGAGGAGGACCCATGTCGGAATGGCTAAGGAGGGAGGAGTGAGGACCCAGGACCCATGTTGGATGGCTGAGGAGGGAGGAGCGAGGATCCAGGTCGGATGGCTGAGGAGGGAGGAGTGAGGATCCATGTTGGATGGCTGAGGAGGGAGGACCCATGTCGGAATGGCTGAGCAGGGAGGAGGACCCATGTCGGAATGGCTAAGGAGGGAGGAGTGAGGACCCAGGACACATGTTGGATGGCTGAGGAGGGAGGACCCATGTCGGATGACTGACGAGGGAGAAATGAGGACACATGTCAGATGGCTGAGGAAGGAGGAGTGAGGACCTAGGACTCATGTCGGATGGCTGAGGAGGGAGGAGTGAGGACCCAGGACCCATGTCGGATGGCTGAGGAGGGAGGAGCAAGGACCCAGGACCCATGTCGGATGGCTGAGGAGGGAGGAGTGAGGACCCAGGACCCATGTTGGATGGCTGAGGAGGGAGGAGCGAGGATCCAGGTCGGATGTCTGAGGAGCAGGAGCTGACAGCTGAGGAGGGGGGAGTGAGGTGTGATGTCTGCTTTGAAGGAGGGGTGAGTTGAAAAGCAGGAGATGTTGGATTCCTCTAGTTTAGGAGATCACATACAGGACAGGAATTTCCTCGGTGGATGTACTAAAATGTGTTCCATAAGAGGAGATGAGACAAAGTATCCTCATGATTACACAGCTGAATGAAGCAACGGCCAAACTGAAAGGCCAACGACAGGAGGAAGAACCTGCAGCAGCAAATGTCAGGAATGTCAGGAATAAAGGAATAAAGGAATAAAGGAAGAACTGGAACTTGGATTTCAATGAAATGTTTTGTTTCTCGTATATATTTTTTATGGCAGCAAAAGTGAGAAATCCAGGGTCCCCGATACTGACCCCTCCCCCAACCCCAATTACTGCAACGAAAGTAAGTTCTGTATATATGAATAACTCATAGGCTTAGGCCAGAATAATAATAATATTGATAATAATGATAAGAATAATAATACTAATAAGAAGAAGAAGAAGAATAATATGTAGTAATAATAATAATGTGTAATATACAGTACAGGAGAGAGAGTGTAATATACAGTACAGGAGAGAGAGAGTGTAATATACAGTACAGGAGAGAGAGTGTAATATACAGTACAGGAGAGAGAGTGTAATATACAGTACAGGAGAGAGAGAGTGTAATATACAGTACAGGAGAGAGTGTAATATACAGTACAGGAGAGAGAGTGTAATATACAGTACAGGAGAGAGTGTAATATACAGTACAGGAGAGAGAGAGTGTAATATACAGTACAGGAGAGAGAGTGTAATATACAGTACAGGAGAGAGAGTGTAATATACAGTACAGGAGAGAGTGTGTAATATACAGTACAGGAGAGAGAGTGTAATATACAGTACAGGAGAGAGAGTGTAATATACAGTACAGGAGAGAGAGTGTAATATACAGTACAGGAGAGAGAGAGTGTAATATACAGTACAGGAGAGAGAGTGTAATATACAGTACAGGAGAGAGAGAGTGTAATATACAGTACAGGAGAGAGAGTGTAATATACAGTACAGGAGAGAGAGTGTAATATACAGTACAGGAGAGAGTGTGTAATATACAGTACAGGAGAGAGTGTAATATACAGTACAGGAGAGAGTGTGTAATATACAGTACAGGAGAGAGAGTGTAATATACAGTACAGGAGAGAGAGTGTATAACAGTACAGGAGAGAGTGTAATATACAGTACAGGAGAGAGTGTAATATACAGTACAGGAGAGAGAGTGTAATATACAGTACAGGAGAGAGAGTGTAATATACAGTACAGGAGAGAGAGTGTAATATACAGTACAGGAGAGAGAGAGTGTAATATACAGTACAGGAGAGAGAGTGTAATATACAGTACAGGAGAGAGAGAGTGTAATATACAGTACAGGAGAGAGTGTAATATACAGTACAGGAGAGAGAGTGTAATATACAGTACAGGAGAGAGAGTGTAATATACAGTACAGGAGAGAGAGAGTGTAATATACAGTACAGGAGAGAGAGTGTAATATACAGTACAGGAGAGAGTGTAATACACAGTACAGGAGAGAGAGAGTGTAATATACAGTACAGGGGAGAGAGTGTAATATACAGTACAGGAGAGAGAGTGTAATATACAGTACAGGAGAGAGAGTGTAATATACAGTACAGGAGAGAGTGTAATATACAGTACAGGAGAGAGTGTGTAATATACAGTACAGGAGAGAGAGAGTGTAATATACAGTACAGGAGAGAGTGTAATATACAGTACAGGAGAGAGTGTAATATACAGTACAGGAGAGAGAGTGTAATATACAGTACAGGAGAGAGTGTAATATACAGTACAGGAGAGAGTGTAATATACAGTACAGGAGAGAGAGTGTAATATACAGTACATGAGAGAGAGTGTAATATACAGTACAGGAGAGAGAGTGTATATACAGTACAGGAGAGAGAGTGTAATATACAGTACAGGAGAGAGAGTGTAATATACAGTACAGGAGAGAGAGAGTGTAATATACAGTACAGGAGAGAGAGTGTAATATACAGTACAGGAGAGAGAGTGTAATATACAGTACAGGAGAGAGAGAGTGTAATATACAGTACAGGAGAGAGAGAGTGTAATATACAGTACAGGAGAGAGAGTGTAATATACAGTACAGGAGGAGAGAGTGTAATATACAGTACAGGAGGAGAGAGTGTAATATACAGTACAGGAGAGAGAGTGTAATATACAGTACAGGAGAGAGAGTGTAATATACAGTACAGGAGAGAGAGTGTAATATACAGTACAGGAGAGAGAGTGTAATATACAGTACAGGAGAGAGAGTGTAATATACAGTACAGGAGAGAGAGTGTAATATACAGTACAGGAGAGAGAGTGTAATATACAGTACAGGAGAGAGAGTGTAATATACAGTACAGGAGAGAGAGTGTAATATACAGTACAGGAGAGAGAGAGTGTAATATACAGTACAGGAGAGAGAGTGTAATATACAGTACAGGAGAGAGAGTGTAATATACAGTACAGGAGAGAGAGTGTAATATACAGTACAGGAGAGAGAGTGTAATATACAGTACAGGAGGAGAGAGTGTAATATACAGTACAGGAGAGAGAGTGTAATATACAGTACAGGAGAGAGAGTGTAATATACAGTACAGGAGAAGAGTGTAATATACAGTACAGAGAGAGAGTGTAATATACAGTACAGGAGAGAGTGTGTAATATACAGTACAGGAGAGAGAGTGTAATATACAGTACAGGAAGAGAGAGAGTGTAATATACAGTACAGGAGAGAGTGTAATATACAGTACAGGAGAGAGAGTGTATATACAGTACAGGAGAGAGAGTGTAATATACAGTACAGGAGAGAGAGAGTGTAATATACATACAGGAAGAGAGTGTAATATACAGTACAGGAGAGAAGTGTAATATACAGTACAGGAGAGAGAGTGTAATATACAGTACAGGAGATAATATACAGTACAGGACGAGAGGTGTAATATACAGTACAGGAGAGAGAGTGTAATATACAGTACAGGAGAGAGAGTGTAATATACAGTACAGGAGAGAGAGTGTAATATACAGTACAGGAGAGAGAGTGTAATATACAGTACAGGAGAGAGAGTGTAATATACAGTACAGGAGAGAGAGTGTAATACACAGTACAGGAGAGAGAGTGTAATATACAGTACAGGGGAGAGAGTGTAATATACAGTACAGGGAGAGAGAGTGTAATATACAGTACAGGAGAGAGAGTGTAATATACAGTACAGGAGAGAGAGTGTAATATACAGTACAGGAGAGAGGTGTAATATACAGTACAGGAGAGAGAGTGTAATATACAGTACAGGAGAGAGAGTGTGTAATATACAGTACAGGAGAGAGTGTAATATACAGTACAGGAGAGAGTGGTAATATACAGTACAGGAGAGAGTGTAATATACAGTACAGGAGAGAGTGTAATATACAGTACAGGAGAGAGTGTAATATACAGTACAGGAGAGAGAGTGTAATATACAGTACATGAGAGAGAGTGTAATATACAGTACAGGAGAGAGAGAGTGTAATATACAGTACAGGAGAGAGAGTGTAATATACAGTACAGGAGAGAGAGTGTAATATACAGTACAGGAGAGAGAGAGTGTAATATACAGTACAGGAGAGAGAGAGTGTAATATACAGTACAGGAGAGAGAGTGTAATATACAGTACAGGAGAGAGAGTGTAATATACAGTACAGGAGAGAGAGTGTAATATACAGTACAGGAGAGAGAGTGTAATATACAGTACAGGAGAGAGAGTGATATTATTATATGTATGAAGTCTAGAGGCAGATGAAATACAAGTCAATAAGCCGCATGAGATACACAGAGACTATTTCTATACAGACAATTGCCCCTCACCATGTCTGCTCTCTGCCTGCAGCTCCTCACTCTTTCACTGTTGTCTGGTTACCAGGTAACGGCTACTTCCCAGCCAATAGCTGTGCCCATGGAAACAGCAGGGCAACAGGAAGTGACGAGTGGGGAGAGCTTGTCTGCTGCTGGTGCAGGGAATTGTGGGAAACGACATCTCTGTGGCTGGGAGATGGCGCAAGGGATTGTGGGAAATGGTTTCTCTGTGAGGCGGGAGGGAGCTGAGCTGTGTTGTACAGTGCAGAGACTAGAGTAGATACACGTGTGTTGTTATTGTCTCCTCACACAGTGTTTCTATTAATACTCACAGCTTGCTGGAAATGATAGTAAAATATATTATGTACACAAGTGATTTATATACAGATATAAGTATAAAGCAGTATATGACATGCAGTGTATGACTAGAGACTGACTGACCCTATAACAGAAGCTTAGCCGCCATATTGGGACCCTGTGTGACTAGAAGTCCAATAATAACAGGGTGGCACCGGCTTCTGTCTATTCACAGCTGTGACTGTTGTTCTGCCTCATTAGTGTCACTATTTCCCTTTCACACATTATAGTAATAGATTTAAGTTCTATCTGTTGTTATAGTGGAGAGGCCTTATAGGTGCCACTTTCTCCCTTTATTAAAGCAAAACTATATCACACCTCCCAACTGTCCCTTTTTCGGAGGGACAGTCCCTCTTTTGACAGCTCAACCTGCAGTCCCTCATTTGTACTGGAAAGTCCCTCTTTTCTCTGCACTGAACAGCCAGAAAAAGAAACACAGTTTCTCACTTAATTGGCTTTTAGCAGAGAGCCCAGAACAGCTAACAGGTGCAAATAAGATACTTTTTGAGACACAAAAACACAGTTTAGATAAGGAGTAATATTTTCAAACTTTCATAACCTGCCAAATTTTGTAAAACAAAGATGGTAATTAGGGGGTGTGGCCACAGAAAGGGGTGTGGTCCAAAAATTTGCTGCGCTAGGTGAGGGAAAAAAATTTTTGTCCCTCTTTTTACTTCCAAAACGTTGGGAGGTATGCTATACCCCCAAACTGAACAATTAAGCAACAGTTTCGTTTACAGAACTTGGCAGGTTATGAAAGTTTGAACATATTTCTGTAGTTTTTTTTTCCAGTTATTACAGTTTTGCTAATGAAGGTGAAAAAAGGACCAGTAACGGCTTTTTTAAATGTCCTGCCTGTGGAGAGACTGAACCTTATTATAACAATGATTCCCAGCCCTTTGGACCCATGAGCAACATTCAGATGTTAAATGAGTAGAGGAGCAACGCCAGCATGAAGGTGATGTGTGGGGCGGCCCGATACCCGCGGGTCGGGCAGGTTCGGGCTAGGGTTGCCACCTTTTTTGGAAAAAAATACCGGCCTTCCTGTTAGGGTTGCCACCTGGCCGGTATTTTACCGGCCTGGCTGGTAAAAATTATGGTTGAACCCAATGTTATTAATAGGGAAAAATGATAAATATATAGGAAGGCCGGGATTTTTTTCCAGAAAAGGTGGCAACCGTACTTCCTGTATATTTAGATTGTTTTCCCTATTAACAACATTGGGGTCAAGCATAATTTTTACTGGTCAGGCCGGTAAAATACTGGCCTGGTGGCAACCCTAGTTTGGGCTGACTTTGCACTCTTCCTCACGGGTGAGTGCGGGTCAAATGCCGACTTCCGGGTTCGTCTTTTATAGATGTGCTCGCCCCACCCTTTTTGTGACATCATCGGCAGGGAGGGTTGGCTCAGGTCTATAAAAGCTAACCCGGGCATCAGATGCCCTCCCTTAGCACGGGCTATGGGAGGGCAGGTTTAGTGTCGGGTAAATCCCGACCCACACATCACTAGTCTGTGTGCTGCCTCAGAGATCACATGACCAGAAATACTACAACTCTGTAACAGGAAGAAGTGTGGAAGCAAAAGACACAACTCTGTCTGTTCATTGGCTCATGTAACCTAACATGTATGGTGTGTTTGTGTGCACCGTGAATCATACGATCCCAGGGGGCCACCCTTACTTTTTAAAATGTCAGTTTTCTATTTAGGATTACCCAATGGCACACACTACTAAAAAAGTACCGTATATTATTATGAAAATTGTTAATTTACATGAAGCAGGGTTTTACATACGAGCTGTTTTATGTAATATCTTTTTATAGAGACCTACATTGTTTGAAGGTATAGTTTTCCTTTAATTGCTACGTCAAATCCACAACAAGGAGTTTTTAATGACATGATAATGCTGACCTACTTGCCTCCCCCTTGCATGGACATAATTGCAAACAACTCGTTATTTTAAGCACTTTCTACGCTACAGAGACATCTTGGACTAATGGTACTGGAGGGGCATTTCCACCACTCAACTTTGTTGAGGTTTAAAACATTTAGCACTTCCCATAGGACAGCATGGGAGACGCAGGCATCAATTAGCTGGCGTCAAAATTGACTATTCTGATGCCGGCGACAATTTGACACGCATTAAAGTCAATGGGCATTCATTTAACTGTTGTTAAAAAACTTTGCACCAAATCCGCGAATTTATTCGGCAAAACGTGGAAATTCACCACAAATTCCCGACTGGCGAGTTCGCCCATCACTAATCGCCACCTGCGACAGCCAGCGTCTTTCACATGGAGGGCATTTCTGATGCATCCATGGATGGGGAAACGGTGCAATTAAAGGTGATTTAACTGCCTGAGATGACTATTCTGAACAAATGCCACAAATCCTAGTTCTAAGACTACAAATTACAAAATATAAAAAGCTGCCAATGAATCAGGGGTGTAACTATAGAGGAAACAGACCCTGCGGCTGCAGGGGGGCCCAGGAGGTATGGGGGCCCTGCGGGGCCATAATTAATGAGAAATTTCAAAATATATTGGTGAAACAGAGAACCTCTGGATATTTATGGGGGCCCTAAAATTAACTTGCTGTGGGGCCCAATAACATCTAGTTACACCACTGCAATGGACTAACCTTCTTCCAAATCTCCATCTTCCTGGTATCTAACCACCAGGATAGGAAATAGGGATGCACCGAATCCACTATTTTGGATTCGGCCGAACCCCGAATCCTTAGTGAAAGATTTGGTTGAATACCGAACCAAATCCGAACCCTAATTTGCATATGCAAATTAGGGGTGGGAAGGGGAAAACATTTTTCTGACAAAAAGTCACACGATTTCCCTCCCGCCACTAATTTGCATATGCAAATTAGGATTTGGATTCTGTTCGGCCGGACAGAAGGATCCGGCCAAATCCGAATCCTGCTGAAAAAGGCCGAATCCTGGCCGAATCCCGAACCAAATCCTGGATTCGGTGCATCGCTAATAGGAAATTAGAGCAAACAAGAACCACTGAGACTACAGACCTGTAAGGGCTCTTACACATGAGCGTTCCGACCTGCGCTCCCCTGCGTTCCGTTTTTTGGCGTTCAGCCGCAGGGGAGCGCAGGAATAGACGCAAGTCATTATTTGAAATGGGGCTGTACTCACTCAGGCGCGTGTAGGCGCCGAACGCAGGAAAAATGCAGCATGTTGCGTCTCAACCTGCGTTCGGCGCCTACACGCGCCTGAGTGAGTACAGCCCCATTTCAAATAATGACTTGCATCTATTCCTGCGCTCCCCTGCGGCTGAACGCCAAAAAACGGAACGCAGGGGAGCGCAGTTTGGAACGCTCATGTGTAAGAGCCCTTAAGCTGAGCCAGGGGCTCAATTTAAACCAGTGCAAACGGGGCCACGTCGGGCAAAATCTGCTCTATAGCTCATTGTGAAACACAGTGGAACTGTTGGTAATTGGTAATGTTTATTTGGTATACTGGGTATATAACTGATATTCTCTGTATAACTGCATTTGTTTAGTTTTGAGGAACACACAGATAATTATTTTTGGGCAGCTCTTTCCATAGACAGACACAGATCTGCCCCAGCCAGTTCCATATACGGACACAGATCTGCCCCGGCCAGTTCCATATACGGACACAGATCTGCCCCGGCTATTTCCATATATGGACACAGATCTCCCCGGCCAGTTACATATACGGACACAGATCTGCCCCGGCTATTTCCATATATGGACACAGATCTGCCCCGGCCAGTTCCATAAACGGACACAGATCTGCTCTGGTCAATTCTTTAAATATCTTTCAGCTGAGAAACAATCTCTAAATCTACCACTTGGTGGCAGGACAAGTCTGACAAGAGAAGTCTGATCCCATTCATTTTGGCTTCAGACTTGTGACAGAACTGCTGTTCAGAGAGAGGCTCAAACCAAAAGGGCAAAATATACAGGTAAAGAATGATATACAGTATCTAGTAGAATAAATTCAAAGCCAACTGAAATTGTAATTGTTCCTTGCTATGGGCCATGGCGTGCAAAATATTTCAATTTGTCGATAGTGTCCCCAAAATACTTTGTGGTGGAGATAGAACAAAAATACTGCTAAATAGGAAGCAAGATGGATTCGGAAATTAGAAACATTAGCCCCCCCCCCCCCCTTGGCCTCAACAGGGAATATGACTTAAGTAAAATTTATTGGTAATACATCTTTTAACTGTTTTTAACATTGGATTTTATTTGTACTTTTATGTTTTTTTCTACAGGTAATTTAATGGACTCTATGGTGATGGGACTGATTTCACAAAGGTACATGAGTGTTCTAGATGTGACACATTGTTACAAATTGTAATTAATATATTGTTACTAATCATATGGGAAATACATTGTTTTGTAATTTGATAATACACCAATAGAGGTCACTATGTTACAACGCATATAAAAACTTTCTTATATGCTGCCTAGGTAGCTTGCACAGGCTATGAACAAACTTAGGGGACTGTTCCTGCTGAATTGTGCTTAGTACAGGGGATACCTATGCTGCCATAGTTTTATGGGATCTCTCTGTACAGACTATGAGCAAACTTAGGGACTGTTCCTGCTGAATTGTGCTTAGTACAAGGAATACCTATGCTGCCATAGTTTTATGGGATCTCTCTGTACAGACTATGAGCAAACTTAGGGGACTGTTCCTGCCGAATTGTGCTTAGTACAGGGAATACCTATGCTGCCATAGTTTTATGGGATCTCTCTGTACAGACTATGAGTAAACTTAGGGGACTGTTCCTGCTGAATTGTGCTTAGTACAGGGAATACCTATGCTGCCATAGTTTTATGGGATCTCTCTGTACAGACTATGAGCAAACTTAGGGACTGTTCCTGCTGAATTGTGCATAGTACAGGGAATACCTATGCTGCCATAGTTTTATGGTATCTCTCTGTACAGACTATGAGCAAACTTAGGGACTGTTCCTGCTGAATTGTGCTTAGTACAGGGAATACCTATGCTGCCATAGTTTTATGGGATCTCTCTGTACAGACTATGAGCAAACTTAGGGACTGTTCCTGCTGAATTGTGCTTAGTACAGGGAATACCTATGCTGCCATAGTTTTATGGGATCTCTCTGTACAGACTGTGAGCAAACTTAGGGGACTGTTCCTGCTGAATTGTGCTTAGTACAGGGAATACCTATGCTGCCATAGTTTTATGGGATCTCTCTGTACAGACTATGAGCAAACTTAGGGGACTGTTCCTGCTGAATTGTGCTTAGTACAGGGAATACCTATGCTGCCATAGTTTTATGGGATCTCTCTGTACAGACTATGAGCAAACTTAGGGGACTGTTCCTGCTGAATTGTGCTTAGTACAGGGAATACCTATGCTGCCATAGTTTTAGGGTATTTTTATGTATTGATGTTGAACAATCATAAGGATCTGATCCTGCCCATGTTAACCTTCTCCATGAAATTACCTATACCAGTGAAAATCATAATATCAAAATTGGTTGAAGTTTCCCATATCTGGTTCTATGATGGCTTGATCCGATATTTCTAAGACCTTTGCTCCATTAACTGTGGCTACTAAAGCAAATAAAGTTCTGTCTTGCATAAAAAAGGGCATTAACTCAAGGGATGAAAACATAATTATGCCTCTTTATAGGTCCCTGGTAAGGCCTCATCTGGAGTATGCAGTTCAGTTTTGGACTCCAGTCCTTAAGAGGGATATAAATGAGCTGGAGAGAGTGCAGAGACTAAGTGCAACTAAATTGGTTAGAGGGACGGAAGACTTAAATTATGAGGGTAGACTGTCAAGGTTGGGGTTGTTTTCTCTGGAAAAAAGGCGCTTGCGAGGGGACATGATTACACTTTACAAGTACATTAGAGGACATTATAGACAAATGGCAGGGGACCTTTTTACCCATAAAGAGAATCACGTACCAGAGGCCACCCCTTTAGACTAGAAGAAAAGAACTTTCATTTGAAGCAACGTAGAGGGTTCTTCACAGTCAGGACAGTGAGGTTGTGGAATGCACTGCCGGGTGATGTTGTGATGGCTGATTCAGTTAATGCCTTTAAGAATGGCTTGGATGATTTTTTGGACAGACATAATATTAAAGGCTATTGTGATACTAAACTCTATAGTTAATATAGGTATGGGTATATAGAATTTTAATTAAAAGTAGGGAGGGGTGTGTGTAGGGATGCTGGGTTTTCATTTGGAGGGGTTGAACTTGATGGACTTTGTCTTTTTTCAACCCAATTTAACTATGTAACTATGTAACTATGTAACTGTATCTTTATGCAGAAATATTATAAAGGGATTATAGGGATTTTCCTATCAGATTTCTTTCTCCATACGGTTGTGCATGAGTTAACTGGGATTCTTCTTCCCATAATCACTTTCTTCTCTGTTTATTTCCCCCAGCTGACAACATCTGTCCAAACAGCACGATCGCCAGTGCTCTCCAATTCTACTCGCGCCCCCTTACTTTTGTAACCGTTTTTTCAATCATTTATGTATATTTTTACGACCATAAACCAATAAAATTTCCCCATCACCCGTGTCCCTGGAACATGAAACAAGAGTTCGGCTCAACTTCTTCGCATCTGAGATTCACAAATAAATATGCGGTTGGTTTTAGTGTTGGGCCACGTGGCCCGTAGAGATGACAAGACTTTCGGTAGAACAGTGAGAGGTGGTTGCACATGAGGCATGATCCGAGCCCGGCACGTCAGCACTAGATGTTGCCCCCAGGCTTGAGCTTCTCTTCCTACAATCATTTCATTTCATTTAGCCTCAAACCAAAGCACTTGGCACCAGTGACCACCGCTCCTCGACTGTTTGTTGGACTTGGCACCTCACATACCTGACTTTGCTTTTAAGAAAAAACATTTTTTCCTCTGGTAAGTGATTGCTAAAATAGCTGCGTTATCACAGCCGGGTTAGTTTTATACACTGTATTTACAGAAGGGCCACATACCGTGTATATATAAAATGCAGAGATCACAGACGCAGCCCCGGTGGGGATTTGTTTCTGGCTCTAAAGACCCCACTGAGACAGCCCTGATTTATGTAACTCATGTTAGCGTCCGTTCTAGAGGATTTTTTACATATCAGGCTTCCCATGACCCTACACAGTGCTACGCAATATGTTGGCGCTATATAAATACATGTTAATAATAATACGATGGATAAAGCTGCCAGATTTTCACTATGGGGCAAATTCACTATGCGCCTAACGCTAGCGTCAATTCGCTAGCGTTGGGCATTTTCGTTACATCGCAGATTCACTAACGGACGCTGGCGTAACTTCGCTAGTGTAACTTCGCACCCTTACGCCTGGTGAAGTTGCGCAACGGACGTAACTACGCAAATTCACTAACGCGTGCAGTGTTCTGAGCGCTGCCTTTTACGCTAGACTTCCATCGCCACCTCAGACCAGGCGAAGCGCAATAGAGTAGATAGGGATTGCTTCAAAAAAAGTTAACATTTTTTCTAAGTCCCAAAAAACGCTGGCGTTTTTTCTATATTATGGGTGATAGGCTGAAAAAGAGTGAAAAATTTTTTGGGGCTCCCCTCCTTCCCCCCACATTTCCTAACTCATGGCAACTTAACTATACAGTGGGCACATGTGTAGGGCAAAATAAACATTTAATTGATGTTTTGAAGGTTTCCCAGCCAAATTCATTGAAATTTGAATTTGGCGCCGTATGCAAATTAACCATCGCTAGCGTAACTTCACTTCGATTAGCGAATCAATGCTACCGCAACTTCGCAACCTTACGCTACCCCTGAGCGCAACTTCGGATTTTAGTGAATTTGCGAAGCGCTGGCGAAACTACGCCTGGCGAAGTGCGGCGAAGTTACGCCTGGTGCAACTACGAATCTAAATGAATGTCCCACATACTGCTGGAGGGACAGTCCTAGCAAATACTGTATCTAAGAATCATGGATATTGGTCAATTGGGCGATCAGATTTGAGAATGTCATCTACCAAGGCACCGGATCTTCCAGCGGTTCCAGTGGTTAGGTCATTGTACTGCTGCTCCAATCATTTTGACTGTTGGAAAGAACAAATAGAATAATAGTAAGGTGGTTGGCCGGTATAAGCTGGTAAATTTAAATTTACTTATACTGTTTTACTTCATAACCTTGCCCTTTTAGCCTGTTATTCCCATGCTCATCCTTTATCCGGCCTTTCCCGACCCTTCGATGGCACTGAACTGATAGACCATTATCCATATGAAGAGTGAATGCACAGCCCAACTGTCAGCCCAATCACCTGCTGACAGTCATTTACCTTTGAAAATTCAAGCAAAAAAGCCGCAAAAACATGGCCTGGGAGGATTGTGAGCAGGACTTGGACAGATAGGGGGTCTGGTTGGGGAGGAGTGGATGTGGCCTAGGTCTACTGGATTCCAAGATGGCATCTTTGCTAAGGATTTTAATTCAGATGAACTCTTTGGTGCCGATTTTTTTAAATTTGAGATTGAAATTATTTTTGAATTTGCGGTTTCCAAATTTTCTGGATTTATAGAACAACAAGTAAACGTAAAAGCTTAAAGCTGGTGAACTTCTGGAAAGAAAAGAAAGAAAAGGAAGGAAGGAAGGAAGGAAGGAAGGAAGGAAGGAAGGAAGGAAGGAAGGAAAGAAAGAAAGAAAGAAAGAAAGAAAGAAAAAGAAAATTTGAGACTTTACAGACTCATAGAAAAAGAGAATACGATTTTTGAACTTGATTTAACACAAGTTTTTGCCATTCAAAAATATGCTGGTAATCAAGACAAAAACTGTGTGCAAGTTCATTCGACTGTTTTCTTAAAACATTTTTTTTTTTCGCTAACTATTTGAGATATTTTTCATGGGTTATGAAAAGTGATGGTAGAAGGAATTTTTTCCAGACAAACCTGCCCCTGGAACTCCAGCGAGTGAAAGACACATGCCCAGGACCTCTTGGTTTCAGCTGGTGAATTATTAAATGCCCTCTGCGATCTTGTAGGGGAAGGAAAGGAAACATTGGAGAATTTCTTCATTGTAGCAAAAAAAAAAAAGAAAACGGGATAGAGGAAACATCCATCTTCATCCAGATAGAAAGCAAAACATACGGGGACAGCAGCATAAATATTTATTCTGGAGAGAGAGGCAGCTCCATGAGAGGCATCAGCCAAAAGACACTTTTTGAGAAGCACAGACTGGTAGCCGAGCCGGAGACTGTATAAAGTTATCCTGTCCCCCATCTGGAATTAAAGGGTAAAATGAACCACGTGTATGAATAGAATAACATTTTTCCCTTAAAGGTCATCCTGCTAATATATACAAGAAGTGTATATAATATGAGGATATATTATAAGTCATCTCAGAGTCTCACGGCCTATATGTAAACATGAGGCTTACAGCCTTGTGTTTTAATATGGTCATGGAATTGCTTGGTGCTTTATGATATCCTTTTACTTTACAATACGGGGTATTTTATGTTCAGTATTATTGTTCCTTAAAGTTTTTTTTTTTAAGTAGTTTGTTAGTAAGCTCTACTAGCCTAACATATATTCCTGCTGCGAGTCCCAGACTGATATCATGAAGCATTCATTTCTTGGAGGTAGGGGGCATATGTTAGTGATGTCTCTGCTGTAAAGGAGGCAATACACAGGCCAATAAAAGGTGCTGACTCTCCAGACTGAGTTAGCACCTTATTGGCCATCAGGGTCAGACAGGGTCGGAGGGACACCGGGAATATCCCAGTGGGCCCTAGCCCTCATTGGCTTCCGCCAGCCCAGACCTGTTCCCCTGGCAAATGCATAGGGTTGCCTCCTTTACTTAAAAATTATACCGGGCAGTGGGGGACGGGCACCAAAAGGGGGCGGTCTGCATCACAAAAAGGGGTGGAGCTACATGGTGTGCCGCGGAGCAACATCGCAGAGACGTCCACGGCGCTGGAAAAAGGTAAGTTCTTTGTGAATTGGGGGCAGGCCAGGGGCTTTTTTTAAAGGGTATTACAAATTACCGGCAATTGCATTGCCGGTAAATTTGTAATACCAGCCCTGGCCTTGGCAGGGTGGCAACTCTACATATGCACGAGGCATTTTGCGGTCGGGGGTCGGTTTCCAGAAGGGCCCTTTGTTATGCAGCTCCGGTGGGCCCCCAAGGCTCCAGTCCGACCCTGTTGGCCATTGTATTGGGTCCAACAATGGACTGAGCTCAGACATACCTGCCTGTGTTGGGTATATATGTGCCAGAGATTCATTCCATTAATTTGTCCATAGCATGGGGCTGTTGTTTATTGTGGAGGGGGGGGGTATGTTGTTTAGTGACTTCTCTGCTTGGGCCAATAAAAACTGCTGGATCAGTCCTTCCAGTCAGCACCATATTGATCTGCATATAGAGCCCACCGACAGGCCTGTGCAGGGTATGTATGCTCAAAACATTCTATGTATTCATTAACCTTTATCCTCATTCTATTCAGCAGCTGTATAGAACATAAACACACCTGTGCATATAGCGAGGGTACACGGCCCAGCCCTTCTGTACACTATATGCTGTGGGAGTTATTAGCCACTCTCACACATGCCCAGTGCGGTTTATATAACAACTTGCTTTCGTTTGTTTGTTTCTTCAATGTGTTTTTCTGTTTTAACACTTCGTACCGCCTGGAAACCACCCAGAGAGGAATTTCACTCGAATAACTTTCTTAAAGAAGAAGACCACGTTCTTATGGACTTTTAGCCAAATGTTATTGTATTCTCAAAAATCCTTTCCCTACCAATGTGGTGTATGTGTGACGTCACCAATGAACACAAGCCCACCATGTTTATATAAACATAGATTGCTCTTTAATTGAATAATTATAGCAATGTTTCTCGAGGGGAGCAGAAGGTGTACACAGGCACAGGGAATATGGTGGAAAGCAAGGCAGGAGAGAAGGTGGTCCCCAGCACAATGCTGAAGCACCTAAACCAAGGATTATAAAGAAGGGATGTGTAGATCTCTAGCAGTTATTGGCCTACAACTCACCAGCATTCAGAGATAGGTCAACAACAACTTGATTGTTGAAGGTTCAATGAGTTATGGCATTGTCCTTTGTGAGTTTATTGATTTCAATTGCCCCAAAGGACCCTTCTGTTGCCACAAATCAAACACCCACTACCCATCACTGAATGTCTCCCTGGCTAGATATTTAACGAGTAGGGTTGAGATAACCCATGCAAATATTTTCTTTTAAAAAATCCTTGGTGGGTAGGAACTCGGTGAACATAGACCTTACAACACCTTGGTAGTAGAAGATATAGAGCAATGCTGAGGGGGGTCTATCCTCCTCCAACTGTGAAAACGTTTTGAAACATTCTAAAAAATGCTCGCCAAACATTTAGTCAAAATATGGGTGTGGTACAAAAACCTTTAAACTTTGGTCTAACAAGAATACGTATAAAAAAAGTAATAGAAAGTAGGCACTACAAGTGGAATGTTAAGACAAGAGAGGAGAAGAAGAAGTCCATCGTGGTGCCCACCATATTAAGGCAATACAATTAAGACCTTGTATCATCTTCCTGTTCACTGCTGAGAACCAAACAGCTGCTCTATCTACAAGAACAGCTTCATTCTATATTTAAATAATTTGTAGGGTCATTGAAATGGGTGTGGAGATATAGCTACAGCTTATAAGCACAACTCCAAGATATAAGCATACAATCCGTCGAGACCCAATTAAAGCTGGCTGGCTAAGTGATCTACTTCTTGCAAACACTATCATGTTTATATGTTAAAGTGGTTCAGAGCTTAATGGCAGTAAAAAAAAAGATTGTTTCTGAAAACAGTGGTGGGAATGTGCCCTATCAACAAACAGAAAGAGAAGGGTGGAGAGAAGAAATGGGCAAGTTATGGGAGATGACTATGTATCCATTTTGGTTCTTGGATGGTTCCTTCAGTTGTCTGTGTGGTCAGAGGATTTGTCTTGGCATGCCATAACCAGTCATGCCGGACTGTGATGCTCCCTTGTTGGTGCCCATTTGAAGGCCGATGATGTTCTTGCCCTCTTTTAACTGGTCCTGGGAGAAGTCTCTCTTGTTCTCCTGAGATTTCCTAAAATGAGATAAAAACACATGTAGTAGCCATTACTCAAGAGCCTTCTTTAACTCGTTACCAGTCAAGCCATGCGGCACTACTGATACAATATAGCAGAAGTCAGACCTGAAGGAGAAGTGACTATTAAAAGCAAAACGGTCACTTAGCCTGATGTAAACATTGGCAGTCCCAATACGGATGATTTATTTTTCATTTTGTATTTATCCAAGTATAGGAGAAGGAAGAGGAACTCCAGCAGTATTACTGCAAACAACTTTTTATTCCAGGCAGTGGTATTTGTCTAGTTGCTAAGGTGACCACCGTGAAACCAACTGAAAACTTACTTAATGTACCAAAAAGAGAAGTTGACCTTAAAATGAACATTCCATATGATGTGGGTCTGTTATTATAAGACATTTACCATATGGCTGTGGTTTAAATGAAAGGCTTACATATGAATAGGGAAAGGACTAAAACACAAGATAAATAAGTTATCGGTAACGATGTAGAGCAGATAATAAGCCCCATAGAAACAGATATTACTGAACACATAAAAGCTTTGGCAGGTGGCATGGAACAAGGCACAGACTGGTTGTATCAAAAGCAGAACTTACTTTGGGAACCAGTTGGGGTCACCACGGAAGAAGCCATCATCTTTTGTCACTGCAATGCCCCCTAAATTCATGAGTGTTCTCTGTACACTGGCCATGTCTTTGCCTGTGAAACACAAAGAAGTTTGATTAAAGGCATCAAGTTATTGATATCAGTCTCAAAAACAATGACTTGTTGGAAAGGAGCAGTCTTGGGTAGTCATAGTGCCACTGAAGGTGAGATAAAAGTAACAGATTTAGACCAACAATAGAATAAACAATGAGGGTTATGCGTTGGTGCAACCCATAGTGCATTCTTGTCCATAGTTCAATTTAGAGAGTCTGGTTGGAATGGAGATGGAAGTTATAGCCACCATATTCCCATGTTACAGACGTGCATGCCCAAGAGAAACAACACAACTGCGACAAAGCCGCTTTCCACTACGTACCTTCCCACAAGTCAACAGTTTGGAACAGATCAGAGGCCGGAATTCCATATCGCTCGCAGGCCTTCAGGAACTGTGAGATCTGCTCCATCTGCTTGAAGGCCATGGAGGACGACTGCACTTTTGCAATAGATTTGGGGGCCAGCGAGTTAATGAGATGGGAAAGCACCTGGAAATACCAGAAATAGTGTGAGATGTGGGCAATTATCTTAAGCAAAGAGTACAGCAGTTATCCTAGTATTGTCTGAGGCATCAAATCTTAAGCTAGCCATCAACTGACCAATACTAGCTGCTCCTGACCAAATCACAAGCTTATTGTTCCATGTATGGAGACAAAACGACAATCTATGTAACTAATCATATATTAATCAGGAAAATTCCACTTGGGACAGCTTAATAGGTCAAAGAGCTACTCATTTGTTGACTTTGACTTGTATAGTCACGTTTATTCAATAGGTCACTGTGTTATCTGAAGTGTCTGGTGAAGCTCCACCATAAAGATGCCCAGGCATGCAACATGTAGTTCTTTTGACCTTTTGATGGTCCTTTAGCCTCTGCTATTAAGTTCTACATTTCTCTGTAAATGGCAAGCATTGACTGGCAAAGAATGATGATATTTGTATTCTGCAAGACCGGTTGACTATCTTGTGTTTTACAGCTTGCAGTAGGCTACAGCTAGATTTAAGTGTGAATAGGGTCGCCCCTTAGAGATATTTAAGGTTACTCACAATGCCATCCTTTAGCCAGACCTGTACGGCTGACTTCCCTTGCCCGTCTGGCGACCCACCCTGAGTTCCACACTGAGCTTGGATCCACTGCACCAAGATGTTCTCCAGCTCATTGTCGTACTTCTGGTCGATCTTCTGCTGCACCTCGCGGCTCAGTCCGTAGGCAGGTCCCTTGTTTGCCATGATGTTTGTCAGAAGACGAGCAGAGTTCCTATAAAACATACATATATTTTATGCCACCTTTCAATCGCACACCGAGGATATTTTGTATTGATCAGCCGTATTGCTTGGTCTCCTGCCAGGAAGCCACCATGTTCTAGACCTCAGTTCTAACATCTCCCAATGTGGAAGCAGTGTATTGTGCCAGTAATGTATATTTAAATGCATTTTTACTACCCAACCTTTGCTCGGAATTTCAGAAAGGGCCACCTCCCTTTATCAGTTAGCGCAGAGTCCTTTATCAGGGTACGGTACCATTTGTTATACGCAGTAATCTGCCAGCATTCCCTGTAGAAGCACTAGCACGCAACTTTGTACTCTTACTTGCTTTGTTCTTCCATAAAAGGCACATAAAAGGGTATCATTTAAAAATAATTAAATCAGTGAGGGTTCCCCTTGTGTATTTTAAACACGGAAACCTCATCTCACGTCTACAGGATCTGATCGGGTTTCCTGTTTGTGTTAGAAGGACGCGGCATCATCCAGATGAGAGCCACAGGCCCGAGACAGAGGAATGTCTCTCACACTGCTTAATCGTGGTGGTTTAGGACACCTGTATGCAATATGTTTCCCTCCAGAACCTTTGCCATACTACATGTCTCATTAGAGAACTTCAGACCACTCATTGAGTGTCCCACTGTCAATGTCATCTTGTGTGATCAAGCAACACAACCCTGCTCCTCGCAGTGTCCAACATAGTTTTCATCTGAACCCATGGTTAGCCAAATTTATGTCCTGAGGAGGATTATAGAAGGCAATACGGGGCTGATCGAAGTGCCATAAAGGTGCTTAGTTGTCACTTCTTCGGGAAGTGAGTGGCGTATTGTTGCATGCGCAGTTGGAGGAGTCTTCCTGTGAGTAGCAACTGCGCATGCACCAAAAGTGACAGGAATTGCTGAAGGGAAGAATGAGGACCCGAAGAATATTGAAGAGCCGGAAGATGAGCTCCGCTGCACTTACTCTGCACCTATAGGTGAGTTAAGGATTAGGGGCACTTTTAGGTGTTATAACCTATGAGGGGGGACTATGTAGGGCACTGGGTTGGAGTTTTTATTAGTGGGGGAGGTTGAGTTCTCCTTTAAAGTCACGTGACTGTTCATCACACAAACAAGGACAATTTTACCCCTACTTACCCCTTTCTTGTACTAATTTGCATATGCAAAATGGATCAGATTCAGCTGAATCGTTCTAAGCTTTCTAGCGAGTCGGACTAGAAGGATCTCGAGTCAGTAGAAAATTAACTTCAAGGAACCCAATTCTCTCAGGAAGGCTGACAGAACATGACGGAGTGTATTAGATTTGGTCCCAAACTCCCCAGATCTCACGCATTCCGAGCCCTGGATCCTATAACAGCTAAGCAAACATAGAAAATATCAGGCACTCCCTCCCCCTGCAACTGTCACAGTAGTTTTCCACCACTTGTTCGGAAGGCAGCCAAGATTTGATCTTGTAGGAGGAAAGGCCCAGCCTGGAGACGGTTACTAGGATGCAAGGCCAGAGCCTGTCCAAGCTTGTCCAATCCCATTAAATCCACCGCAGGAGCATCACTCTAATTGTTGTATCTAGAACTCTACTGTGCCCACGGCTGTATTTTTAGGTTCTGCTTTCTTGAATTAGCCACAGTTATGTGTGTGTATATATATATATATATATATACACTGTATACCTTGTTCGATTAAAGGGGTTGTTCACCTTTGAGATAGCTGATGTAGAGAGGGACATTCGGAGACAATTTGCACTTGGTTTTTCATTTTTTATTATTTTGTAGTTCAACTTATTTGGCTTTTTATTCAGCAGCTCTCCAGTTTGCAATTTCAGCCATCTGGTTGCTAGGGTCCAAATTACCCTAGCAACATGGATTTATTTGAATGAGAGACTGGGATATGAATAGGAGAGACCTGAATAGAGTAATAAAAAGTAGCAATACATTTCTAGCCTTACAGAGCTATATGTGTTTAAAGGAGAACTAAAGCCTAACTATAGAAGTAACTAGAAATGTTGTACATGATGTTTTGTGCTTCTGTACCAGCCCAAGGCAACCACAGCCCTTTATCAGTAAAGATCTGTGTCTCCAAAGATGCCCCAGTAGCTCCCCATCTTCTTTTCTGCTGATTCACTGCACATGCTCTGTGCTGCTGTCACTTACTGAGCTTAGGGAGCCACTCACAATATACAGTACACATAGAATAGAAATGTCACAATATAAGGCTGATTAGTAATTAATACACATAATTACTACATGGCAGCACAGAAACCAGTGCAATTAGCATCAGAATTGAATAATCAGCAAACCTGTAGCATCAGCTTATATTACAGCCAGGGAAGCTCATTTTCTGCTGGATAATTAGTGACGAGCCCTAAGCTTAGCTTCTCAACAGCCAATCAGAGCCCACTGAGCATGTGAGTGTCACAGACACTTTCCAAGATGGTGACCCCCTGGGACAAGTTTGAAGTCCTGGATCATTGCTGCTATTGACAAGCTCAAACTTTAGCCTCGTGCCATAAGTTCACTATATACAATAGGACATTTGTAACCACATTAATTTTTAGGGTTTAGTTCTCCTTTAAGATCATGTCACTTGCCAGTGGTTGCCTATTTTGTGTTAAAGGACAAAGTCCCTTTGGTAGGAACCCTTTAGCAATTACTCTTGTTCTTGTATGCCAGAAGCCATGGGACGATGTATGAAAATGGGTCAAGTTTTTACCAGTTTTAATTGCCCATAGCAACCAGTTAGCAACAAGCAAGTCACCAGTTTGAAAACAAAACATTGGTTGCCATGGGTTACTAGACCTGCTTTCTAAATAAACAAAGAAAGACACAATTAGCCTAGGCGAAAGGTGTGATGATAGAATATACGCGATGGGTCAGAATAGCAGGTTATTTTGAAACTGAGCAGATTTCGAGGGCAAAGGCCTTGCCTGTTTTTATAGCCCTTTACAAATCCCGGCTCCTCCCTGGACTTGCTGGGTGTGAATGTGACTATTGTACCCTTAACATTATTTAGTGTCGTGCCCAAAGAAAACACAAAGGGACAGCCACCTGAGCTACCTTTGGGCCTGTGAGAGCTGCCTTTGTCTCTATACAGGTGTGGGACCTGTTATCCAGAATGCTCGGGACCTGGAGTTTTCCGGATAAGGGATCTTTCTGTAATTTCATACCTTAAAGGTGGTTTTCACCTTTAAATGAACTGTTAGTATGATGTAGAGAGGGATATTCTGAGACAATTTGCCATTGGTTTTCATTTTTTAATATTTGTGGTTTTTGAGTTATTTAGCTTTTTATTCAGCAGCTCTCCAGTTTGTAATTTCAGCCATCTGGTTGCTAGGGTACAAATTCCCCTAGCAACCAAGCACTGATTTGAATAAGAGACTGGAATATGAATAGGAGAGGGCTGAATAGAAAGATAAGTAACAAAAAGTAACAACAAAAAGTAACAATAACAATACATTTGTAGCCTTACAGAGCATTTGTTTTGTTTAGATGGGGTCAGTGACCCCCATTTGAAAGCGGAAAAGATAAAATAAATAATGGAGGCCAATTGAAAAGTTGCTTAGTATTAGCCATTCTATAACATACTAAAAGTTAATTTAAAAGTGAACTAACCCTTTTAGTCTACTAGAAAATCACATAAACATTAAATAAACCCAATAGGCTGGTTTTGCCTCCAATAAGGATTAATTATATCTTAGTTGGGATCAAGTACAAGTTACTGGGTTTTTTTATTATTACACAGAAAAATTAAATAATTTCTAAAAATTTGGATTATATGGATAAAACAGAGAATATGAGAGACTGGCTTTCCGTAATTCAGAGCTTTCTGGATAATGGGTTTCTGGCTAACAGATCCCATACCTGAAATGCCAGGGTTTATTTTATATCATCCATATCTGTATGTAGAATCAGAGACCCCTTTATAAAATCTGGGGGGAACCCTGCAACAGGAATATAATGATGAATTCTCCATCACACAAGTAGAAAGGGAAGAAAATTATATTTTTCCGAGCCCTTTATCTGAATGAATATCATTGTTTTGAATAAATTCAACTTCTCCTCTCTCTTGGTTTTCGTGGGACTTTCCACCTCTCTTCTTGAGAATGAAACCACCTCGCCGAGACTCCAACTATAATGGTGATCATTGGGAAGTAGTTCACTGCCTTCAGAGGTATCGGTGGAAGTTCCATCAAAGGTCCCAACAGAGGTGACCGTTCAGATCTGTGGGTTCAGAACTGGGCAGATCTTGGATTGAGTGGCCATGTTTTAAGCAGGTCCTGGTTGGGGGTAATCTGGGACAGGCTGGAGAGTGTAGTCATTGTCCCAAACACAAGCCAATGAGGAGGTCACCCATTCTGATTAGAAGAAAGGAGGTTCCAGCTAAATATTGGGAAGGGGTTTGTTACAATGAGAGCTGTGAAGATGTGGAATTGTCTCCCTGAATCAGTGGTACAGGCTGATACATTAGATAGATACAAGGAAGGGTCGGATGCTTTATTCACCAGTAGCTCCTCCCAGCAGACAGGAAGGAGCCAATGAGATTAGAGGAGGGAAAGGGGTGTTACAGGGAGAGCTGGGAAGTAAATCAGTGGTACAGGCTGATACATTAGATAGGTACAAGGAAGGGTCGGATGCTTTATTCACCAGTAGCTCCTCCCAGCAGACAGGAGGGAGCCAATGAGATTAGAGGAGGGAAAGGGGTGTTACAGGGAGAGCTGGGAAGTGAATCAGGGGTACAGGCTGATACATTAGATAGGTACAAGGAAGGGTCGGATGCTTTATTCACCAGTAGCTCCTCCCAGCAGACAGGAGGGAGCCAATGAGATTAGAGGAGGGAAAGGGGTGTTACAGGGAGAGCTGGGAAGTGAATCAGGGGTACAGGCTGATACATTAGATAGGTATAAGAAGGGGTTGGATGGTGTTTAGCAAGTGAGGGAATACAGGGATATGGGAGATAGCTCATAGTACAAGTTGATCCAGGGACTGGTCCCATTGCATCTTGGTATCAGGAAGGAATTGGAGTCGGGTCAGGAGGGTTTTTTGCCTCCTCTGGATCAACTGACAGTAAGGCATATTATATATAGAGTTAAAAGGTTGAACTTGATGGACGCGTGTCTTTTTCAATCTAACTTACTATGTCATGCTACTATGATTAGCAGTAAAAAATAGGTAGGCTCATAGCTGAATTCCATGTATGTAACTCACCGTTCAGGCTGTTACACATTCCCATACACCCGGCTCTCCAGATTCTATATAATGAAGTAACCCACCATAAGGGTTAAGGTGTTGGGAGCTGCCATATTGTTTACCTTAGACAGTATAGCATGAAAGTATACTGTATATACTATATTTCTTCCCTGCAGGCAATGGGCAGACAGACACAACGGTCAATAACTATTGCTCTTAGAGGGATGCCATTAGGAATCATGGGGCCATAAACTGCTGAGTAAGTAGGGTCTCCCCCCTCCATGGGGCCCCAATTATTAACCCATTGGTCAACTGGGCCCTTGGGCAGGGTGCCCTGCCAACAAGTAGAATGGAGCCCCAATGAAAATTAAAATGCCTGACATATACAGATCCATGCTCCGGTCTGCCCAGGACATGCCCAATATACCAAGCATCCCACGATCCACCCAAATTAATTCCACTTCCCCACAAGGCCTATACTTTCCATGACACTATTCTTGGCATAATTGTAATTACGTAATTAGTGGAGCTTCCCTTTAAGGCTGCCTTTAACTGTGCTGAGAAAACCGCACATGACTCACGGCTACAGGCTCTGGGGATGTTGTCAGAGCAGTGGGAGCGGAATTAGGGGGGTTTCAGATGAAAGATAAAGTTACAAATTTAAGGGATTACAAGACTGGCAGAAGTGCCGGCTCAGCAAAATATCTCGGAGTTTCCCCCCATCTCTCGCTTGAGCTCAGCAGTACGTCCAGGTTCCAGGGATCCGGAGGCTCTGAATAAGGTTTCACTGTCTGAGCACCAATAATTGTACTTTGTATATTTTATTAGTCACATTCACATCAACTTTTCTCTTTCATTGGGCCTTTACAAAAGGCCACGTCTCTCTCTCTGTCACTGACCCCAGTGCAAAGGATTAAACATTGCTATGACAACACAAGCAGAAAAACAAAAAACAGTCCCAAAAAGGAGAATATAACTAAAAATCAGCAATCACGGCTGGGCCTAACAACGGAGCCCTATTGAACTAAACACAGACACGTGCTCTCTTACAGAAACCAACAAAACCACAAGATAAAGAACATCTGATCTGCATAATGTGTTCTGTAATAATACAATAGGTAAAAGTGCAGTGAGGTGTCACAAGGAGCGCAGAAAACCTCTGAAACAACATAGAGTTAGTGCCCCGTTAAGTGAAAATGAATTCAGAGAAAACAAATTCAGAGAGAAAACAAATTCCGAGAGAAATCAAATTCCGAGAGAAAACAAATTCCGAGAGAAAACAAATTCAGAGAGAAAACAAATTCCGAAAGGAAATCAAATTCTAAGAGAAATCATATTCCGAGAGTAATCAAATTCCGAGAGAAACCTAATTCAGAGAGAAATCAAATTCCGAAAGAAATCAAATTCCGAGAGAAATCAAATTCCAAGAGAAATCAAATTCCAAGAGAATCAAATTCCAAGAGAATCAAATTCCGAAAGAAATTAAATTCCGAGAGAAATCAAATTCCAAGAGAAATCAAATTCCGAAAGAAATCAAATTCCGAGAGAAATCAAATTCCAAGAGAAATCAAATTCCGAAAGAAATCAAATTCCGAGAGAAATCAAATTCCGAGAGAAACCTAATTCCGAGAGAAACCTAATTCCGAGAGAAACCTAATTCCGAGAGAAACCTAATTCCGAGAGAAACCAAATTCCGAGAGAAACCAAATTCCGAGAGAAACCAAGTTCCGAGAGAAACCAAGTTCAGAGAGAAATCAAATTCAGAGAGAAATCCAATTCCAAGAGAAATCAAATTCCGAAAGAAATCAAATTCCGAGAGAAATCAAATTCAGAGAGAAATCAAAATTCCGAGAGAAATCAAATTCCGAGAGAAATCAAATTCCGAGAGAAATCAAATTCCGAGAGAAAACAAATTCCGAGAGAAAACAAATTCAGAGAGAAAACAAATTCCGAAAGGAAATCAAATTCTAAGAGAAATCATATTCCGAGAGTAATCAAATTCCGAGAGAAACCTAATTCAGAGAGAAATCAAATTCCGAAAGAAATCAAATTCCGAGAGAAATCAAATTCCAAGAGAAATCAAATTCCAAGAGAATCAAATTCCAAGAGAATCAAATTCCAAGAGAATCAAATTCCGAAAGAAATTAAATTCCGAGAGAAATCAAATTCCAAGAGAAATCAAATTCCGAAAGAAATTAAATTCCGAGAGAAATCAAATTCCGAGAGAAATCAAATTCCGAGAGAAAACAAATTCCGAGAGAAAACAAATTCAGAGAGAAAACAAATTCCGAAAGGAAATCAAATTCTAAGAGAAATCATATTCCGAGAGTAATCAAATTCCGAGAGAAACCTAATTCAGAGAGAAATCAAATTCCGAAAGAAATCAAATTCCGAGAGAAATCAAATTCCAAGAGAAATCAAATTCCAAGAGAATCAAATTCCAAGAGAATCAAATTCCAAGAGAATCAAATTCCGAAAGAAATTAAATTCCGAGAGAAATCAAATTCCAAGAGAAATCAAATTCCGAAAGAAATTAAATTCCGAGAGAAATCAAATTCCAAGAGAAATCAAATTCCGAAAGAAATCAAATTCCGAGAGAAATCAAATTCCGAGAGAAACCTAATTCCGAGAGAAACCTAATTCCGAGAGAAACCTAATTCCGAGAGAAACCTAATTCCGAGAGAAACCAAATTCCGAGAGAAACCAAGTTCCGAGAGAAACCAAGTTCAGAGAGAAATCAAATTCAGAGAGAAATCCAATTCCAAGAGAAATCAAATTCCGAAAGAAATCAAATTCCGAGAGAAATCAAATTCCGAGAGAAATCAAAATTCCGAGAGAAATCAAATTCCGAGAGAAATCAAATTCCGAGAGAAAACAAATTCCGAGAGCATAAAAAGAGGGACTAATACAGGATGATAATACCCTTTACCGCACAGCTGTAGCAAGTTTCTACCTAATCCTACTTGGAAGCAAAGTGCACGTATGTGTCGGCACTTCCATATAATGTAACGGTGCCATAATCGGATCTCGGGCTGGAGGCCGTCATCTACTAATTCAAAAACCAGCAGCAAATTGGAAAAATTTGTTTTCCACAGGCTCTTGTGTATTTTTATTCCTCCCGGGGCCTGTGATGTATAGCTGGGGATAAAGAATGTAACAGCTCAACTGATATGTTTCATTAGGCCGGCGTCTGCCTGAAATGAGAGCTTTTCCAGCACGGGCAACTAACGACATTCCCAAGCACTGGTTCCCAGTCACATCAGATTAACTCTCTACTGGGGGAGATTTCTTCACTGCAAAGTAAATACAGCAAATGGGGGCAAGATAAATGACTTGTCCTACTCAACAAACTATCACTATCTTTCAGATCTAGACTCTCAGAGCGAGGTTGCCAAACGAGCCCACAATATGCCCATTAATGGCAGGACTATATCGGGTTTAACCGAACGTTCAGCCCTAGGGCCAAACAATCGGATTACAATGAAGATGTTGGCGCCGACGGGTCGTTGGACTGTATCAAACATCCGATGCAGCCTTCGTTCGCAGGGAAAATTCAAAGCTGCCCGAATGATATCAGGCCGATTTTTGGTGGGACCAGTCGGAATCCCCCACACATGGGCAAATAAACTGCCGTCTAAAGGACAAATATCGATTTAATTTGCCCGTGTATGGCCATCTTTAGGTATATGGCAATGAAAAGCTTCTTCTCATGGAAAGCGGCTTCAGGCTCTGGCAAATGAGAAAGGCCTACAGAATGCTGCCTTGTGGTTCGACCATTTTCCTTACCGAAGGACAGAACTCTGTGTAATCATTCCAGAAAAGCTTGACCAGGATATTCATGGCTAATACACATGCTAACATTAGCTTAGGACCAGTTTAGTCAGCAGCTTAAATATCTGCAAGGGATTGACCAGACATCTAGCCAGTTCCTGTCGAACCACATTGGACAATTAATGCAGTCCTCCCCTAATGGGTCTACATTGGCCCTTGTTTGATACGATCAATAAACTGTGAGCCAAAGATTAGATCAGCCAGAGGTGGTCCAAAACCAGAGTATCCCTTAAATGGCTTAGGGGAAATGGTGTCAAATCAGATTTACATATAGTACAGGAGCTTGTATAGGAGCTTTTCTTTCTTGTAACAAAAAGAGGGGATGGGAGTGCTTGGCATCATTTGGCTAGCAGTAGCATGGACTATGATGGACCATAATTAATAGTTAGAACCCTATGCTGGGCCCGGGCAACATATCATATGGGCGATCTGTTTATATTCCAACTTAAAATCTTTGCGTTTTTACTACTGCTTCCAATTACTCACTGTATCACAGTATAGTTAAGGCCCAGAGCAAGGAACTTCTGTCTCGTTGAGCCTTTATTAATGGAAAAACCTATGTTTCCCGGGGGACAATACAAGGAATAGATTACTCCCAGAGACGTCAATTCTCAGTCAGCCCCATTTCCATCATTAAGTCCCAAGCTGGGCCCCACGCTACTGCCTGCTACCAGGCACAACCACAGCTGTTCAGCCGGAGACAGATGGATTTGATGTGCTCAAGAAATCAGCTCAAGGAATCTCTACCGAGAACTGCCAAGGTGGTGCCAGAACATGGTGGCTTATTAAAGGGACAGTTGAACATCTTCTTAATACAAACCTTGAGTTAATTACACCACATTTAGCTGCACCAATGGGAACAAAAGGTCCATGTAATACAGGCAGAGCCACAATTCAAACCAATGGCTAGAAGATTTTTAGCTATATGTTGTAGGCCAAAAAGGTGCAGGTTGGCCAACATTCTGAATCAGTTGAATTAATACAACTCCCAAGGCCAATACTGCTTTTACACAGCAATGTGTTTCGTTGCTTGATCTACCAGTGCATCTGAATATAGGCCATTCAGCTCATAAGAAACTTGTCAGCAGAACACCATCTTTTTTTAGTCCAAAGTTGACCCTTGGAATGTGAATACAAATACCAGCACCACTCACGCCCTACCTTCAACGTCATTCAGACACACGGACTATGGAAAATCCCCTTCTTAGTACAGGGTTGCCTTGACCTGACAATGCTCTACACCTTGTGTCACTGACCTGGATACAAGTCCTCTGGGCACAAATTTCTACATAGGTTGGTCATTAGGTCAAGAATGGCCAGATTAGCTGCCAATATCAAAAGAGCTATGGCCAGGTTGAAGCATCAGCAGATCTGGAAGTAAGAGATATATAGATCCTACAATTGTATTCAGACCCTCTTGTTCACGCCATTTGGGTTGATCGGTTGGATAACCACAGATCATGTATGGCCACCATGTGTATCAATTTCTATTGCTTCCTTGTGTATACACAGCAGTTACAAATAATATACCATCTGTACTTTAATGTACTTGCTTTTGTTTTTATAGCCAAAGCCAATTTACAGTGGAGTATTAAGGGAGTACAAGGGGGAACGAGACAGGATTAGCATTGAGCCGGACACATAGCATTTTATAAACTCCGTGTGACAAGGCTTAATAGTCAGATCTGCTTCAAATCCCATGGATTACACGGGGCAGCGAGGGTTCGTTCAGACTTTTTACCTTTTTTGGGAAAAAAATTCTCTTTTTTCTGTCTCTTCCCTGAGGAGTCCTGCTACGCAGATCATGGGGACAGATAACCCAAATAAATCACTTTCTTGCCTGCAGTAGTCAGATTATATTGCATATTATGTGGCTTTCAGCTGCCCAGGGATTCATTTATCTTCTGATAACACTTCCCAATCTTATCGTAACTTTGGGTGGATATCTGAAGCCCCAGGCCCCCTTTGTTTTAAGGTGACCGAGCCATTCATTTTTACTGCGCAGATCAAATATACCGAATTTAATGTAAATATTCTAAAACACACCACTGTGCAGTTGTCTTTTGTGTAGACCCGTCACTTCCTGATCAGAGAGCCCTAATCCTATTGTGCAGATCTGAGCAATTCTGGGAAACTAGCCTGCCAAAATCTGGGCCCACGATGTTGATCTTACAGAATCTGTGTTCCCAAAACAAATCAGACAATGATCAAATTGTAAGAGGTCTCTAAACTTCTCATCACATTGGCCTGTGTCGCATTATGGCCGAACTGAAAATGTCATCTGCTGATGTCCCTTCTTGGAAATTGGATGGGTTTCAAGCAGATACATTTGCTATTAGTTCGATAGTTTTCAGTCCAAATCAAAGGTTTAATTTTATCTATAGCCACTATAAAGGATTAGAAGACTGAGAGATAATGAGACCCTACAGAATCAAAATGTTACCAACGCATACAATCAGCCCCAGGCGAACACAAATGTTAGTGACCCAAACAATCATCTCATGAAGAACCAAAGAGTTATTGACCCACACAAAGCGCCCACGTTACTAACCTGCTTGATAAAATCCAGTTGTACCTTAAGCTAAATGTTACTGACCCAATAAGCCCTAAAGAACCAGATTTTACTGACCCACACAAACTGCCCCATGAAGCATTCAGCTGTTGTTGAACCCATATGTTACTGAATGACACAGCCCTTGAAGACCAAATCATTTATTGATATGTACCACCTGACCCTGAAGAACCCTCATGTTAGAGTATCATACAGTCAGAACCTGAAGAACCCTCATGTTAGAGACTCATACAGTCACAACCTGAAAAACCAAAATGCAACTGAACCACATGTAGCTGAAAAATCTAAATGTTACCAACCCATCCAACCAACCCCTAAAGAACCCAAATATTGCTTACACACAATCAACCCCAATAGAACCAGAATTTTAACAAAAGGCAAAATCAGCTCCTGAAGAACACAAATATTACTGCCCCACACAATCATCCCGTGATGAACCCCCACAATGTGCCTGAGGAACCCAAATGTTACAGACCCACAAAATCAGCCTTTGAAGACCCTAAATGCTACTGCTTTACACAATAAACGTCTTGCTGTTGAGTTGGCAAGAGGCCCAGATGCTTTCTCTGTGCAGAAGCAACGGGTCACTTTCTGGGAAATTCTTTGTCTCCACATTTGAGAGTATTCATTACTTTTGGAGAAGTTCCAGATTGCCTCACTAGCAATTGTGGAAATTGTGAGGAACTGTACATAATAGCAGTTCATATATTTCCTAACACGATATATATGTGTGTGCACGGTGAGATGTTTATGTATTAGATGTTCTGTGAAGGACAATGTGGAGCTACTAGAAAAGTGTTCCAAGGAGAATACACCCTCCAGCAATTAATGGTCATTTTTATATATTTTTTCTTACCCTGGCAGAAATAAATTAGGACATTGTTTAATTTGGGCATACAGTATGTTTCCTTATTTGCATTTATTCAGCAGCAGGGATTTCTCACAAAAGGTATTTTTCACATACAAGACAACAGAACCTTTGTGGCTGTTGCTACATCAGACTGTATAGCATTGTATTTAATCTTGTCCACTGGAAAAGGTTCATGGTGGACATAAACTTTAAGGTTGCCCAATGCCCACCTAAGGTGGACAATATCTAGCTTTAATATGATCGTTGACCCTAGGGGTGATTTGGTTCCCATCTGATGGGAAAATTTAATTTTCCAGATCAGGGGGATGATTTTTGGCCAGATGTCAATGGGCCCATCAGAGGTGCTCATCAAATCTGCTCATATATGGCCCCTTTTAGGATTTGTCTTCCCTAAATCTACTGACACTCTACACTGACCCTGTGGAGCAAAAGCTTTGTGGTTTGGCACCATATTGGCAGCAGTTAGAAGGAGAAGTTCCTCGAACTTAGAATATTTGCCCAGATGAGCAGCCATCCAGTATAAAGGCAAGCAGCATGACAATAAAGGTTAGCAAGAAGCTGTTGACTATCCCACCATTACCAGGGTCTACTGAGCCCTCCTCTGCAGGGGATTTCACCAATATAAGAGGAAACACAGGAGGCACCCATATACTGGGTGCTCCGAAGAAGTAATTCAACAAAGCATTAGCTTATACTAACAGGTGTAATAACTTAAGTCTAAAGGTGGCCATACACGGGCAGATAAAGCTGCCGATATCAGTCGTTTGGACCAATTTGACAGCTTATCTGCCCGTGTATGGGGGCTTCCGACGGGTCTTCCCAATCATTATCTGGCCACGATGTCGATCGGGAAGGTTTGATTTTTAACCGACCGACCTGTCGGAGCCCCTTGGCGCATTGTAATTCGATGGTTCGGCCGTACGTCCGAATTACCCCCGATATAGCCATGCCATTAGTGGCATATCGGGGTTAAGATCCGCTCGTTTGTCGGTGTCGCCAAACGAGCGGATCTTTGAGTCTACGGCCAGCTTTATGGGGCTGCTGGGTGCTACCATATAGGAAACAGGCAGAAAATATAAACAAACCAGTGGAAGTTA
This sequence comes from Xenopus laevis, assembly GCF_017654675.1. Classification (NCBI taxonomy): domain Eukaryota; kingdom Metazoa; phylum Chordata; class Amphibia; order Anura; family Pipidae; genus Xenopus; species Xenopus laevis. Next base: position 100,211,856 of record NC_054386.1, on the reverse strand, counting down.
TAATAGAAGGATTTGCAGCCAATTTAGCACATGTACAATAACCAGGTACAGGTATGGGATCCGTTATCCGGAAACCCGTTATCCAGAAAGTTCCGAATTACGGAAAGGCTGTCTCCCATAGACTCCATTATAATCAACTAATCCAAAATTTTAAAAATGATTTCCTTTTTCTCTGTATTAAGAAAACAGTTGGTTGTACTTGATCCCAACTAAGATATAATTAATCCTTATTGGAAGTAAAACCAGCCTATTGGGTTTATTTAATGTTTACATGATTTTCTAGTAGTCTTATGGTGTGAAGATCCAAATTACGGAAAGACCCGTTATCCGGAAAGCCCCAGGTCCTGATGATTCCGGATAATAGGTCCAATACCTGTACAGCAAGAAGTCCTTAGCCTGGAAGTCCAACAACACCAGTGAAGAAATAACTGGCAAGCACCTTTCCTAGACTATAAATTCCATCGTCCATCAACAGGGCTGTCTCCAGTAGCGGCAGGGCCGAGGGGCAATATTATAGTCTTCAGATTTGGGCATATTGAATGAAACGACCTTCCACTGTCCCCTGTGAGAATCATGTAAAGGGGGGGGTCCTATTGACCCTAAACATGTTTGTATGTAATGAGTGAGAATGGTGCCTGACGTATACCTTTGCATGCAAGATGACAGTTGCTTTTATCTAGAAGAACTCATTGCAGCCTTCACATTTCCCATACGCACAATGCTAGAAGTTTATAGCACTTTTTATTACAGGTCTGGGGCGAGACTATTGCACTCCCTGCTGTAAATGAGAATATTGAAAGCCCTGCTTTTCCTACAACCCCCAGGAGACTAGAATGCAGGTTCATGCCATGCTTTTCCTACAGGCCTGGGGAGAGTTTATTTTACGTCTTGCCTTTATGACAGGCCCGGGGAGATTGCGTTGTCGTATTTGTTCACTTTCGAAACCAGGAGGATCTTATCAAATAAGTTACAGCAGGAAATGAGTTGCACAAGAGAAAGATTGTTCCCCTGGCAGTACGGCCTGATTGCTGTTGTATGTAATGCTTCACTAATTTATGTTCTTCATAAACAACATTTTTGGAACCATGGAATTTTAGCTCAACAATAGAACTGTGAGCCGAGACCCCTGTATGGGACTTTACCTGGAGCCCATTGAAGTGCCAATATCCCTTGGCCATCGAGCAGGAGTAGTTGAGGGCACCATGATATTGGCTGTGCAGCCTCATCAACCAACTTCAGTCAAAGTCAGTAACTGATATTAATAGTCCATACTCCAAGATGCTTACCATTGGGTCAATGATGCTCATCTGAGCATATCCACCTACCCCTGAAAGTCTAGTTTAGAGGCAAGAGTGTTAGCACTACAAAGTTTGTTCTATTTATTCATCAGCGGTTATGCGTTCCTTTCTTCACATGCCAATTTCCAGGTTGTTCTAAGCAAGAGAGCATCATCCCATTGTTTGCTGTTGGGAGCAAACATCATTATTTGCATTGCAAACACAGGATTAGGCCTTTATTTACTCAGAGGATGGTGCTGTGTACATGATGCTTATGTGAGAAGAAAGAGATACCGGCATTTAGGGGACTGGTCTATTGTTAGAGCACAGCTGTAACTGCTGCCGCATCTTCTGCAGACAGGGAATATCTATTCTAGAGGGGTTATAGTTTAGTGAGACTTAAAGGTCTCTCCTAGAAATCTCTGTTCATCCATTTATTCTTTCTTGACTGATTGATCTACGTAGCTCTATGAAGGTTCTAATTCCCTAAGCATCTACTGGTTGGTTCTGGGTCTAGCTCAGTGAATGTTCTAATACCCTGAGGGGCTACTGGTTGGTTCTGGATCTAGCTCTGTGACAGTTCTAATATCCTGAGGGGCTACTAGTTGGTTCTGGATCTAGCTCTGTGACAGTTCTAATATCCTGAGGGGCTACTGGTTGGTTCTGGATCTAGCTCTGTGACAGTTCTAATATCCTGAGGGGCTACTAGTTGGTTCTGGATCTAGCTCTGTGACAGTTCTAATATCCTGAGGGGCTACTGGTTGGTTCTGGATCTAGCTCTGTGACAGTTCTAATATCCTGAGGGGCTACTGGTTGGTTCTGGATCTAGCTCTGTGACAGTTCTAATACCCTGAGGGGCTACTGGTTGGTTCTTGATCTAGCTCTGTGACAGTTCTAATGCCTGAGGGTCTACAGGTTGGTTCTGGGTTTAGCTCTGTGAAAGTTCTAATGCCCTGTGAGGCTTCAGATTTGTTCTAGGTCTAGCTCAGTGAATGTTCTAATACCCTGAAGTAGCTACTTCTGTGCTACTGGTTGGTATGTACGTTCTAATTGTGTTAGACTGATTGGCTAAAAGTTACAGTATGTGTAGGGGTGATCCAGTTCCAACTGCTTCACTGCTTAACCACCAAGACACTCTTATTGCTTCGGTGCAAGCAGAATCCAGACTGTTCATGGGCTGAGCCAGGGACATTGTACTCTCTATGTGGGGCGTTTGCCATTGATGAAGGAGAGCTACTTCGCTTATTTCACCGGGAGAATGTTCAGGTGAAATGTACCCTGCTGTATTTTTGTCCAGGCGCAGCCAAAGAGCAATTACAATAGGAGGAATGTAAAAAAAAAGTCACATTGGCGCAGTCAAAGGTTTGTCCTTATGCTTTTTATTTCTCATTATGCCACCTTAACCTCATAGCAAGTCATTGTGCTAATGGGCATGGCGTTAGAGTTGGCGCTGCTTTGCTTGGGTTCCGACCAATTCCAAACAATAAACAACATTAAAACTTGAAATATAGGGCAGGATAACAATGGGCTGATAGGCGGGAGGAACACCTACAGCGAATACATGGAGTAACAGCAAACAATGACTTCATGTTATTAAATCATAATGGGATTGTGATGGGTGTGAGCAAGTAATGAGATCATCTCACGTTGAGCAACATGTTCCATCCCACCCACAGGCGCTCCATGAAGCTGCACCATGGAAAGGTCCATTGGGGGGGGCATCTTCTTCAGCCATGGTCATCTCCATGATAAGTTATACTGTATAATCAGCCTTTAGGGCACAGGATGATTGAGAAGCACCAACCCCTCCTTTATAAATGGCTTTAGGCCTTTTCTAATCCACTGACTGAGCTGGAACACTAATTAAATTGTTAATTTTCCATTACCAAAGCTTCCTTTGTCTGGTAGCCTGGAGAGGTCCAATAGCTGGTAGCCTGGGGAGGTCCAATAGCTGGTAGCCTGGAGAGGTCCAATAGCTGGTAGCCTGGAGAGGTCCAATAGCTGGTAGCCTGGGGAGGTCCAATAGCTGGTAGCCTGGGGAGGTCCAATAGCTGGTAGCCTGGGGAGGTCCAATAGCTGGTAGCCTGGGGAGGTCCAATAGCTGGTAGCCTGGGGAGGTCCAATAGCTGGTAGCCTGGGGAGGTCCAATAGCTGGTAGCCTGGGGAGGTCCAATAGCTGGTAGCCTGGGGAGGTCCAATAGCTGGTAGCCTGGGGAGGTCCAATAGCTGGTAGCCTGGGAAGGTCCAATAGCTGGTAGCCTGGAAAGGTCCAATAGCTGGTAGCCTGGAAAGGTCCAATAGCTGGTAGCCTGGAAAGGTCCAATAGCTGGTAGCCTGGAAAGGTCCAATAGCTGGTAGCCTGGAAAGGTCCAATAGCTGGTAGCCTGGAAAGGTCCAATAGCTGGTAGCCTGGAAAGGTCCAATAGCTGGTAGCCTGGAAAGGTCCAATAGCTGGTAGCCTGGAAAGGTCCAATAGCTGGTAGCCTGGAAAGGTCCTATAGCTGGTAGCCTGGAAAGGTCCTATAGCTGGTAGCATGGAAAGGTCCTATAGCTGGTAGCCTGGAAAGGTCCTATAGCTGGTAGCCTGGAAAGGTCCTATAGCTGGTAGCCTGGAAAGGTCCTATAGCTGGTAGCCTGGAAAGGTCCTATAGCTGGTAGCCCGGAGAGGTCCTATAGCTGGTAGCCTGGAAAGGTCCTATAGCTGGTAGCCTGGAAAGGTCCTATAGCTGGTAGCCTGGGAAGGTCCAATAGCTGGTAGCCTGGGGCGGTTTTAGAGTGGGGTAGAAGATGCATTTGCCCGGCAGGGGGGTGGATCATAGATAAAAGCACAGCAGACATATAGTGGTGAATAATAATGTCAGATATTCAAAGAGAGAGCATCTTAGGGCCCTATTTCTGGGTCCCACTCCATAGGGTAACAATACAGGCTCTAATTCTAACTGGTTATAGGCTTCTCCATATGCTGCATTGGTGTAAAGAACCGAAACATTATCCCCTATTCAGTGTTGCTGGAGAACATGAACAAAGATAATTTCCCCGGAGCTATTCGCTTGGATTCTAGTTATGATAATAACTTTCCTACTACTTCTACTGTCCAGGGGGTGATAATTGTTTTACGTTGTCTCTCCTAGGGAATCCTTGTCCCTCCCTGGTGATCTCTATTGTTTTTATAACCAACAGTGAAGAACGAGATCACATGGAAATTGTATGTTCAAAGCTCATAAGCAACATCTGAGTCTGGACCCGCAGAGTTACGGCTCCTGCTGTTTCCTCCAATTCAATATTACAGAAGGGAAGTACAGTTATGGGATTCGTTATCCAGAAAGTTCCAAATTATGGAAAGGCCGTCTCCCATAGACTCCATTATAATTAAATAATTATATTATATTAAATATTTATTATCTCTGTAATAATAAAACAGTACTTGATCCCAACTAAGATATAATTAATCCTTATTGGAAGCAAAACCAGCCTATTGGGTTTATTTAATGTTTACATGTTTTAGTAGACTTAAGGTATGAAGATCCAAATTATGGAAAGACCCGTTATCCAGAAAGCCTCAGGTCCTGAGCATTCTGTACATGAAATAAATGCCTCCATCAAACATTATAACCCCCTGAAATACATTTTCAGCTCTTTCATATAAAGCAACTTGTGAATTCTGGGTTAATCCAGATTTGGTAGAAAGGGTGTTTTATGCCCAAAAAGTAACGGGCAAAGCCAATACATTACACAATTGAAATGAGATTTATTGGCTCATTAATCTTTCCAGGCCCCCCTGTGTCTAATAAAGGTCTGGGAAAAGACTGTTCTGCTTTTCATGTTCGTAGGTGAATTTAATGGTTCCAAACAGGTCGCTGGCACAGGACAATAAAAGAGAATCCAGAAATCCCCGACTCCACTAAAACCCTTGGCTGCAGCCTCTGAGTGGTCTGTGACATCAGCACCCCGCCTGCGACATCAGCACCCCGCCTGCGACATCAGCACCCCGCCTGCGACATCAGCACCCCGCCTGCGACATCAGCACCCCGCCTGCGACATCAGCACCCCGCCTGCGACATCAGCACCCCGCCTGCGACATCAGCACCCCGCCTGCGACATCAGCACCCCGCCTGCGACATCAGCACCCCGCCTGCGACATCAGCACCCCGCCTGCGACATCAGCACCCCGCCTGCGACATCAGCACCCCGCCTGCGACATCAGCACCACGTCTGCGACATCAGCACCCCGCCTGCGACATCAGCACCCCGCCTGCGACATCAGCACCCCGCCATTTGAAATTAGCTGCGTGCCGATTGGCTATTCAACAGCTGCACATTGTTCCGAGCTCCTCCAGGTCCTTTGGCAGAAATCCCAGCCAACTGATCCTACCTGTTCCCTAATGACTGAATAATAATCCTTATTAAAGGCTTTTTGGTGTTATTATCGGAGGCTCAAGCAAAGGCAAAATTCAATACATAATAACACGCATCACTTTTTCTATATCTGCCCAGAATTCTCTAATTCACAAATCATAATTAACTTTAGTAACAGTCTCATATTGCTAATGAATACTGTATCCTGCTCACCTGGTCCAAAGTCGCATTTATGTTTTTATATAATAAATATTGTACCCTCTGTATCCTTATCATTTACAGTAGGGGGTACATTATCCCTTATAATACATGAGTGATACTCAGAGTTCCCTGTATAACTCAGCCTGCAGCCTTGTGCCTTTATATGGTCACAGAACAACCCCTCAGTAACTTCTAATATCCTTATCATTTACAGTAGGGGGTACATTATCCCTTATAATACATGAGTGATACTCAGAGTTCCCTGTATAACTCAGCCTGCAGCCTTGTGCCTTTATATGGTCACAGAACAACCCCTCAGTGACTTCTAATATCCTTATCATTTACAGTAGGGGGTACATTATCCCTTATAATACATGAGTGATACTCAGAGTTCCCTGTATAACTCAGCCTGCAGCCTTGTGCCTTTATATGGTCACAGAACAACCCCTCAGTGACTTCTAATATCCTTATCATTTACAGTAGGGGGTACATTATCCCTTATAATACATGAGTGATACTCAGAGTTCCCTGTATAACTCAGCCTGCAGCCTTGTGTCTTTATATGGTCACAGAACAACCCCTCAGTGACTTCTAATATCCTTATCATTTACAGTAGGGGGTACATTATCCCTTATAATACATGAGTGATACTCAGAGTTCCCTGTATAACTCAGCCTGCAGCCTTGTGCCTTTATATGGTCACAGAACAACCCCGCAGTGACTTCTAATATCCTTATCATTTACAGTAGGGGGTACATTATCCCTTATAATACATGAGTGATACTCAGAGTTCCCTGTATAACTCAGCCTGCAGCCTTGTGCCTTTATATGGTCACAGAACAACCCCGCAGTGACTTCTAATATCCTTATCATTTACAGTAGGGGGTACATTATCCCTTATGTGACTCAGGATATGTTTTCGTCCCCATTTCATTCAGCTGTTTGTGCCCCAAGCTCTCGGCACAGCACTAGCCATAGTGAGCAGTGAAACAGAGCTGACACTTTTGCAGCCAGTGATTGGGGGTTTCTGTACATTTACACACTCCCAGTGCCACCTTTCCAGCAGTTGGCAGATAAAACTAAAACTTTTCCCTGGGATGGGGTGTGTCCGTCCAAGAAGGAAAAAAAAAAAAAATCTTTGGAATTTTTCTTTTTCTCTTCGTATTCGATTTCTTTTGTGATTGTGTTATTCATCTTTCGTGCAATCTTACACAACCTGGGCCAATGTAAATAAACACAACTCAAGCCTCTCCATTATCCTGTACATGAGACGCTCACAGTCGGCTTTATAATCCTGCCACGAATGCGGCTCTGCAATGAAGCTTTTTTTTTTTATGGGGGAAAAAACCCTTTAAGCGCCGTCGATTTCTGCAACAGGCCAAAACAGAATTCTTAGTCATTCATTTGTTTTCTTAAAGGCATACGGACTGGGGTTTGAGAATTGTGCAGTGTCATTCCCCTAGGAACCGGGAACTGCATTTTTATTCTTCAGAAATACAGAAGAAGTACTTAAAGGGATACTGTCATGGGAAAAACATTTTTTCTCAAAACACATCAGTTAATAGTGCTGCTCCAGCAGAATTCTGCACTGAAATCCATTTCTCAAAAGAGCAAACTGATTTTTTTTATATTTAATTTTGAAATCTGACATGGGGCAAAACATATTGTCAATTTCCCAGCTGCCCCAAGTCATGTGACTTGTGCTCTGATAAACTTCAGTCACTCTTTACTGCTGTACTGCAAATTGGAGTGATATCACCCCCTCCCCCCCAGCAGCCAAACAAAAGAACAATGGGAAGGTAACCAGATAGCAGCTCCCTAACACAAGATAACAGCTGCCTGGTAGATCTAAGAACAGCACTCAATAGTAAAATCCAGGTCCCACTGAGACACATTCAGTTATATTGAGAAGGAAAAACAGCAGCCTGCCAGAAAGCATTTCTCTCCTAAAGTGCAGGCACAAGTCACATGACCAGGGGCAGCTGGGAAATTTACAAAATGTCTAACCCCATATCATATTTCAAAATTGAATATAAAAAAATCTGTTTGCTCTTTTGAGAAATGGATTTCAGTGCAGAATTCTGCTGGAGTAGCACTATTAACTGATGCATTTTGGAAAAAAAACATGGTTTTCCCATGACAGGATCCCTTTAAAGGCACATGTGCCGTGTGCTCCCATAGAGAACAATGTCTGCGGCCTTGTGCTGCTACAGTTACTATGGACTTACTCCCACTTGGATAATCAGAGGACTATAGCCCCAATAATATGGCACCTTATAAAAAGTCTCCATATGCTGATGGAACTGCTACATTTTCAAAAGGCTTGTCAGCAGGGCCGCCATCAGGGGGGGACAGCGGGGACAAGCGTACCGGGCCCGGGCATGAAGGGGGGCCCGGCAGCGCTGCATTTCTTGAAGATCCGGGCCCCCCTTACGAGCGCCCGAGCCGTACGTCTTGCCTCTTGCGTGCAGAATGCGGAAGTGCCGAAAAGCCGAAGCCGATGCGCCGAAAAGACCCGAAGTCACGGAAAAAGCCGAAGTCCTGAAGCAGCGCAAAGACCCGAAGTCACGAAAACAGCCGAAGCCGAAGTCCTGAAGCGGTGAAAAGACCCGAAGTCACGAAAGGAGGCGAAGTTGAAGTACTGAAGCCATGAGTTCAATTCTACTGAACACCAGTTTGTGTTTTTTTTTTTTTTTAATCCCCTGGCCACCAATGTATTATTTTAATATTCTATAGGCCCCTGCCACCAATCTTTTTTTTAAAACTTTTTTTTTGGGGCCCCAATTTTTTTTTTAACTCGTAAGGGGCCCCTTGCCACCATTGTATTTTTTTGTTTTGTTTTTTTTAAAAAAAAATTAATTTTCTTTTTGGTGGCCCCAAATTTTTTTAACTTGTAAGGGGGCCCCTGCCACCAGTTTTTTTTGGTTTTTTTCAAAAAAAAATTAATTTTTTCAAATTTTTTTTTGGGGCCCCAATTTGTTTTTAACTTATAAGGGGGCCCCTGCCGCCAATGTTTTTTTTTTTTTTCAAAAAAATTTTTTCTCAAATTTTTTTTTGGGGCCCCAATTTGTTTTTAACTTGTAAGGGGGCCGATGCCACCAATGTTTTTTTTTTTCAAAAAAAAATAAAAATTTTTTCAATTTTTTTTTTGGGGCCCCAATTTGTTTTTAACTTATAAGGGGGCCCCTGCCACCAATGTTTGTTTATTTTTTAGTTTTTTTTTAATTTTTTTTTTTTTTGGGGCCCCAATTTTTTATAAGGGGGCCCTGACCATCAATAGCTTTTTACAACTTGTGTGGGGGGGGGGGGTTACTTTTTTAGCGCTGATGTCTGTGTGGTCTTTTAACTGCGATGTGGAGTGGGCGGAATATGGGGTGGAGCTTGGTCGTCAGTGTGGGCGGGGCCCAGGGGGCCCCAAAAATTTTGTTGTACGGGGCCCCGTGATTTCTAATGGCGGCCCTGCTTGTCAGTGTCCCTTTAAATTTCTCATGGCTTCTTCTTAAAGGGCCACTGCGGAAACAAAATTTGTTAAGCTTTATAAAGAAATGCTTTGCTAAAATACAGGCCTGACAAATATCATGGCCGATGGTTCTACACGGCGACAGAAGAAGCAAAATGAATTGCGCATATGTTCATGGGGGTCTGTAGCTCTACCAAGGCCACTTCCTGTAGTTTCCTGTTGCAGGATATGAACAGGAAGTTAAAAGTGCATTTGTGCATTTAGAAACCTTGAATGAAGATTTCCTTTTGCCAGTTGCCAAGTAGAGAGATCAGTAACTCCCTGGCTCAGGGCCCGGACTTTGACTATTAGCCAACAGGCTGCAAAGCCATTAATGCTCTATTAATGTTCTCATGTAATAATAGAAATTACCTGGGCCTGCTGGGAGGCAGACATGAAGTATGGTCCTAGAAGCCATTGAAGCATCTGCCTGTAACTAATTCCTTACCCAGTAGTTTACAAACTGCAGGGCTGCATCCTCCTAGGGGCCCAATGTAACCAATAGGAGTATGTACAACTGTAATATTGTTACATGCCAAGAGGGACACTGGCTAAGGAGGTCTTTGAGGTCTCTGAACAAAGGGATCATCCAAGTGGTGGGTCAAATTGGTCTTATCTGATCATCAGGTCCCTTGGCCAACAATCTGATAACATAAGGGTCCATGCAGACCCTTTGGGAGAGGAGTGACCTATTGGATTTTTCAGCCTCCCAATTCTGAAATGTTAAGCAACAACTTGGGGCCGATACACTGGACTCTCACTGTGCATCAGAACTGGATTAAACAAAGACTTCAAAGTCCCAGCCTAGGATCCCATTATTTATAGCGGGGCCCACTAGGGCTTGGAGACCGAATTAGAACAGCTTAAGTGGGCGGTTACTGCTATTATGAACAAATCAGGGGGCCACAAGTTGTGTTATTGTTAGTGTCACCATCTTGCTCTACTTTCACTATCTTACCCTTCTGTTTATACAGTATGTTCTCCTACGGTCACCAAATTGCCCTCTGGTCTCTATCTTATCCTACTGTCTCAGTCATGTCCTACTGTCCCTAAATTGCCCTCCTGTCTCCATCTTGCCCTACTGTCCCCATCTTGTCCTACTGTCCCCATCTTGTCCTACTGTCCCCATCTTGTCCTACTGTCTCCTTCTTACCGTACTCTCTTTCCCTGCCCTCCTGTCCACATCTTGTTGTACTGTCCTCTTCCTGACCTGCTGTCACCATCATATGCGCCGTCTCTATGTTGTCTTGATTTTGTCCTACTGCCACCATCTAGCCCTATTATACCTAAATACTGGTCCCTCAGCAGTGCCCCTTATATACACTCCGTGCCCATAAAGAGGGCTGCCTGTTTAAATGAAAGTGCAAGCAGCAACCAAGAGAACCTATATGAATGTCTGTATAGGCTTCCTCTTTGGCCACTCTCCAAATTTAGGAATGTGCCCCTGTTGTAAAATCCAGTTTGATAAATTGGTCTGCGTCAAGAAAACACAGCCTTGAGGGAGGAGGAAACCTAAGAGCAGAGAAGAAATTCCTGTGGTGATTGCACAAGGCTGCCCAGCATGCCTGTCCTAATGGCTTTTCTCTCCACTCTTCATAAAACCTTCAGCCCCAAATCCTAAACAGATTGAGTATGAAAAAAACAGGATTCTACCTACAGACGGAACGTTACTTTCTAGACATCAAAACCACTTAATTGTCCTGCTGTCTGGTAATGGACTCCGGTGCCCACGCATTCCGCCGCAGTCTTCATACTCATCAGATGGGCTTGTGAATCCTAAAATCAGTCTTGGCAGGTGAGGGGATAATTTATCCCCAAATGTCTCGTAGCATTATTGGGAGTAAGGCCAGTATAAAAGCCTTTTAATGCTCCCTTATACTTGAGAATTGCTTTTTGTGCCCACGCATTTCACACTTAGGTTTATCCTGCCTTCTTTCTTCTCTTCTATATCATTTTAATCAAGCCTCCATTTCTCTAATAATAGTGGCCATACATGGACCATCAAAGGTTGACTCCAGTTGGCAACTGTATGAGGCCCTCCCAGTTGGCTGTCCTACCCACATATGGGCAAAGGTTTGCCAGGCATCTATTCCTCTTATCTTGCCTCTACTGCTTTTGAATCCCCCTTGTTTGGACATAATAATAACAACAACACATCATTGCTGTGGTTGGCCAGGAGCAAACCATGCTATGAATGGACAGGGGTGCACCCTGCTTACTGATCAAGTGGCCACCACACTGATATTGGGCAGGAGGTCCAAGGCAGGAGAACTATGATGGTTATTAGACTAGAGGCCCACTGGGACCACTGGAAGATCTACTGGTCTCCTAATAGACCAATCAGACCCCTGCAGGAATGTTAGACTTGCAGAAGAGAAGCAGACGTTGCTGAACTTTATAGCCTGAAGACCACACATGGAGGACATGATTTATCCCACCCACTCGCCCCCAACTCCCCCGCATACTGTAAAACTTTATATAATGTTTATTTTTTTAAACTTTCCGTAATAAATATTTTACTGGCGGGCGCACATGGTTTGTATCGTTCACTATAAAACAAAAGCAACTCAGGGTCGTTCATTGGACTCTTTGATTCTAACATAGGTGTGACTTCATCCTGATACTTGTTATAGGCCTACAGCTGTGGTCAGCCCTTAGGCAAAGAAATTAAGCATTGTACCGATTACAATTCAGCAGGAACAGTCCCCTAAGTTTGCTCATAGTCTGTACAGAGAGATCCCATAAAACTATGGCAGCATAGGTATTCCCCTGTACTAAGCACAATTCAGCAGGAACAGCCCCTAAGTTTGCTCATAGTCTGTACAGAGAGATCCCATAAAACTATGGCAGCATAGGTATTCCCCTGTACTAAGCACAATTCAGCAGGAACAGCCCCTAAGTTTGCTTATAGTCTGTACAGAGAGATCCCATAAAACTATGGCAGCATAGGTATTCCCTGTACTAAGCACAATTCAGCAGGAACAGTCCCCTAAGTTTGCTCATAGTCTGTACAGAGAGATCCCATAAAACTATGGCAACATAGGTATTCCCTGTACTAAGCACAATTCAGCAGGAACAGTCCCCTAAGTTTGCTCAGTCTGTACAGAGAGATCCCATAAAACTATGGCAGTATAGGTATTCCCTGTACTAAGCACAATTCAGCAGGAACAGTCCCCTAAGTTTGCTCATAGTCTGTACAGAGAGATCCCATAAAACTATGGCAGTATAGGTATTCCCTGTACTAAGCACAATTCAGCAGGAAGGCCTTGCTGTGTAAGTATTGTGGCTGCTCCTACTGGATACTGTTATAAAAATAAAAAGTATTGTTCAGTAAGACATATGGGGAATAAGTAGAAAGTGCCCCTTACTTATAAATAGGGAATATTTCCTATATAGTGACATATGGATAAGGTTCCACCCTTATAACTTGGCATCAGATTAGAGGGTTTTGTGCCAACCTTGTTATCAGCTTTGCCTTCCCCGTCCTTTATTGTTTCCTTCCCATTAAGGGATTATTATCTGGAGCCAAGTTATTTCCATCTGCACCCGCTGATACGGTTTCTCTACACCAAGCACCAAATAATACACTATTTTCACTAGGCCTGAGGCATAACTGAGTCTGAGCATTGCCTGTACCATATCAAGCAGGAGCCTCAGTAACTGGACCACAGTCTAATTCTGCTGCTTAATTATTTATTACATATTTGCAGCTCCAATAGATAGTACAGAAAAGCCGTACACCTTTCATGCCTCCATGGGGCACTTAAACTCTATTGCTTTTCTGAAAATTAACCATTTGCTTAAAACGGCACCACTCTTGACAATGGGTTTGGTTCACCTTTAAATTAACTCTTAGTATGATGTAGAGAGGGATATTCTGAGACAATTTGCAATTGGTTTTTATTTTTTTATTATTTGTGGTTTTTGAGTTAATTTTTATTCAGCAGCTCTCTGATTTGCAATTTCAGCCATCTGGTTGCTAGGGTCCAAATTACGCTAGCAACCATACATTGATTTAAATAGATTGGAATAAGAATAGGAGAGGTCTTAATAGAAAGACGAGGAAAAAAAAAGGAGCAATAACAATACATTTGTAGCCTTATAGAGCATCTACTTTTAGAGGGGGTCGGTGACCCCCTTTTCAAAGTTAGAAAGAGTCAGAAAAAAAAGCAAATAATTTAAAAAACCTATAAAAAATAAATAATGAATACCAATTGCTTATAAAGGATCATTCTGTAACATACTGAAAGTTGACTTGAAGGTGAACTAAAGAAGTAGGTAGAAATGTTGTACATGATGTTTTGTGCTTCAGTACCAGCCCAAGGCAACCACAGCCCTTTAGCAGTAAAGATCTGTGTCTCCAAAGATGCCCCAGTAGCTCCCCATCTTCTTTTCTGCTGATTCACTGCACATGCTCTGTGCTGCTGTCACTTACTGAGCTTAGGGACCCACTCACAATATACAGTACACATAGAATAGAAATGTCACAATATAAGGCTGATTAGTAATTAATACACATAATTACTACATGGCAGCACAGAAACCAGTGCAATTAGCATCAGAATTGAATAATCAGCAAACCTGTAGCATCAGCTTATATTACAGCCAGGGAAGCTCATTTTCTGCTGGATAATTAATGACGAGCCCTAAGCTTAGCTTCTCAACAGCCAATCAGAGCCCACTGAGCATGTGAGTGTCACACTCAGATTTATTGATCTTTGGATTTACTAGTGCAAGCAGTATGGCAGCCCCCCGTTCATGTGAATGCATCCAGCAACGTGCTCTGCACAAAATAAGCTTTAAATATTTAGAAAGCTGTATACATACATATCAGCTCATTATCGGGAGCTACCGCACAGCTTGCTAACGTGAAGACACAGGTATAAGAAATGTTCTGCACTAAGGGAAGCAATATGGCAGCTCCAGCGTTTAAATACAAATATACAGAGGAGGAATGTCCTGTGCACACAACAAGGACTTTCTAATGGAAATAAATGTGAGAATAACATAATATATATATAGGTGCCATTCAAACACAGCTGTGCCACGCCGCTAGCAGTTACGGCTTTGCAGTTGCCCTGATTTAGTCACATTCCAGTAGCAGTAAGACTGTGTAATACTGGGATAGTAACAAACATATCATTGTGGCTGCCATTTGGTATTGAGCAATTCTCATTCTCACGCACACCTTCCTTGCAAATAAGGGGATCCGGAAAAAAACACAAAACACCCATTTCTAAAATACCACTTTTAACCCCAAAATTAACCTTTAGAAACAAACAGGGTTCATGAAGCTTAAGGATAGAGTCAGGGCAAATATCTATCACTTACACCAGTTAGTAGAAACAATTGGAAGTAAGTCACTAAATGTCATACTAAATTGCCAGTTAATGAGAGACAGTCTAAATGAAGATGTATTGTGATTCGCTGAGAATGTCTCCAAATCAATATCTCTTGTAGCAAAGTCTATAATAAGAGAGACACTTACCTTTACTACACACACGTCCCAGGCTGCACAGGACTCACTGATTCCTCACTGGGCTCTGAGTGTTTCTCTGGCTCAGCCCTGCCCCACAGAGAGAAGGATGATGTCAGCTTTAATCAAACACAAGTGGGTGTGGGTGGACACACAGAGAAAAAAAAGGCAAAGAAATTGTTCCTGTGATTTCACTGCTCTCACGTTCTGACTTTCTGCTGAATATCAGACGAATATAATACGTTTCCTAAAATAATCACAAAATCTTGGTGGGTGATATGCATTGCTTTAAATAAAATAGAAAGTTCAAAAAAAAAATTTTTTTTAGATAACTATGCACAGGGGTTGCTGGATCTGGGTGGGGAAGAGATAATATACATGGAATTAGCCCTGTATTTATCTGCTGTGTGTTCTGGGGTATTATACATGGAATTGGCACTGTAATTATCTGCTGTGTGTTCTGGGGTATTATACATGGAATTGGCACTGTATTTATCTGCTGTGTGTTCTGGGGTATTATACATGGAATTGGCACTGTATTTATCTGCTGTGTGTTCTGGGGTATTATACATGGAATTGGCACTGTATTTATCCTGCTGTGTGTTCTGGGTATTATACATGGAATTGGCCCTGTATTTATCTGCTGTGTGTTCTGGGTATTATACATGGAATTGGCCCTGTATTTATCTGCTGTGGGTTCTGGGTATTATACATGGAATTGGCACTGTATTTATCTGCTGTGTGTTCTGGGGTATTATACATGGAATTGGCACTGTATTTATCCTGCTGTGTGTTCTGGGTATTATACATGGAATTGGCCCTGTATTTATCTGCTGTGTGTTCTGGGTATTATACATGGAATTGGCCCTGTATTTATCTGCTGTGTGTTCTGGGGTATTATACATGGAATTGACACTGTATTTATCTACTGTGTTTTCTGGGGTATTATACATGGAATTGGCACTGTATTTATCTGCTGTGTGTTCTGGGGTATTATACATGGAATTGGCACTGTATTTATCCTACTGTGTGTTCTGGGTATTATACATGGAATTGGCACTGTATTTATCTGCTGTGTGTTCTGGGGTATTATACATGGAATTGGCCCTGTATTTATCTGCTGTGTGTTCTGGGGTATTATACATGGAATTGGCCCTGTATTTATCCTGCTGTGTGTTCTGGGGTATTATACATGGAATTGGCCCTGTATTTATCTGCTGTGTGTTCTGGGGTATTATACATGGAATTGGCCCTGTATTTATCCTGCTGTGTGTTCTGGGTATTATACATGGAATTGGCACTGTATTTATCTGCTGTGTGTTCTGGGTATTATACATGGAATTGGCACTGTATTTATCCTGCTGTGTGTTCTGGGGTATTATACATGGAATTGGCCCTGTATTTATCTGCTGTGTGTTCTGGGGTATTATACATGGAATTGGCTCTGTATTTATCTGCTGTGTGTTCTGGGGTATTATACATGGAATTGGCCCTGTATTTATCCTGCTGTGTGTTCTGGGTATTATACATGGAATTGGCACTGTATTTATCTGCTGTGTGTTCTGGGTATTATACATGGAATTGGCACTGTATTTATCTGCTGTGTGTTCTGGGGTATTATACATGGAATTGGCCCTGTATTTATCTGCTGTGTGTTCTGGGGTATTATACATGGAATTAGCACTGTATTTATCCTGCTGTGTGTTCTGGGGTATTATACATGGAATTAGCACTGTATTTATCTGCTGTGGGTTCTGGGGTATTATACATGGAATTAGCACTGTATTTATCTGCTGTGGGTTCTGGGATATTATACATGGAATTGGCACTGTATTTATCCTGCTGTGTGTTCTGGGTATTATACATGGAATTGGTCCTGTATTTATCTGCTGTGTGTTCTGGGGTATTATACATGGAATTAGCACTGTATTTATCCTGCTGTGTGTTCTGGGGTATTATACATGGAATTGGCCCTGTATTTATCTGCTGTGTGTTCTGGGGTATTATACATGGAATTGGCACTGTATTTATCTGCTGTGTGTTCTGGGTATTATACATGGAATTGACACTGTATTTATCTGCTGTGTGTTCTGGGGTATTATACATGGAATTGGCACTGTATTTATCCTGCTGTGTGTTCTGGGGTATTATTATACATGGAATTGGCATTGTATTTATCTGCTGTGTGTTCTGGGTATTATACATGGAATTGGCCCTGTATTTATCTGCTGTGTGTTCTGGGGTATTATACATGGAATTGGCACTGTATTTATCTGCTGTGGGTTCTAGGGTATAATACATGAACTATTCCACCTTTCAGCCCTCTTTGCAAATCTACTCCCCATCCCTTCCCCCACCAGTGAGACCATATAAATCCCTTCATTAGCACTAGAACCTGCCTCGCCTCGGGGTCAGTTAATTAGGCAGTGGCTATAGCCCAAGGCTGCATCAGGTACAAATAACAGGATATATAAGTGGGAATTGAATACCCTGCACGACACTGCTGCACCCCAGGCATTAATACTATCAATATGAATCCAGTATAGGGCTAGAACTTTAGTTAGCCTTTAACTAGTCTAATGTGGCCTCTGATGATGGGCATTGTTTTGGCAAGGTACAGGCTACAGTGGTAAAACCTCCGGCCCATGTAGCCCATCTCAGCATTGGTCAGTAGCCAGTGGTGCAAATAGACAAATAAGGGTCTTTTCTGTAATGGTGGGGTGTCATTACTCCATTGTACTGTATTTATAGGAGCCAGAATAATGTCATTTCCTCCCCAGGATACGATTATCCTTGGCGTGTAATGTAATTGGATGGAACCACGTATCATATTATTCAATTACAGCTCTATAATATGTGAAATATGATCCTAGTGGGCCAGTGATATCCGTGCTTATAATGTCATTTCCATGGCTCTTTGTATTCCGGCCCAGGAATCTGGAGCCACTTAAAGGGGAACTGTCATTGCTATAAATAGGCCCCCGAACTATAGGGGTTTCTTAACAAATCCTTTTACAAACAGTTTCTATTCATTATTTCTTATAGACTGAGTTAGAAATTAAGTTATATATGTGTTTCCTCAACCTAACCTTGCTGTCAGTCAGCAGTTCATTGCAAATGGCTGGCTCATGCTGGAATTGGCCAGTTAGAGCAGGGAATGTCCATCATGTGACTCACAGAACGCATATGGTGGTTGCAGCTGGAAAAGAAAGGTTAAAAAAAAATTGGATCCGATTTTACCGGTGGGACACCGGAAGGAAAGCGTTGCCCCAATTGCGGTCGCAAGGAGGTAGTGTTGTCGGCTCTGTGCAGCAGTGGGAGTGGCTTGTCAGTGCCGTATGGAGGCGTGTAGGTGGTGAATGGAGTGGGGGACCCCCAGGCAGCAGCCCCAGTGGGACATCCTAGTCCGACACTATGCAAAGATATAGTACATTAAGTGAGGAAATAGTCCATTTGGACCATGTGCAGAACTTATCTCAGACTAAATTGGTTCCAGCAGGTTCAGAGGGCAATATATGGGCAGATAATAGGTGCCAAATTAGCATCTCCAGGGTGAGTCTTCAGTGTATGGCATGAGGCCCTAAGGAGGGCTTGGCCAACCAATATCTGGGTGTGTTAATGTGGACTTGTCCGACAGATCTCTTTTGGTCCACTGTTTGATCTAAATGTAGGCCCAGACTGGCAACAGTAGGTTCAGGCAACTGCCAGAGGGGCTCCTGCACGGTGCCATCAACTGTCACTATTTATTGGGCATGTGGGGAGCTGTTTGGGCCCAAGTGTGCTTGAAATTACAGGGCCTATTTTGAATCTCAATCCAGGCATGGAGTTGTCCCCTGAGTCAAGGATTGGACCAGCCAGGCTTGGCCAAAGGATATACATGGCAGCAGCAAGCCCAGATACTAAGAAACCACAAGCTCATGAGCAGGGTCTGGTGGGTTCACTGTTTCATTGATGGATAATTAACCTAGCAGATGTCCTTGCATGAGCCAAGCCCAGTTGAGTTGGGGGGAGGTTCTTCCGGACTTCCGGACAATGGAGTCAGGAAACAGGAAGCACCATGTCACTTGATGATAACGTTTGAGGCTTATTGTGCGCCCAGAGCATTCCCTTTTCTGTATTGTTATATTTATTCGTATGGGCAGGAGATACTCTGCTGTTTGGTTCCGCAGATGCATCCTACATGCACAGGACAGTGCCATCAAACTGACTGCAAAATAGAAACAGAACCTCAGGCAACAGACTGATAGAATTAGCTCTGTAGAACCAGGCCTGGAAAAAGAGACCTTAGTTCTTTGGGTGGTTAATCATTTGTACCTGACAAGAGCTTGTTCATGCAACAGCAGCCGGTGATACATTCAAATTACACATTACACAATGACTATTGACTTTACCCCCCTAAGTTTACACTTCTAAGGGCTTTCCTGACAGCCAACGTAAAGATTCCGGCCCCAGGGACACCATAAAACTGCTGCTTCTTTCAACAGCTCCGCAGCACCAGATTCTTTGTGGGCCTATTATGGATCTATATGGGAAGGTATTGGAGAGAGATGCCTATTCTCCCCAGTCATCTGGCGTTCAGCAAACACTATAAAACTGTCTGTATCGTCCTGTTCCCAAAACAACTGCCTCAGGCTTCCAAAAATATGTGAGACTCTTGAGCTTGGCCAGTGTACATATCAGAGCCAAGATCTGTTTTAATAAATGATAAATGTTTTAATTCGGTAGAGAACTATAAATTGTTAAAGACTCTGGACCCTTTCTCCCTGAAGGCCACCACCATTGTCCGAGTCTAGCATGACTTTGTAATAAACTGATGTCTGTTTATGCAGATGACGTTGTTTTTGACCACACAAGTGCTGGCTAAACTGGGATAAAATGATCGTTTGGCCTCCAAATTAATGTTCAGAACAATGAGGAGCCACTGGGAAAGGACCTGATCTATGGCCCGATTCAGTCATTGACCAATGGGAATTTCCATGATATCTGAGCAACCTTTAAAGAGATATTGACTGGAGAATGCTGCTTTTGGGAGGTCCCACCACCCAAGTGATGGGCTAATATGATTATTTGATCTCTGTTCCAATACTTGAATCACACAGGGGCCTCGTGCAAAGCCATTTGGAGATCTGATATATGATATATATTGGAGGCCAATATACTCAACATGTTGGGCCAATTTTGGATGGCCTGATTATTGGCTACCAGGCCAAGTTGCCAGATCATAATAGGATCTTACTGAGACTTGTTGGAGAAAACTACTTCAATGCACCAATGGGGTCCTTGCTCTACTGGATTTTTTAACCTTCCAGATCAATATCTGGCTAATATTTGGCCAGATATCTATTGGGTAGAACCTTCTGAGGGCCGATAAGATGCCAATATGGACTGGAATGGCCCAGTTCACAGCTATTATCGACCCATGTGAGCCAAGCTAAAGGGATAGGGTAATTGGGCTTAAAGGGAAGTCTTAATACATGCAAACTGGCCATACATGGTGCAATAATAACTGCTGACAATGGAAATCCCATTGGTGCATTGATGTAGCCTGGTGGATCTCCACTGACCCTCGGATCAGCACAATTTGGGCAGGACCTGGGTGGCCAAATCAGACAAAAATTGATCTGCTGGTTTGGTGGCCTCTCTGAGGAGCAGACCAGCTTTCATGTCATTGATCTACATGGAGCCAAAGGCTTCTTTTTAGCAAGGGTTGAACTTTGATGGATGTGTGTTTATGTTATCCCACAATCTGAGGTTGTTATCGAGAATCCTGATCACACAATTCCTTGTCTTGGTCCTCCAGGGACTGTTATTCTGGGATCTTTCTTTTCTTTGGGATAAAATCATCAAAAGGCTCTGTTTGTGTTTGTTTTGTTTCTGCTATAGTCACTGCTTCTATGGGAAAACCACATGATATCATTATAGATTTTCATTCATCCAGGTCATGGTATATCTAGTATAGGTCAATCTAGACAGGGAGGATAGACAGGGAACTTCGGGTGGCTTCGTTTCCCGAAGTCGCCCGAAGTTGCCTCGCGAGGAAACTTCGGACGACTTCGGAAAACGAAATGCCGCGTGTGCTTTAGCACAGACGACTTTTCATTATAGCGGATGGGAAGACACATGAAGGGAGATTGTCGCCCAGAAGAAGAGGCGAATAGACACCAGGCAACTAAATCTCCCCAAATCTGCCCGTGTGTCACAAGCCTAAGTCCCCAAGACTTTCAGCTTTCAGTTTTTCCCATATATATAGAGAAATATATAAATAGCAAATGCCCTTTGGTCAGGACAAGCCCCCCCCCCAGCAGCCTCTGGGTTTGTTATCTCTTTAGTTGTGTCCACTCCTAATCAGAATCAAAGAATACTTAAAAAGTCCAAAGTTCCTGCTGTGTGAGCATGTTATTTAACTGCTGGAGCCCCATTTACTCTGTACATCCATAAACATATATATATATAAATATACCATTAAACAGGGCAGCTACAGTAAACAGGCCCATGTTTGTGTAATAACTGCCCAATGCTTATCTACACCTGATATGGACTGTACATAAATAACATATTCACTCACCAGACCATGAATGTCATAATTCCTAATTCAGCCATAAACTGTATATTCTAATCTACAGAATGATTATATGTAAATCTAGTGACTTGTCTGGCCTCTTCATATTCCCTAACAATTGGTCTGGGCCCCTTAGCTCATAACAAGGTTACAGATATATAGAAACATTGGGGTAACAGTCACCCTGCTATAGTTCCAGGGGTACCCAGGGTACAAATAAGCACTCACCCCAAATCTCCCCCTAACTGACCTTCAGACTGGGCCCCCTTAGCTCATAACAAGGTTACAGATATATAGAAACATTGGGGTGTCACCCTGCTATAGTTCCAGGGGTACCCAGGGTACAAATAAACACTCACCCCAAATTTCCCACTAACTGACCTTCAGACTGGGCCCCCTTAGCTCATAACAAGGTTACAGATATATAGAAACATTGGGGTAACAGTCACCCTGCTATAGTTCCAGGGGTACCCAGGGTACAAATAAACATTCACCCCAAATCTCCCCCTAACTGACCTTCAGACTGGGCCCCCTTAGCTCATAACAAGGTTACAGATATATAGAAACATTGGGGTGTCACCCTGCTATAGTTCCAGGGGTACCCAGGGTACAAATAAGCACTCATCCCAAATCTCCCCCTAACTGACCTTCAGACTGGGCCCCCTTAGCTCATAACAAGGTTACAGATATATAGAAACATTGGGGTGTCACCCTGCTATAGTTCCAGGGGTACCCAGGGTACAAATAAACACTCACCCCAAATTTCCCACTAACTGACCTTCAGACTGGGCCCCCTTAGCTCATAACAAGGTTACAGATATATAGAAACATTGGGGTGTCACCCTGCTATAGTTCCAGGGGTACCCAGGGTACAAATAATCACTCACCCCAAATCTCCCCCTAACTGACCTTCAGACTGGGCCCCCTTAGCTCATAACAAGGTTACAGATATATAGAAACATTGGGGTAACAGTCACCCTGCTATAGTTCCAGGGGTACCCAGGGTACAAATAAACATTCACCCCAAATCTCCCCCTAACTGACCTTCAGACTGGGCCCCCTTAGCTCATAACAAGGTTACAGATATATAGAAACATTGGGGTGTCACCCTGCTATAGTTCCAGGGGTACCCAGGGTACAAATAAACATTCACCCCAAATCTCCCCTAACTGACCTTCAGACTGGGCCCCCTTAGCTCATAACAAGGTTACAGATATATAGAAACATTGGGGTGTCACCCTGCTATAGTTCCAGGGGTACCCAGGGTACAAATAAACACTCACCCCAAATCTCCCCCTAACTGACCTTCAGACTGGGCCCCCTTAGCTTATAACAAGGTTACAGATATATAGAAACATTGGGGTGTCAACCTGCTATAGTTCCAGGGGTACCCAGGGCACAGAGCAAACTATGAGTGAAATATGTATGAGACTAGTAGTAGTATTATTATAGTATTAGTACTGGAGATTCCTTGTGTAATTTCCTATACTCACTAAAGCCTTCCCTCTGCCCCCCCCCTGTACATTCCTTTGGCTCAGTGACAAACAAGGGACAAATGACTCTTTCCCAGACTCTCAAGACCAGGGATTATATTCAGCCCCTCTCATGGGGTTCCCAATTAACCCTTACCATCCCCACTCACATTACACAAATCTAAACCCCCAAAAATGTCCAATAAACATCAGAGTAACAGGAAAAACTATTTATTGTAGTTGAAACGGAGCAGAAGACTTGCCCTTGAATAGATGTGGCCTATAAAGTTGATGGGGATTATTGTATGAGGAATAAACGAGAGAATGGGAATGATATGGAACAGGCTGGGAAGGGAAGCGCTTCTGCTTCTTATTGTCACTGTGTATAATTACTGTATATATACTGTGTATAGTTAAATATATATATATATATATACTGTGTGTAGTTACTGTATATGAACTGGAATGCTGGGATTAGTGTATTAATGTTGTGTTTGGGGTATCAGTCTACAAAAAGTCAGAGACAATAAAATGAATGGATTAATTTATCTAAATCCCCAGTTCTTACTATGGCAATCGGGTCAAAGTATGATCAGCATGTGCAGATACTGTATATACAGGGGCAACAAAATGTGCTGAATCTTCTGTTATAGATCTGCACAGATACAAACAGGGCAGCCCATGAACCTGGAGGAAAGGAGATCTCACCATCAGCATAGGAAGGGGTTCTTTACTGTAAGGACAGTCAGGTTATGGGATTCTATACCAAGAGAGGGGGAATGAGTGATTCATTGGTGGGGAGGAAAGGAGATCTCACCATCAGCATAGGAAGAGGTTCTTTACTGTAAGGACAGTCAGGTTATGGGATTCCCTACCAAGAGAGGGGAATGAGTGATTCATTGGTGGGGAGGAAAGGAGATCTCACCATCAGCATAGGAAGGGGTTCTTTACTGTAAGGACAGTCAGATTATGGGATTCCCTACCAAGAGAGGGGGAATGAGTGATTCATTGGTGGGGAGGAAAGGAGATCTCACCATCAACATAGGAAGGGGTTCTTTACTGTAAGGACAGTCAGATTATGGGATTCCCTACCAAGAGAGGGGGAATGAGTGATTCATTGGTGGGGAGGAAAGGAGATCTCACCATCAACATAGGAAGGGGTTCTTTACTGTAAGGACAGTCAGATTATGGGATTCCCTACCAAGAGAGGGGAATGAGTGATTCATTGGTGGGGAGGAAAGGAGATCTCATCATCAGCATAGGAAGGGGTTCTTTACTGTAAGGGCAGTCGGTTGTGGAAAAGAGTCATTTGGATAGCTGCCATTATACTACTATTGCAGTACAGAACTGCAGACAGTTACAGGTGAGGGTACATGACAAGCTATTACAAGTGCAGATAGTTATGGGTGAGGGGTAAATGAAAAGATAAAAGCTGTAAACAGGGTAACAGCAAAGCACCCCTTTTTACAAATTTTCCAGAGACTTACTGTATGTGAGCAAGCCCACCCCCTTAAAACTTCTCTCCTCTCTCCTTTCTCCTCTCTCTATTCTCTCTATTCTCTCTCTCTCTCTCTCTCTCTCTCTCTCTCTCTCTCTCTCTCTCTCTCTCTCTCTCTCTCTCATATTCAGGGCCTGTGTGCCTGGGAAGAAGACAAGTGAGACTTGCCGGTTCCTGGTACCTGACACAATATATTTAAGGTAAACAACTACCTGTGTAACAGCAAGACCCATGTTATTAGATATTCATGTTCCTGATAGGCTGAAGCCCCGGCTACTAGTTGTGCAGCTTGTTACTATGTGCCACAATGGGGGGACAATACAAGCTCTAACTCTATATATATATATATATATACAGCAACAAAAAACCGCACACACAGGCCTTTTCAAAGGTGCAAAATCCAAAAATGATGTTTATTCCAACGTTTCGGCTATTCACTTAAGCCGTCATCAGGCCTGATGACGGCTTAAGTGAATAGCCGAAACGTTGGAATAAACATCATTTTTGGATTTTGCACCTTTGAAAAGGCCTGTGTGTGCGGTTTTTTGTTGCTGTATACATGTTCTGTTATAACCAGCACCTAGGCATTAACGATTGTTTTGAGTGCACCAGTATTTGGACTATATATATATATATATATACGTATGACTCATTTCTTCTGTAACCTCCATGGGCGCAACCTCAGCCCCTAATTCACAGCTTATACATCCGAGTCCCCTCGAGGCTCCTGATTGGAGACATAAAGCTCCATGTGATACAGCTACACGGCAGCCTTATCTGTGCCCCACCCCGGGCCCTGCCTGAAGGAACCTCAGACATGTCTCAGTCAATGGGGCAATGCAACTGCCAGACAATGCACAAGTGGCGTTGCCTAGAGACCGGGCCAAATAATGCAGCAAACATGGCCTGTGTGTGACCGTATGTACTCGTCAGCTTCCTGTGTTTGTGAGAAGGAGTCTGGGAATGAGCTTTTCTCACCTAATGTTCATTCTTGTCTCCACTCTCATGTGTCCCTGCCATCAGGCCCTCACACGGGGGGGGGGGGAGAAAGGGATTAATAGGGTCTTATACAGACACAATTCTTCATAGAGATCATTATGGGGAAAAAACGAGACACGGTGCCTCTTGCGTACTCTTGTAATAAGTATAGGGGGAACTATTGCGAAAATGAACATTTAATTTAAGCTTCGACATAATGAAATAAGAAACGTTCTAAATAAAATCAATTAAAAATTCTGAAATAATCAAGTTTATGTTCACTATTCCTCTCTCAGCATCTGTTTCTCTTCATTCTCTCTTCATG
Source organism: Xenopus laevis (assembly GCF_017654675.1). Lineage (NCBI taxonomy): Eukaryota > Metazoa > Chordata > Amphibia > Anura > Pipidae > Xenopus > Xenopus laevis. The sequence goes on along the minus strand of NC_054386.1, from coordinate 100,186,215 downwards.
CAGCAGTTGGGTGTCAGATATTCACTGACAGTTAGATCCAATATATCTTATAGGGGGGCTCCTTTTGCCTAGAAGTTGTATTAGAGGTCACTCTATTAAACTCACCAGACATCATGTCTCTCTACATGCAGGACCACACGGCTAAATTATAACCAATCAGAACTTCAGAGCTGTGATGGGCATCATCTTTAATTACACTTTATACATCAGAGAAAGACAAGATTACAAATAGAAAAAGAAGAAAAAGGACAGGTTCTCCACCAGAGCATTGGGGACAATCAAGAGTGACACGAGAAGATAAACATGGTGGACAATATATGTACCTTCTCATATACCATAGAGCAGTGATCCCCAACCAGTAGCTTGTGAGTAACATGTTGCTCCCCAACCCCTTAGATGTTGCTCCCTGTGGCCTCAAAGCAGGTGATTATTTTTGAATTTGGTTTTTGGGCAAGTTTTGGTTGTATAGAAAACAGATTTATGGCCAAACATAGCCTGCTGTAGGCTACCAGTCCACATAGGGGCTACCAAATAGCCAATCAAAGCCCTTTTTGTCATCTACAGGAACTTTTTCATGCTTGTGTTGCTCCCCAACTCTTTTTGCATTTGAATGTGGCTCATGTGTAAAAAAGGTTTGGGGATCCCTGCCATAGAGTATCCAGAGAATTGCTCATGAGACTCACCCCGAGACATTGTGCAAAAACATTTAGACAGAGAGCGCATGTGATGAGAGCTTGGGGCAGGTAGAGTCCAACCGCGTGTCTCCTCAGAGAGGCCAGAGTGTTAGACAGGCCACTAATATGAACATGAAACTGTCTCGGACGGTCCTGGGGAACAACACGGATGTAACTCAGTACTCCGAGAGGGACTTTTGCCCCACTGTCTCCATCTTGCCCCAATGTCTCCATCTTGCCCCACAGTTGTTAGTATCATGTCTTGCTGCCACCAATTTGCCCCGCTCTTGAGCCCCACTATCCCCCACTGATCTGCAGGTGGCCACAATACTGGTCCTTTGCACAATCCTCCCTATTCTGACTCCCTAAACACGGCTGTGTATTCAAATGCCACAAGCAGCTTTCTACCCTAAAAAGGTTTGTGTTTGTGAGGTTCATAAAAGGCCAGGAAACCTAAATTCAGCAGCGGGTGCCAATGAATTAGGCAGGAGGCCAGTGCTACTTGTCTCTAACATACTTCCCTGAGGAACTTGGCTGGGGAACACTGAAGCCCCATTATTCTGCAGCTCTCGGGTACTCCTGCACAGACACATAGGGGCAAATTCACTAAAGGACGAAGCGCCTAACGCTAGCATTAATTGGCTAGCGTAGCGTATTTTCGTTAATTCGCCGATTCACTAACGGACACTGGCGTAAATTCGCTAGTGTTACTTCGCACCCTTACGCCTGGCGAATTTGCGCAACGGACGTAACTACGCAAATTCACTGACGCGCGCATTTTTCTGAACGCTACCTTTTACGCTAGACTTCTTTCGCCACCTCGGACCAGGCGAAGTGCAATAGAGTAGATAGGGATTGCTTCAAAGAAAGTTGAATGTCCCAAAAAACACTGGCGTGATGGGTGATAGGCTGAAAAAGATCGAATTTTTTTTTGGGGCTCCCCTCCTTCCCCCCTACATTTCCTGACTCATGGCAACTTAACTATACAGTGGGCACATGTGTAGGGCAAAATAAACATTTTATTTGCTGTTTTGAAGGTTTCCCAGGCTTGTGTAGTGATGCTACATATTCCTCCATTGTAACTTCAATTTGGCGCTGTATGCAAATTAACCATCGCTAGCGTAACTTCGCTTTGCTTTGCGAATTAACGCTAGTGCAACTTTGCAACCTTTCGTTTCCCCTGAGCGCAACTTCGGATTTTAGTGAATTTGCGTAGCGCTGGCGAAAATTCGCCTGGCAAAGTGGACGCTGGCGCAACTACTAATCTTAGTGAATTTGCCCCATAGAGTCAGATAGTACTGTGGCTACAACTAGCCCAATCATGGGGAAGCTGAGCAAACAATGGAGCCACCACTCTCCCCAGCCAAGTTCCCCAGAATAGAGGCCACAGTGCAAATGGTTAAGAGATTCCTTAGAACTTGTCACCACCAGTGAATGTAGGTTTCCCTGTCCTTGAAATAGAAATTCTCTGAAATATTAATTTGTAATTCCTCCCGTATCTGGTGGAAATGTGAATATAACTCTACTCTCCATTGTGCGTAGCCTTAGAGCAGCAGCTATAGACGGATACTTGGGACTCCCCTTTTCTGTACTTAGAGAGTCAGGGACTACTTGCCCTTTGCTGAATATATTGCCCATAGCAGGCGAGGAGGGTTTTCTTTCCCCTGTGTAAAGCCCAGGACATGTCAGAATATAAATATCGACACTATTTTACAACTTTCTGCATATCTTTATGGGTGGGGGGTATTTTGTAACCATGAGACAGCACCTGCCCCCCCCCCAGTAGACATAACAGACGTCACTACCGACCCACCCAGCCACATTCCTTCTCCCCGAGCCGCAAGACCTGTGTGAAAATAACCAAATATGGAAAGAGAGGAAATGAATGTTTTTGTGATGAGACAGTTTGAGGCAAAATCCTGAGATGTGAGTGAGGGGGGTGAGACTCAGCACATTGGCCTGTGCCCCCCTCTGCTTCCCAGACAGTCAGAATTAAGTGCATCTCGCTCAGACACAACTCTCATTCTTCATCATCAGCTCAAGACCTATAGACATGAGCCCCAATATAGAGAGAGAGCCAGGATGAGCCCCTTGTTTATTGGATCAGACATAAAGAGGGGGTGGATGAAAGGGGGGCACCAGGAGGGGGCCACCTCCAGCCATTTCAACTGCCATAATTTATAAATCAAATATATTCCCCCAGGAATAGCAGTCCCCTCTTCTTAATCATCTGCATTTCCAAGTTTATTCTATAGAAATGGGGAGAGCAGTGCAGATTATAGCTGGACAGTCACTGCTGGGCACCACTCATGAACAACACTCTAGCTCAGGGGTACTTGTTTAAACAATTACACAGGGGCAACAAAAAGCCTCCCACTGTAAATTAAAGCCATAAATGTGATTGTTGTAATGTAGGGAGCTCAACTGGCACTTCTGCCCCCCCCCACCCGGGTCTGCCACCTCGGGGTGCAAACAAAACACCCTGACCTGCACCCACATAGAGGTTATTCAGTCACAAGCAATTGTATGGACGGCTGGAATAAAAGAAGAGAGTTTTCATTTTAAACATAGAGACAAATACCCCCAATGGCTAATTAACCGTGAATTTTGTACTTGCTTTCTGCATGGCCACACCGAAACCAGTGCAGTGTGCAGAACAACATGGGGCCAGTTCTCTAAAATTAGCATCCGTGTCTCTTTATGTTCTTTGCACTGCTGGTTTTGACTCTTGGAACAGGTATAAGACTGTCCCCTAAAGGCCCACATGTAATGAGTGTCCCCTATGGGACCACAGGTATGAGATTGTCTCCTATGGGACCACGGGTATGAGTTTGTCTCCTATAGGACCACAGGTATGAGTCTGTCTCCTATGGGACCACAGGGATGAGATTGTCTCCTATGGGAGCACAGGTATGAGATTGTCTCCTATGGGACCACAGGTAAGAGATGGTAGCACAGATGTAAGACATGCAATCGCTATTGGGTGTAGCATTTGTCTCTTTCTGTTCTCTGCACTGCTGGTTTTGACTTTTGGAACAAGTGTAAGACTGTCCCCAAAAGCCCATGTAATGAGTGTCCCCTATTGGACCACAGGCATGAGAAGTGTCTCCTATAAGCCCACAGTTATTTGAGTGGGACCTAAAAGCTGATGCTTTGTTTTGTTTGTAGACAGACACGTTAATTAGGGGCACACAACTCTGTTGCTTTGTGTTGTTTGCATGTGTGGTTGTTGGCCCTGGAGACCTGATGTGTCACGTTGAGTGAATCAGTATGGTCAAGTGAAGCCAGATGTTCCACTGTTGCTCTCCAAAATCAAAGTTGATGACAACTCTTGTGATCAAAGCTCTTTGTTGATTTGAGCCTAAAATACAATTTGCTATAATGAATGCCGGGGCTCCTATACAAGCCCCTATGCTGGGCTCTCTGTGAGGGAATGGAGACCAGTATACACCCACTTAGTATTATTTAGCTTCATGGATGCTGCTCTTTTTTTTCACTATTCAGCCATTGGGTAGGGTGTAGTCAGTTGGTTTTAAGGCAGCCACACATGGGATGAGTTCCATCAGATCCAGTCAGTGCCTTGGTTGACATGTGGATGGCTTAACAAGGATTGTTGAGGAGTGGAGGCTTCTCTGGTGACCTAACTTGTATGGTGCATATGTAATTGTGCATATGTAATTGATTTCCATTCTAGCACCATCTCTTTTTACTAAGGGCAATGACACTCGGTGCCTCTACATTAACTGCTGGTGCAGTTGCAAGTCATCACCAAAACCTCCTGACCAAGCATGATGCAGACAACTAACTTTCAGTTCATTCAAGGGACAATTGAGGGTGTTTCGCCATTCACCCGCGTAGTTGAAAGTCGCACAAGCAACGACAATTGGGGTCACTCCTTCAACAACCAAGGCCGCAACCAATAACACAGTGGTAGAACATTTTTGCTGAAGTTGGTAAAGTTTTGGTCAAGTTCCTCTCCTGAAAGAAGGTTGGTGATGGCAGCCATGAGTCCAAACAAAATCACAAGACACCGACCAATTTCCATAACATTTATTTAATGATTTTTTTTTCCAGAACCACTGAAATCTCCCAAAATAGCAAAAAAATTATCCTATAAAAATATTTGTTTTTCTTCTTCTGTACATACATTGCATTTTATACAATACGAGAAAATTCTCATTGGTATCAGACAAATCTGAAAGTCAGTAAAAAAAAAAACAACATATTTCTTTGTTGCCGAAACTTTTTTTTTTATACAGAAAATGTAAAAAATAAAACCAAAACAACAAGAAGAAAACAAACAGAGGGGAAGATCGAGAGTAAAAAAAAAAAAAACATATAACCACTCCCCATTATTTTCTTTGGATTTGCCCTTTACGTCAGTTATCTTTCTTCGGTGCGCGAACACAGAGAAAGTATAAATCTGGCTTTTTTTTTTTTTGCATTTTTTTATCTTTATTATAGGCATTTTACAGAAGGAATGTCCTCGGAAAAGTCTGACCATGGTATATATTGTGTTTGTATGGAAATATGCGAAGATTTGGCCCTTTTACAGGGGAACTTGCCTATGCTTGAAATAAAATTCCTCATGTAGCTTCTAGAATTGACTAATGTCCTACAAAAGGGCAGTGATGGTCATACGTTGACTTTGTGATTGATCCGCCCACTGATAAAACCATCAGATATCGTACGATTGGCTGAAAATGGTTTGGCCGCCTTTATTGACTCACCACCTAAACGCCCAGAACTACAGGGTGTGAAGAAGAGCTTCATTTCCTTATCCATTTTCCTTATCTAATTGACCATGGTCGGAAGTCGAGGAAGGTGAAAAATATGGCAGCACAGACTTAGAGGCCCATTTATCAAAGGTCGAATTCATGTGAATTTTTTGAAATTCGAATATACTCACAATTTGACTGGGAGGTTATTTAATAAAAAAATTTGGATGGCTTATATTCGATCTAATGGTTCCGACCCAAAAAAACGAACCATATTTGATTCGTACAAATCGAATTCTTCTCCCGGAAAAAAAAAACTTTTTAGGTGACGAATATTCGAATTAGGACTGTTTCCATGGTCGAGGGGTGACTAGAATTCGAATGTGTGAATTTTGAAACTCAAAATTTTTAATTTACTATTTGACCCTTCATAAATCTGCCCCTTAATTAGGGTTTATCTTCATTCTCAACCTATATTTTTTCCGAATTCCATGACCTCAGTACCATTTCCAAATACAGGCTTTCAAGAGAGAACCATGAGCTTGGGAGGTTTTGGAGACATCTCAAGGATAAGTAAACCTTTAAAATAAGTGAATGTAAAATTGATGAGAGTGCTATTCTAAGCACTTTTGCCATGTACATTCATTATTTATTTTCTTTTAATTCCAAGATATTAAGGGAAACATGTACTGTTAATATGAATGAATTTTGTTATAACAGCGCCACCTGCTGGTCAGTTTCCCACCAGTCTGACCAGCAAGTAGTCAAGGAAGTTGTCAGGAGAAAGAAAGTGGCTGCTCTGATGTTCTTCTGCTTAGGAATAAATTCAGAAACCTTTCTCACATCTTTCCTAAGCAGAAGAACATCAGCCTCTTTCTCTCTCCTGACAACTTCCTTGACTACTTGGTGGTCAGACTGGTGGGAAACTGACCAGCAGGTGGCGCTGTTGGAACAAAATTCATTCATATTAACAGCACATGTATCCCTTAATATCTTGGAATTAAAAGAAAACAATTAATGAATGTAATATATAAAAGTGCTTAGAATAACACTCTCATCAATTTTACATTCACTTATTTTAAAGGTTTACTTATCCTTTCAGATTTTAAGGCTTGGAAATCAGTCAAGTGTCCCTCTATGACAAGGATTACTAACCCCCCTCACTGACGAGTATTTTTACTAGCCCAGATCTGGTTTTGCCATAGCCTGGACCATGGAATGCTGGGAGTTGTGTCAGTAGGTCAAGAATGATAAAGGTTTAGGGAGGCTAAAGGAGGACATAGATGTAACAATTCCGATCTTTCCTACAAAAAGATTGTTTGTTTTCAATACAGACATGTTAAGAGTTGAATTGTCAGATATACAGGTAGAAACAATACCTGTATCTTACTAGTCAGCACTAACAGTGGCAGTTCATTTTCCAGCTAGCCCGATCGATGTCCAAGTCTTCTCCCACCATACATGAACCAAATATCGTACGAAAGGGGGTTTCATACGATATTATTGGTGCATCTATGGCCACCTTAAGGCTCCCCAAACAGAGACCAACTGCTATATATACGGATATATAATTTAAGTTAAAGGAAGCCTTCTACTCCTAGCCTCCCAAAGCAAAAACATCACCCTCCTCTCATGGTTTTGTCTCCACATTAGCCAGAGAGCTGGTTAAAGAACAACGGCTGAAGATCATTTCAGGTGATGTTCTGCTAATCCAAGGACCAGGCATTAAGTCAATCAACAGGACTGAGATATTTGTGGGACAGTCTGGAGCTGAAGACCTAAAAAAGGGGGTAAAAAAGGGATCATGCGCGTAGAGATGGCTGGGCATGATGTTCAAAGCAGCCAGACTAATGGCTTATTCACTAAACTGATGAAACAAGTTAATTTTATATGTGAAGCTTATCTGCACAATAACCTTGATGCCCAAACTAGCACCCATGAGCTCATGTTAACCTACAAATCCTAGAACTCCAGGCTTAATCTGGGCATACATGGTACCAGAATAGTCGACAGAGCAGAGCAAAATAGGGATGATATGATCACATGGTCTCCAGGCCTAAGGTGACCCATCAGAAGTGATACCCATCAGGATTTGATGGGTATCCAGGACTTTAGCCAAATATTGGTCAGGCAGGCTGCTGAAACCTCCCCATACACAGGCCAATAAGCTGACGACTCAACCAACCCGGTGGAACAATAAGAATTGTAGTTCACCAGAAGCCGTGGAGCCACAGACTAGACAGCCTTGAGAGTTACAAACTCTATTGGCACTTTATTAATATGGGATAAGGAGATAACTGTATGGTGCAGCCAACTGGTTACCATAGCATTTTTCCGAGTATCTCTGCTCATTATCTCTAATTCCACTCTACATACAGGGCGCCTCGGAAATAAAATAAAACTGGCGTGGGGCATGCGAAACCCGATCAGGTCGGAGGACCTGCCAAAATAAGGAAATTGGAATCTTAAGACAAAATGTACAGAACTGTACCTTGGCTGCATTTCAAGTGCATTATGGGTGAGGCTGCCAAGACTTGTGAGATCCTCCAAAGATGGGGTTTTGTGATATAATTATCACTTCCCGTGCCTCTGGATATGTGCCCTTGGATTTACCCTTTGTTGCTCACCTCCGACTTTTAACAGTATATAGTCAGGTTTGAGTGGTGGCCATGGAACATATTTGTTATTTTTAAAATATTTTTGGAACATTGCTGAGATATGAAATAATAAAGGTTTTTTTTAGTGGATATTAGACAAACATGGAATTTTAAGGACAAGAAAAGATTTTTTTCCACTCATATAGTTACAAGCAAAATCACCCCACACTGTCACATAACCCGGGTCAGATGTATTCAGTACTAGTTGAGCTAATTCTGGCCCGTTTCTTGAGCCCAACACATAGTCTAGCTTTTAAAACCTGGTCACACCTGAAGTCTACTAAGCCCTTCTTACATGTGTCCACAAAGCTCCTTCCGGTCCTGAGTTCCATTAAACCTTTCAATGATCTCAAGTCCACTTCACTTGGCCACATACATGGATATTAAAGATGTTGACTTGGCCCCTCCAGATCATATTGGTAAGTAATTGGTGCGCAGGTTGGCCTGCTCAATTAATAACTGACTAAAAATCTACTGGGCGGGTTTGGAAATCCCATTGGGTGAGGATTGCATTGGTGTGTTGATCTAGGCTTGTATTGACCATCTTAAATCCTACCTTGCTTGGACTTTGACTTCACTAAACCCCGATCATTCTTAATCTCAACCTAAGCTCTTGCCTATATCAATCTCACTTCCACTAAGTCCTACTCCTATGAAAAGGACATGATCAGAGTATTTTTGTGGTCCTCTCTGAAGTGATCTCCATAGGACGCCCATTTGATATGATCATTAGTGTCCTCTATCCTTGTATGGCCATCTTAATTCCCACCCCGTCGGATCTTGCATTAACTAACCCCTTTCCAATCTTAATCATAGGTCCACTTTGCTCTTCCCTGCCAAGTCAAGTCCTTTTCAATCTCAGCTTTGAGTTCTTCCTGTCTTGGTATTGACTAATAGCTTCAACATGGACATGATTTCTTGAAGGTTAGAAATCTGCAAGAGAACCAAAGTTAAAGATGAAACGCCCCCTGCTAGTGACACTAGTGACTCAGTTACTTGTGATGGGGCAGGATTAGCCATCTTGCCCTGCTGTTGTCATCCTCTCCTACTGTCGCCATCTTTCTCATGGCGCCACCCTGTCCTACTGCTGCCATCTTCACCTTGCCTCACACTCATAGGCAGAGAATAAAGAAGATTTAGGGAGACTTAGCCACCCCATAAACAGACCCACTGCTATATAGTCATATATCATGTTCTCCAGTTCTCCAATGTGAAGCCTTCCACTGACACCTCTCCAAACAAAACTTCTACCCTTTTGTCCTGCCTATAGTCGCCTACTAGCCAAATATTTCCAAACTTTTGCAGATGTCTTGGAATTGCTTGTGCTGACGTCGACAGTCAACTGCCTGAAGCATAGTGTCAGCGTAGAGGGTTAGAGATAACGCAACGGCGGCTGAAAAGCCATTGTTGGCCTGTCAAACTGAACATCATGGAGGGGAGGGGGGTGTATAGAGCGATGTAACTCAGCTGCCATTTGGTCTCCCAGTGAACCTCACCAGTTGGAATGTGTGCTTCACGCTTTCGTGTAAAAAATGTTCAAGAGTCACATTCCCGAAGCAATGAAAAATATACAGAGCGGAGTTGGGTCGTGAGCAATGTCGTAGATACCAGACACCACTACGTGTGCAGGGGGGAAAAAAGTAAAAAGGCAGAAGAAACCATTTAAAAATACCAAGTGTGCCACTGGCTCAAGCTCACTTGCATAAGGGTCGGGCAGGCTTAAGGGTCCAATGCCAAAGCATATGTGGCTACCTTCTCCTCACTGGCAACTCCTTGATAAATAATGGCCTACACATAAGTCACAGTGTCACTTCAGCGTCCAATCAGAATCCGTTACTAGGAGATTGCTTGGCTTCTGATTGGTCAGTCGCCACAAAGGGTGGCAGCGTTCATATATTTTTTGGCACTTAATGATCGCCAGTTCGTTTATTAACCTCACGCGGTGACGTGGCACTGCCGACTTCAGAAAGGAAACCCATCATTGTTTTCCTTATATATAATGATCACTCTAGATCTGGATTTTGCTGTAAGAAAATAACTTTTTGGGTAAATGTACATCACTCTTTTTTTTTTTTTTTTACATGGATCCTGTTTAAATATACAACATAATCTCTTGTGCGAGCACCATAATGACCGCGGCCTGTCTCTGCACTGGTACAGCTGGAGCAGGAGTCGGATCTGTGCTCATCTACTCTCTGGTTATGATAAAATATAAACTGCCACATAATACTTCTCAGTGAGAGAGGAGGAACAGTCGTATTGTGCACGTAAGACAGCTGGCGCCCAGGTTGTCCGCACGCAAAGATATAACAAAACGTTTTGATTGGCTGATGTGATAACCCTGATGTAACGTTGGCAGGAATTGATAAACCTGATGCCTAACACAGGAATACTGGGGCAAACCCCCCACTCAATAATGCCACAGTAACAGTGTCCCTTCTGGTCTGGTATGATCTGGTACGACCCCATGCTAAACGAGGGGTCATAGCAGTGTGGCTTGCTCGTAACACTCCTCAAAGTCTTTACCCTTAGTGTGCACCTTCTGTGCAGCGCGATTTCGCCTCTGGTATTCCAAAAACTCCTCCTTAAGGGCCGCGCAGCGTTCTTCCGGGCTGGACAAAGGCTGAGGATAGCGGCTATCGAGAGCATCCACGGACCCCGAACCAGCCGGGGAATTGGGCGCCTCTGCAGGGGTCTTCACACCTAAGGAGAAGGTATCGGAGTGGGTTACACATGTGCTCCTGTTTAGAGGAACATCCCAGCCAGTGGCTTAAAGGAACAGTTCAGTGCAAAATAAAAACTGGGTAAATAGATAGGCTGTGCAAAATAAAAAATGTTTCTAATATAGTTATTTAGCCAAAAATGTAATGTATAAATTCTGGAGTGAGTGGATGTGTAACATAATAGCCAGAACACTACTTCCTGCTTTTCAGCTCTCTAACAGTGACAATAAGGGGGGCCACATGGGACATAACTATTCAGTGAGTTTGTAATTGATCCTCAGCATTCAGCTCAGATTCAAAAGCAACAGTTATGGCCCATGTGCCCCCCCCTCAAGTCTCTGATTGGTTACTGCCTTGTAACCAATCAGGGGAAAGCAAGAGAGCTGAAAAGCAGAAAGTAGTGTTCTGGCTATTATGTTACACATCCAGTCACTCCAGCCTTTATACATTACATTTTTGGCTAACTAACTATATTAGATACATTTTTGGCTAACTAACTATATTAGATACATTTTTGGCTAACTAACTAGTATATTAGATACATTTTTTATTTTGCACAGCCTATTTATTTACCCAGTTTTTATTTTTATACTGTTCCTTTAGCTAGAAGGCAAGGGGCCCCACAGCATAATCATTTCAGGGCCCCCATATTTTTTTTCATAAGCATATACAATCGATGGCTCCTGTCAATCCTGGTCACCCCAAACCGTAGCAACGCTCTGCTTACCCTGTAGCTACACCCCTGATTTTAGCATGTTTGTGTTCACATCTGGGAGTCAGAGCGGTGGATTGAGCAACTGTTTTCTAGTAAAGACGGACATGTGGCGGGCAGACAGAATTCTGTGCGTTGCCCCCCACGATTCGGTGGTGATATCAGATAAGAGGCACGTGAAGGGTTAAAGGATAAAAAAAATGCCTCCTGCCAAAATAATTATTTTCCAATTCAGACAGAAGGGCGAGATGTGGGATAACAGAAACCCTTCCCTGTGACCCCATGTCTGTACTTGGCAAAAAACTGTATGGCAGCTCCCACCCATTCATATAGATACAAACATAGGGACGTTCTCTGCCCAATTGGCCAAACCCTTATACTAGGTGTATTTGAACATTTTTGGCTTAAAGGAGAAGGAAAGCTACTGAAGCAGTTTATTGCCAATAGATTAGCCACAATAGTACAAGCTATAACACTATATTTATTCTGTAGTATGTTTTACCATACCTGAGTAAACAGATCTAGAAGCTTAGTATAGCAGCTGCCGTATTAGCTTGCTGTGAGATCATTTCCTGACTGAGTCTCTCCCTGCTCACTCATAGCCCTGGGCTCAGATTACAGCAGGGAGGGGAGAAGGGAGGGAGAGAGGAGCAAACTGAGCATGCTCAAGCCCTAGCCCTGGAGGTTTAAGCTGAAAACAGTTAGTCTGATACAGAAGCCCATGAATACACAATAGAAGGAAATAAATGTGCTGTTTCTTTTGACAGAGGACTCAGAGCAGCATTACTTTGAGGGGTTACTGGTGTGTTTATATAGACCTTTCTGATAAAGCTTACTTACTTTTAGCTTTTCCTTCTCCTTTAAGTGCCCTTCAATGCATTTTGTTTAATGATACAGTGACCTCACTATAAATGACTATAAGCAGAGACACTCCCATTGGAAGGTGGAGTCCTGATAGGATACGGGGCAGGGAAGGGCAAAGTCCCGCTTACTAAACAAGAGCCGGCCCCTCCTTCTCTTCAATGTGCACCCCCCACCTTTGTGAACACTTTCCTATGTTATTCTATAACGGAAGCAATATGGCAGTTCCCATGTACATGTGCAGAGACGGAATGCTCTGGGCACATAATAAGCTCTACCCTTAAACTGTAAAATAAATATAAGTAAACCATTCAATATAAATAGGGTCTTTAATAAAAACTCACCCTGCCTTTTCACCTCTCCCTCGTCGACCGTGGAGATAGGCCGGCCTCCATTAGTGCTTCGGTAAACCTGTAGGGCATCCAGCAAATCTGCTTCCAAAGTGAACTCAGAGTCCCACTCGTAATTCTCATCCACTGAAGTGTTCCTCCTGCAGACAAACACACGACACTTACTATGGAATAAATGTTTTTTTTTTAAAAAACACATCAGTTAATAGAGCTGCTCCAGCAGAATTCTGCACTGAAATCCATTTCTCAAAAGAGCAAACTGATTTTTTTATATTTAATTTTGAAATCTGACATGGGGCTAGACATATTGTCAGTTTCCCAGCTGCCCCCAGTCATGTGACTTGTACTCTGATAAACTTCAGTCACTCTTTACTGCAAGTTGCAGTGATATCACCCCCTCCCTTTCCCCCCAGCAGCCAAACAACAGAACAATGGGAAGGTAACCAGATAGCAGCTCCCTAACACAAGATAACAGCTGCCTGGTAGATCTAAGAACAGCACTCAATAGTAAAATCCAGGTCCCACTGAGACACATTCAGTTACATTGAGTAGGAGAAACAACAGCCTGCCAGAAAGCAGTTCCATCCTAAAGTGCTGGCTCTTTCTGAAAGCACATGACCAGGCAAAATGAGCTGAGATGCACCTACACACCAATATTACAACTAAATACACTTGCTGGTTCAGGAATGACATTTTATATTGTAGAGTGAATTATTTGTAGTGTAAACAGTGTCATTTAGAAATAAAAACGACACCAATGACCAGAATCCCTTAAAGCTACGTGAGCAAAATGGCTTCCAGACTTCAAAACGTGACGAATAAGACAAGTGTCACACAGCAGGATAAATAGGATGAAGAAGATTTACTTCCCCTTTAAATTGAGCCATCAATCCAGGCGTAAATAAATAACATATGGGGCAGGGATTCGTTACCCAGACCTACGCATAGGGATAGGATTGGTTATCAGCCCCCTACCTCACCTGTTGCTTATAGTGGCCAATAGCGAATCTTTTCGGTGCCTGTAGTCCTCAGCACTTGATCCCTGGGATCCACCACCACTGTGCCAGCTGGATGTTTCACCTAATGGTGAGTTGAGGTAGCTGCCCCCCACAGATTGTGCCAGTGAGGGGGGCCTGAGGAAGGAGACGCTCCCCCTTCCACTGCTCTGACTGGTGAGGCTACTCCTCATCACCTTCTCGGAGCCGTGCAGAAAGAGAGACTTGTCCAATGGCAGCCTTGGCTTTTCCAAGGCCTGGAAGTCGGTGAACACTGAGAGGGGTTGGTCCTTGAGGGGGCACTCACAGTCCGCTCTGTCCATGGGAACGTCTCCTGCACCCCAATGCGCTCTCTGACCTACTTTTAAACGCTCAGAGTTCTCGGGGGGATGAGCCCACATGAAGCTTCCCGGCAGAACCGCTTTAGCGGGCCCCGAGTTCGGCTGTGGGGGTTTCAAGAAAGACTTTACAGGCACAGGGAGCTCTTGCTTACTGGTTACGTAATCAAGAGGAGACAATATGTGGGGAAGGCATGGGGTTTCTGGATTCCGAACTCCACTCCTTCCTTCCACGTCCATTAACGTCCTATCCTCTAGAGCAAGTGCACTTGGGCCGACCTGCTCTGTGGCCCCTACAGAATTGTGCTCTGAGCACTGGTGTTTCCCTTCCTCCTCGGAGGGCCACTCTCCATCCACGCTCATCTCCTTGAAGAAGGGAAGGCTGAGGTATTGGAGAATCCCACTCTGAGTTGACAGGCTGTGTCTCAGCCGATTCTCTGCTTCATCGCCCCCCAGTGGCTGTTGTAACAAAGACGATGGTTCCCTCCCTACTGAGTAACCGTCATGCTCAGAACCTTTTAGGGTATAAATGGTCCTTTCCAAATCCCCTTCTGTCTGGGCAGAATCTCTGCATCGGGCCTCCTCTATGTTACTATAGGGAAGAGGCACAGAAGATGTCACAGGACTAATGTCTGAAATACGGAGAGCTATGGCTTCTTCCAGTGGGCTACTACTGCAGCCAAAGTACCTTCCTCGGCGGTAGCCAGAGTCTCTCGCCTCCTTTTTGGCCTGGCCTGTAGCTTGGGGTCTCATCTTTACCTCATCCCTCCATGACACTGCACCCCCCTCAGGGAGCTGGCAGGCTTGCAGGTACGTCTTCACCTGTGAGCACTGACTCAGGTCCGAAGAATCCCTAGCGTTGAATTCTGGGTACAGGTCGGTTTCAGTCACATATGGGAAGCCTCGGATGCTCCCCGATGATGTCTCAGTCTCCACCACAAAGCGACCGTCCGGTCCGCGGCTGATCCTCTCCAACGGCAAAGCGTCTCCGATGTGAGACTCGTATATCATATACTTTCCGCTGGTTGTTATGCCCAGGCTGTTCCCAGGTCTCTCGGCCAGCTGTAGAGACCGGCGCAGGCTATTATAGGGGGACGCGTGTAGCTTGACCCTCATGAGACTGTCGGGGCTGTTAGAGCCATTAGAATTTCTGGGAAAACAACAAATAAATTATTAATACCTCCCTAAACCCAGAAGGTCCATAAAAAAAGGGGGTGAAAATATGTATCTATGAGACTTTCTATTATTATTGTCTGTAACACAGTGGATATGTACTAAACTGGTATAGAATTTCTGCTTCGAAATTGGACTTCTGTATTGGACAAGTATATCTCTATTACAGATGGCATCATTACATACCAGTTGCTACATATCCATTTCTGTATCTATCACTAATATATTAGGGATGGATTTAATCCTTCATTTGCCTTGGAGAAACCAAAAATTGTCTTTAGGTGGCTTTACATATGGGCTTGGTGACCACCAAATCCAAAGGTTGGTGGTCTTCAATCAAGAGAGGATAGCTGCCAGGGTTTATTAGATTCACCCTTCTTATGGGCTTGGTGACCATCAAATCCAAAGGTTGGTGGTCTTCAATCAAAAGAGGATAGTTGCCAGGGTTTATTAGATTCACCCTTCTTATGGGCTTGGTGACCATCAAATCCAAACGTTGGTGGTCTTCAATCAAGAGAGGATAGCTGCCAGGGTTTATTAGATTCAATCACCCACTCTCAGTGGTAGCTGGGCACCTGCGTTGACCAGCTGGATTATTTTTAAAGGTTTCATTAGATTCTGAGGTGATCTGGGCAAAACATGGATTCAGTCCATCCCTAGTACAGGTTCAAGCTGTGTGGTGGTGAGAAGACACCATGGGTTTGATCATGAAGACACCATGATACGTACAACTTACACAGAACATCCTGAACCCACCTCATTGTACCCTCTGATAGGCCAGCCCATTAACTACTCTACAGTTGTACCCAAAATAGAGAGAGAGCCCTACATGAGGAAGGCACTCATGGAAAATGCTATAGACTCAAAGCATGAGATGAGTGGACAGGAGGTGACATCATGGGCATGGAGACACTTACTGTGAAGGAGAAGCTTTCTTGGGTTGGGAGAAGACCATTGGTGTATCTGGAAGGTTATGAGAACACAACAGGGAATCAGATGCGGAAAACAACTTGTGACAATGTGACCTATTCACCACCTCTAGTATCGACAGGCAATATCATGTGTCGGAATCAGTAGCAACCAGAATGTGGTATGGTCTGCTCCTCTGCACCAACTCTGGAGACTGAAGGCTAGATCTGGCACCCCATAATCATCACACCACTTTAACCAACTAATAACTGAATGTCTTTTTTAAGCCCATCCAAAATGAAATCAAAGCCCTTGACTAATAAACCTGGGGAAGAGTGAAGGATGGGGGGGAGGGCTGCTGCTGTATTGGCCACATTGACCCACAAGTAAGAGAATACAGTGATTCTCTATAAGGTTAATTTTGTCCCTGACCTTGGGGGTTCATTGATCTCTGTTGTGACAGTAATGGAGGAAGAACTCTGTCTAGGGGCCATCAAAATGTTCTCCAGATCTTCCTGCAAGATCAACCCACACAATGGGATATGCCATTATGGGACCCAACCTTGCCTTTTGTCTGACCATGGGAAAGAGAGCAGCCCAGGATCAGGAAATATGTAGCGATTCAATATCTGTATTGGGACAAGCCTGGATTCATATGCCGTGGAGGAGGTTCCTGAGTGTCCATAGGAAAGAGAGCAGCCTAGGGCCAAGTACAAAGAATCTATTTCTTGGAATAGTGGTGGGAGGAGCCTGGATTCACTTCTATGAGGTGGGGGAGGGAGCAGTTCAGGATCAGGAACCAACTTGGCCAGTAGTGAGAGGATCATGGATTTCCCTACTTGGGAAGGTTCCTGAATGACTAGGGAAGTACTGGGAATATCTGTACCAGGAACTTCTCAACATTCAATCTCTGTACATGGCTCTGTACTGGGAGAAGTAGGTAGTGGCTAATGCAAAACTTGTATTGAACAGAGTGGCTTTTAATCTGCAGACAAATATATTTTTGGCTCCTTTTGCAGGTTAAAAAGGATTAGGGGTCTGTCATTTCTATGAGATGCTTCATTCAAGGCTCAATGTAAATGTCCTCTAACTTTCCCATCTGGTGGAATCCCTGTCCAACATGTTGTTGCTCCTGGAAAAACTCACCCACCCCAGGCTTTTCTGACGTGCCAACCCCCTATCTCCAGATGTGACAATCCACTACATGGTTTAAATGCTGAATGGTGCATGCAGGGAAAATCCACAAGCATGCAGGGAGGGGGGACAGTTACATGACGCGCATGAGAGGATGCAGGACAGATAGGGGTTGAGGAGAAATGGAAGAGTGGAATGTCAGCTTTGGGATGGCACAGAACTAACTGTCACACGCAATGATCTAGTGCCAGAGGTGAGGCCAACAGATGATGTAGGAGACAAGACAGCTAGAGTGGCCGGCTTATCTGGACACTGACCATGGATGGGATGGAGCCTCCTATCTTTAAAGAATAAGTAAACCTTAAAAATAAGTCAATGTAAAATGAATGAGGGTGCTATTCTAAGCACTTTTGCAGTGTACAATAAGGGATACATGTGCTGTTAATATGAATGAATTTTGTTACAACAGCGCCACCTGCTGGTCAGTTTCCCACCAGTCTGACCAGCAAGTAGTCAAGGAAGTTGTCAGGAGAAAGAAAGAGGCTGATGTTCTTCTGCTTAGGAATAAAATTAGAAACCTTTCTCACATCTTTCCTAAGCAGAAGAACATCAGCCTCTTTCTTTCTCCTGACAACTTCCTTGACTACTTGCTGGTCAGACTGGTGGGAAACTGACCAGCAGGTGGCGCTGTTGTAACAAAATTCATTCATATTAACACTACATGTATCCTTTAATATCTTGGAATTAAAAATCAATAAATTATGAATGAACAATGCAAAATTGCTTAGAATAACACTCTCATCAATTTTCATTCGCTTATTTTTAAGGTTTACTTATCATTTAAAGGAAACAAGCAGACGCTGCACTTTGCTTTAGGACTAAATATTTGCCTCTCCTGGTGCTTGTGTTTAATATTTAAAAAAAGGTGCAGTCACTTCAGATAACTTAAAGGGAGCTACCCTGAAGCTTGCAATCAATCCCACCCCCCCCCCCCCCATGTGAGCAGAACCCAATCCCGTGTCCTTTCCATACCTTGCTGTCTGCGCTTGAGGCGGCGCTTGGCCCGGCGTCTGTTCATCATGCAGGCAACCACGGTGCTGAGAATAATGGCCAAGCTGAGAAAGCATGCTCCTCCCACTACGCCAGCCATCAAAGGTTTCCTCTGCACCTCTGGATTGAGAGTTTTTGATGGGTACACCCTCATCCCTGCCCAACAAAGACACAAATGAGTTGCTTGGAGCTGAATTGGCAACAAAAACTGTCCCATTGTTTCCTATGGGGCATGGACTCCATTAGAAACAATGAACTCTAGGTATTAAATTTAACTAGAAGATGCTGCTACAATGTCAAAATATGATTGCATAGAGTCAGGCTAGCACATGGACTGATAAAAGCAACTGGAGCAGCTGCTGGGAGCTGCAAATACTGTATTTCTAGGACCCCGATACCTTCCAGTACAGCACGTCAGCCTCTCCTCCTATTGTATATCCAATACTTGTCTTGCAGGTGACTCTCTATGTCTCATGTATCTGTGTACAGTGCCACCTAGTGGTATAGAAACGAACTGCGCCAATACTGAGCCTCACCATGGCTTCTAATTTTAGCCCTGGAACTATAGCAGGGTGACACCCCAATGTTTCTATATATCTGTAACCTTGTTATGAGCTAAGGGGGCCCAGTCTGAAGGTCAATTAGGGGGAGATTTGGGGTGAGTGTTTATTTGTACCCTGGGTACCCCTGGAACTATAGCAGGGTGACACCCCAATGTTTCTATATATCTGTAACCTTGTTATGAGCTAAGGGGGCCCAGTCTGAAGGTCAGTTAGGGGGAGATTTGGGGTAAGTGTTTATTTGTGCCCTGGGTACCCCTGGAATTGTAGGGTGACTGTTACATGAATGTCATTATGCTGTATCATAAACATGTACTCATTTGAAAGCTGAAACCATTCTGGCCTGTTGATAGATAATACCACTGCTTTTTCATCTTTAGAGTGTTCCATGCCAATATAGAGTGGTATAGTGTATCTACAATGTCCCCTACACTCACCTGCTGTGGAGATATTTACACTGTTACTGGGCTCACTGATATAATCGCCTGCAAATGCCACAAGCCTGAATTCATACATGGTATCCTATAAAGCAGAAGCAGAGAGTAGAATTGTTACATGTGTAATGATCGGCGTCCACAGGAGCTACATAGCAGGTCACATAAAACATTCTCCAAGGTTATTATTAAAAGTGTTGCCCCTTAGTTGTTCAGAGAGTAAACCACTTGTAACCTTAATGGGACTTCATTAGGTAAATGATTAAAGGAAAACTATACCCCCTGAACAATGTAGGTCTCTATAAAAAGATATTGCATAAAACAGCTCATATGTAAAACCCTGCTTCATGTAAATAAATTATTTTCATAATAATATACTTTTTAAATAGTATGTGCCATTGTGTAATCATTGATAGAAAACTGCCATTTTAAAAAATAAGGGTCGCCCCCTGGGATCTTAGGATTCACGGTGCACACAAAGAAACCATACAAGTTAGGTCACATGAGCCAATTAACAGACAGAGTTGTGTCTTTTGCTTCCACACTTCTTCCTGTTACAGTTAGAGCTGCAGTATTTCTGGTCAGGTGATCTCTTCCTGTTACAGTTAGAGCTGCAGTATTTCTGGTCAGGTGATCTCTTCCTGTTACAGTTAGAGCTGCAGTATTTCTGGTCAGGTGATCTCTTCCTGTTACAGTTAGAGCTGCAGTATTTCTGGTCAGGTGATCTCTTCCTGTTACAGTTAGAGCTGCAGTATTTCTGGTCAGGTGATCTCTTCCTGTTACAGTTAAAGCTGCAGTATTTCTGGTCAGGTGATCTCTGAGGCAGCACACAGCCCATCACAAAATGGTGTTTTAAGGCAAGAGATGTAAAAGGGCACTATTTACTTAAAGGATAAGTAAACTTTTAAAATAAGTGAATGTACAATTGATGAGGGGGCTATTCTAAGTACTTTTGTAATGTACATTCCTTGTTTATTCATTTTTTATTCCAAGATATTAAGGAATACATGTACTGTTAATATGAATGAATTTTGTTGCAACAGCGCCACCTGCTGGTCAGTTTCCCACCAGTCTGACCAGCAAGTAGTCAAGGAAGTTGTCAGGAGAAAGAAAGAGGCTGCTCGGATGTTCTTCTGCTTAGGAAAGATTTGAGAGATGTTTCTAATTTTTTTTCCTAAGCATAAGAACATCAGAGCAGCCTCTTTCTTTCTCCTGACAACTTCCTTGACTACTTGCTGGTCAGACTGGTGGGAAACTGACCAGCAATTTTGTAACAAAATTCATTCATATTCACAGTACATGTATCCCTTAATATCTTGGTATAAAAACAAAATAAATAATGAATGTACATTACAAAAGTGCTTAGAATAGCCCACTTGTCAATTTTACATTCACTTATTTTAAAGGTTTACTTATCCTTTAAATATATATTCCAAATTTGATAAGATTCTTTAATATGTCACTTAATATGATATAAACTGTTGCTTAAGTTTTCATTTTGGGGGTAAAGTTTTCCTTTAAATGAGAAGGGCATGGAGGGCACTTGTGGGTAATAAATCTGGCAGTCAGGGACAACAAGAAGGGGCAGAAAGATATTTTCCTGTATTAAAGGGGTACAAGTATAAGTTGCAGGAGAAAACGGTCATACTTCCCCTTTACAAAGTACTGGTAAGGCCTATCTAGAATATGACAGACAGTTTTGGTCTTCATTTTTATGTCACATCGCCCCCTAGTGTTTATATCAGTCAGTACATAACATCAGTACTTGAATACTCTTAGTTTAGTTTAGTCGAATCAGAACTGAACTCCAGCCCCACCTTAACCAGCTTGCGCACCACAAGCTCAGTCTGAGACTCAGGGATGGAATCATCTAGTAGTTCCCAGGCTCCTTCATCCCTCCGGAATTCCAGGCCGTACCCACGCAGCGGCAGGGAAGAGCGTAGAGGGGGCAGCCACTGCAGAATCACTCCTTCTGACGTCTCATTGGTGGAAAGGTAGCGGGGCGGGGAGAGGCTGTCACTCAGCTCAGATGTGGGCACTGGAGGTGGCACAGTGGTAACTGGGAAATCTAAGAGTGAGAAGAAATGTAGAGCAGTTACTGTAAGCTGAAGAAAAGTAGAGGGATGGTAGAGAAAGTTGCTGCTGTTAAAGTAGAACTAAACCCTAAAAATTAATGTGGCTAAAAATGTCCTATTTTATATAGTGAACTTCTTGCACGAGGCTAAAGTTTGAGCTTGTCAATAGCAGCAATGATCCAGGACTTCAAACTTGTCACAGGGGGTCACCATCTTGGAAAGTGTCTGTGACACTCACATGCTCAGTGGGCTCTGATTGGCTGTTGAGAAGCTAAGCTTAGGGCTCGTCACTAATTATCCAGCAGAAAATGAGCTTCCCTGGCTGTAATATAAGCTGATGCTACAGGTTTGCTGATTATTCAATTCTGATGCTAATTGCACTGGTTTCTGTGCTGCCATGTAGTAATTATGTGTATTAATTACTAATCAGCCTTATATTGTGACATTTCTATTCTATGTGTACTGTATATTGTGAGTGGCTCCCTAAGCTCAATAAGTGACAGCAGCACAGAGCATGTGCAGTGAATCAGCAGAAAAGAAGATGGGGAGCTACTGGGGCATCTTTGGAGACACAGATCTTTACTGCTAAAGGGCTGTGGTTGCCTTGGGCTGGTACAGAAGCACAAAACATCATGTACAACATTTCTACCTACTTCTTTAGTTAGGCTTTAGTTCTCCTTTAAATGCCCAATGTCTGCTTCAACTCATGGGCAGGCAGGGAGATAAAACGATGCAGCGGGGAATTGGCTTTGAATTTGCCTTCATACTCACTCAGGGGAGTGGCGGTCACGATCTCACTGAAGGGCCCGGTGCCCAGCTTGTTCTGGGAGAGGACACTAAACTGGTAGGCCGTGTCTCCCTGCAGATTCTCCACCAGTAAGTGAGTGGCACCCACTGCAGCAGAGACGGAGATCCAGTCGTGGTGCCCACGAGTCAGTGGTTTTACCCTGTGGGTCACAGCAAAACAATAGATATTGTTAGGGGGGAAAGAAGAAAGAATTACAGAGAAAAGATCCTCTAACTACATCTGTGCAGCCATTGTGCTCCATTCAGTGGAATGATAAAGATGTAAGAACCAAATCCTTCATGGAGCACTTTTGCCAGTAGGATTTCTGGTGCCAGTGGGATTTCTGGTGGCAATGGGATTTCTGGTGGCAATGGGAATTCTGGTGGCAATGGGAATTCTGGTGGCAATGGGATTTCTGGTGCCAGCGGGATTTCTGGTGGCAGGGGGATTTCTGGTGCCAGTGGGATTTCTGGTGCCAGTGGGATTTCTGGTGGCAGCGGGATTTCTGGTACCAGTGGGATTTCTGTTGCCAGTGGGATTTCTGGTGCCAGTGGGATTTCTGGTGGCAGCGGGATTTCTGGTGGCAGCGGGATTTCTGGTGGCAGTGGGATTTCTGGTGGCAGTGGGATTTCTGGTGGCAGTGGGATTTCTGGTGCCAGCGGGATTTCTGGTGGCAGCGGGATTTCTGGTGGCAGTGGGATTTCTGGTGCCAGTGGGATTTCTGGTGGCAGCGGGATTTCTGGTGGCAGCGGGATTTCTGGTGGCAGCGGGATTTCTGGTGGCAGTGGGATTTCTGGTGCCAGTGGGATTTCTGGTGCCAGTGGGATTTCTGGTGCCAGTGGGATTTCTGGTGCCAGTGGGATTTCTGGTGCCTGTGAGATTTCTGATGGCAGTGGGATTTCTGGTGGCAGTGGGATTTCTGGTGGCAATGGGATTTCTGGTGCCAGTGGGATTTCTGGTGCCAGTGGAATCTCTGGTGGCAGTGGGATTTCTGGTTCCAGTGGGATTTCTGGTTCCAGTGGGATTTCTGGTGGCAGTGGGATTTCTGGTGGCAGTGGGATTTCTGGTGCCAGTGGGATTTCTGGTGCCAGTGGGATTTCTGGTGCCAGTGGGATTTCTGGTGCCAGTGGGATTTCTGGTGCCAGTGGGATTTCTGGTGCCTGTGAGATTTCTGATGGCAGTGGGATTTCTGGTGGCAATGGGATTTCTGGTGCCAGTGGGATTTCTGGTGGCAGCTGTACCCAGGAACAAGGAAGCCCTGGGGCTAATGGTAGCCCTAGAATCCAGGTGTAAATGATACACAAGCTTTGGCACACCCAACCCGTATAAATACACTGCAGTCTATTCCATATGTGGCACATCATTATCTGGCAAATGACAGGAGAAATCACTCACAGTGGGGCGTACCAGACGCTAAACCGCTGGAAATAACCCCCATCAAATCCGGGGACCCACGAGACATTGACAGAACAGACGAGGGACTGGCCAGTAACGTTGGCTACAGCGTGTGGGCTCGTTCCTGTGGGAGGTGGAAACACAAACACAAAGTCACATTGCTGGACCCACAACTGCATATTTGCAACAAAAGACTCACCCCATTTCATTACCTAGCACGTAGATGGCAGTCCGTGCACTAATGGTGGCCACGTGATTGGTTGCTGTACACTCCCAGATTCCGTGCTCCTCCTTTGTGAGGGGTCTGAAGACCAGGCTGCTGTTTGTGTCCATCTGAGCGGCGCTCTTCCCAGGCAGTCCCAGCTGTGGAGCAAAAGAGGAGGATTAGAACAGCAGCAATGAATTTGGGAGCCTACAATCTTGCTCAAACCTGGCCCATGACAGTGTTTATATGAATAGTGATTTCTGTGTCTGTCATGGGACGCTGAGAGTTGTAGTCCAACAAGCACTGCAGGGTTCCTGCCACCTCCTCTGTAACAATCTCTCAATGTGCCAGACAAAATGAGGTTTGTGGAAGTGATGGCGCATCAGGCACACATGATTCTGTCATGATTTTTATGGTGTCGTTTTTATTTCTAAATGACACTGTTTACACTGCAATTAATTCTCTGTACAATATAAAATGTCATTCCTGAACCAGCAAGTGTATTTAGTTGTAATATTGGTGTGTAGGTGCATCTCAGCTCATTTTGCCTGGTCATGTGATTTCAGAAAGAGCCAACACTTTAGGATGGAACTGCTTTCTGGCAGGCTGTTGTTTCTCCTACTCAATGTAACTGAATGTGTCTCAGTGGGACCTGGATTTGACTATTGAGTGCTGTTCTTAGATCTACCAGGCAGCTGTTATCTTGTGTTAGGGAGCTGCTATCTGGTTACCTTCCCATTGTTCTGTTGTTAGGCTGCTGGGGGGAAAGGGAGGGGGCGATATCACTCCAACTTGCAGTACAGCAGTAAAGAGTGACTGAAGTTTATCAGAGCACAAGTCACATGACTGGGGGCAGCTGGGAAACTGACAATATGTCTAGCCCCATGTCAGATTTCAAAATTAAATATAAAAAAATCTGTTTGCTCTTTTGAGAAATGAATTTCAGTGCAGAATTCTGCTGGAGCAGCACTATTAACTGATGTTTTGAAAAAAAAAAATTTCCCATGACAGTATCCCTTTTTAAAGGAGAAGGAAAGTCGTTTACCACTTGGGGGTGCCAAATGTTAAATAAGATTGTATTGACTTACCTGAAACCCCAGGCCGGTGCTCCTATCAGCAGAAAACTGCACCAGAACGGGGTTATACCAGTGAGCACCACGGAGCGACCCTCTTCCGGTTTCTTCTTATTTCTCGTGGCTGCACATGCGCATTAGAGTGAAAAGCTGAACTCGAACTAAAAAGTCGGCTATTTTGTTCTACTGCGCATGCGTGTGCACTGGGAAATTCTGGTGCAGTTTTCTGCTGATAGGAGCACCGGCCTGGGGTTTCAGGTAAGTAAATACATTCACTAGGGGGTGCATAACATTTGGCATCCCCAAGTGGTAAACGAATTTCCTTCTCCTTTAAACAATATGTTAAGCTGCTGTCTAGTGTCTCATGGGTGCCACCTGGCTAGACAATTCATACCGATGGGCAATCAGAAAGGGAGGTTCAGGGAGTTGGCGGCTGGTTATATAACACTGCAGTTCTAGTAGTCACCTATAGATGGTGATAGTCTTTTTAATCCCTTATAAGAGGGTTCTCACCTTTGACCACTGGATGAGAGGAGGAGGGTCTCCCACCGCTGAGCAGGGAATCACCAGTTCTCTGCCCACATCTTGGAAATATTCCTCATTGGGGACATCCACAAATGATGGCGGTTCCTGGGGGGAAAAGGAGCGTTACAATGACAAAAACATAGAGGCTCAGTGTGACAACAGGTTGTTCCAGGTCTAGTAGCCAATCAGATGTTTGCTAGCACAAATACTGTCGCTACCTGTTCCTAGAACTGGATCAAGCTTAGAGACACAGGAGCTAAACATGGGGTTTATTTAAGCAGATTCCTGTACCTTTAAGATCACCTCAGTAGGCAGAGACACCCCAGCTGTGCCATAGCTGTTATATGGGGTACACGTGTAGATCCCAAGGGCATCGTCATTCCCTGTGGCAATAACCAGGGAGCCGTCCTCATCCACATACCAGCCAGGGTACTAAAGTTAATAGGAAAGAAGAGAAAGGCATTTAAATACTACAAGTCTTTTGGGACAGAAGCTGCATTTAATGAATATAAACACTGTAATAAATGTTGTAAATCAACAATCCCGAAGCCATAGAAATGAAATGAAGAGTGCATTGCGGCTGAGGCTAAGACTAACTCCAAAACGTTTATTAATAGTAAAAAGATGTAGGTCGAGAGTGTTGCTCCTTTAAATAATGGTACCAGTATGGTTGTAACAGATACAGAAAAGGCAAATGTGCTAAATCAGTTCTTTTCTTCAGTGTATACAATAGAGGAGTCTGGGTTCCCAGGCTCACTTTATAGCTGCACTAATGGTCCAGCTCAATCTAGTCAGTGGCTGACTCAGGATATGATTCATAAAGCTTTAAAGGGATACTGTCATCGGAAAACATGTTTTTTCAAAACACATCAGTTAATAGTGTTACTCCAGCAGAATTCTGCACTGAAATCCATTTCTCAAAAGAGCAAACAGATTTTTTTATATTCAATTTTGAAATCTGACATGGGGCTAGACATTTTGTCAATTTCCCAGCTGCCCCTGGTCATGTGACTTGTGCCTGCACTTTAGGAGAGAAATGCTTTCTGGCAGGCTGCTGATTTTCCTTCTCAATGTAACTGAATGTGTCTCAGTGGGACCTGGATTTTACTATTGAGTGCTGTTCTTAGATCTACCAGGCAGCTGTTATCTTGTTTTAGGGAGCTGTTATCTGGTTACCTTCCCTTTGTTCTGTTGTTAGGCTGCTGGGGGGAAAGGGAGGGGGTGATATCACTCCAACTTGCAGTACAGCAGTAAAGAGTGATTGAAGTTTATCAGAGCACAAGTCACATGACTTGGGGCAGCTGGGAAATTGACAATATGTCTAGCCCCATGTCAGATTTCAAAATTGAATATAAAAAAATCTGTTTGCTCATTTGAGAAATGGATTTCAGTGCCGAATTCTGCTGGAGCAGCACTATTAACTGATTCATTTTGAATTTTTTTTTTTCCCATGACAGTATCCCTTTAATAAAAATGAATGTAAACAAGGAGTCAGGGACTGATGGCATACACCCCCGGGTTCTAAGAGAGCTTAGTTCAGTTTTAGACCAGCCCCTATTTCTGATTTTCTCAGATTTGCTTTCATCTGGTATGTTACCTATAGATTGGAGGAAAGCTGATGTGGTTCCTATATTTAAAAAGGGATTACGATCTCAGCCTGGCAATTATAGGCCAGTAAATTTCACATCTGTGGTGGGCAAATTATTTGAAGGCTTGTTAAGGGATCACATTTTTGTCCTAGTGAATGTGATTATGAGCAGCAATCAGCATGGCTTTATGAAGGATAGGTCATGTCAGACTAATTTGATTGCTTTTTATGATGAGGTAAGTAAGATGCTGGACAGTGGGGGGGCAGTAGATCTATTTGGATTTTGCCAAAGCGTTTGATACTGTGCCCCACAAACGACTGATTTCTAAACTAAGGTCTGTTGGGCTTAATGAAGTCGTTTGCACATGGATAGGAAACTGGCTACAGGATCGGGTACAGAGGGGGGTTGTTAATGGGACATTCTCTACTTGGAGTAAGGTTCTTAGTGGGGTCCCCCAGGGCTCAGTATTGGGGCCACTTTTATTTAACTTGTTCATTAATGACTTAGGGGAGGGTATTGTAAGTAATGTATCAGTGTTTGCAGATGAGACAAAATTATCAGCCCAATTAATTCCATCCAGGATGTGGCACTTGCTACAGGATCTTGACTAACTGGCAATCTGGGCAGCTAAGTGGCAAATGAGATTCAATGTTGATAAATGTAAAGTCCTGCACCTGGGATGTAACAATATCCACTTATACCCTTAATGGGACTGCACTAGGCAAATCCATAATGGAGACGGAGCTTGGAGTCCTTGTAGATAATAAACTTGTCTGTAGCAAGCAACTCCGTATGCCCACCCTCCTCCCACCTGCACAGAATGTACCAACCCAGATACCCAGGGAATCTACTGTACCTACTGCACTCGGGGGAAGTGACTGTATCCCCACTCATATCAATGACTTGGAAGGCATTGGCTACTAGTACATTACGTGCAGTAGTAAAGTATTATCTCAGTGCAGTGATAAAATTAAACACAAGGTGGCGCAAGTAGATCGGTCTGACTACGCCAGATATGCAGGATTAGCGCCATGTTCTTCAGTACAAACCAACCCCTCACCAGTCACATGGCATTGAATTCAGGGGCCCGTACCTTGTCCAGCTCTAAGGTGTGTCCGTCCTTGGTCCAGTTGACTAGTAGTAAGGGTGGGTTGGCTCTGACGGGACACTTGATCACACCGCGCATCCCAATGGGAAGGTAGGTCTCTGCGGGCATGCTTGTTACATAGGCTGGATCTGTATGGGAATGAAGAAAGGGCCCTATGAGATTCATTACATTCATTAGACAGCCAATTAGAGCGTTAGAACCTTCACAGGGCAAGATCACAGTTGGAATCAGTCATACTAGGTTAGAAACAACCAACAGACCTTAAACCATTATATGGCTGCCTATCTGTTCCCTTTGCTACAGTCAATAGGCCAGTTCTCAGTGGGTTGATGAAAAGCATTTATAGGCAGGAGAAGTACTTACGCAGCACCGTCAGGTAGGCGGAAGCAGAAGGAGATTTCCACATGCCGTTACTGGGGATGCAGGTGTATTTCCCAGCATCCTCTGGGGTGACCCGCTGGAGAAGGAAACTCCCGTCCACCAGGATGCGGACTCTCGGCTGGAGACGGCTAAGGAATAATGAGGAAGAGTCGACGTCAGGGAGGCTGGATTCTTCCATAAGGAATACAAAGTGAAGCTGCTCTTTCTCTAACAGGGGTACGGTCTGGGGCCAAAATTACTTTTTAAGGGCCCCATTATTCATAAAATATATAAATGTCTATGACTTGGCCTACTCTTAACTCTAAGGGCAGAGACACACGCTCAGATTCGGGGAGATTAATCGCCCAGCGACAAATCTCCTCTTCTTCGGGCGACTAATCTCCCCGAACTGCCTCCCGTCGGCTAGAATGTAAATCGCCGGGATGGCACTCAGAGCGCTTCGTTTTCCGAAGTCGCCCAAAGTTTCCTCGTGAGGCGACTTTGGAAAACGAAGCGCTCCTAGTGCCATCCCGCCGGAGATTTAGATTCTAGCCGACGGGAGGCAGTTCGGGGAGATTAGTCACCCAGAAGAAGAGATTTATCTCCCCAAATCTGAGCCTGTGTCTCTGCCCTAAATGAACGTTTACACTATCTCGTATTTTCTCGTCATCTTAAAGGGGTTGTTCACTTTTTGAGTCAATTGTTAGTATGATGTAGAGAGTGATATTCTCAGACAAGTTGCAATTGGTTTTCATGTTTTATTATTTGTGGTTATTTAGCTTTTTATTCAGCAGCTCTCCAGTTTGCAATTACAGCCATCTGGTTGCTAGAGTCCAAATTCCCCTAGCAACCATGCACTGATTTGACTAAGAGACTGGAATATGAAAAGGAGAGACCCGAATAGAAAGATGTGTAATAAAAAAGTAGCAATAAAAATATATTTGAAAGTTGTAAAGAGTCAGAATAAAAAGGCAAATAATTAAAAAACTATAAAAATAATAATAATACAGACCAATTGAAAAGTTGCTTACAATTAGCCATTCTTTAACGTACTAAAAGTTAACTTAAAGATGAACTACCCCTTTAAGCATCCCTACAGTTGGTCTGTATTTGGTAGGGGGAGGAGAAGACGGTATGGCTCGCGCCTCGAGTGACTTACTTGAGTAGAAAGACGTTGTTGCTGCCCTGGAACCAGGTGTAGGTGAGGTTGGCAGGATAGGCCTCAGCCTGGCAGGTTAGAAAGGCATCCTGGGAAACATTCACTGTGGTGTTCTCTGGGGGGACCACAATGATAGGGGGGCCTGCGGAGAGAGACAAACACTTAAACACAGAAAATAGGCATTTTCTCATGCACAATTAATCTAATGGAACATTCGATTGTCAGCTCTTTGGCCCAGAGCTGCTGTATGGATCCCATGATACAGCAGGCCCCAAACCTTCTGGCTTTCTATTCATTAAGTCCCCAGGAGTATCACATAGGGCTGGCTTATTACTAACTCAGGGGTTTAGATGCCCTTTAAATGATTTAATAAGCAGATATATCAGTTTAATTGTGTTTGAGGGGGTGATCAGTAAGTTTGGACTAATAATGAAAACATCTTACCTTGGACTAGCACGCGGCTAGTGTGAGTTATCTCCCCCTCGTTGCTGAGCGCATGGCAGGTGTACACCCCCGCGTTGGTACGTTCCACCCGGACGATGCTCAGAGAGCCATTACTGGCCTGTAGGGGGCGACACAGGGAGTCAATATGTTTTTTATACTCACAGTCATTAAAGGGATTCGGTCATGATTTTTATGATGTCGTTTTTATTTCTAAATGACACTGTTTAAACTGCAAATAATTCACTGTACAATATAAAATGTCATTCCTGAACCAGCAAGTGTATTTAGTTGTAATATTGGTGTGTAGGTGCATCTCAGCTCATTTTGCCTGGTCATGTGATTTCAGAAAGAGCCAGCACTTTAGGATGGAACTGCTTTCTGACAGGCTGTTGTTTCTCCTACTCAATGTAACTGAATGTGTCTCAGTGGGACCTGGATTTTACTATTGAGTGCTGTTCTTAGATCTACCAGGCAGCTGTTATCTTGTGTTAGGGAGCTGCTATCTGGTTACCTTCCCATTGTTCTGTTGTTTGGCTGCTGGGGGGAAAGGGAGGGGGTGATATCACTCCAACTTGCAGTACAGCAGTAAAGAGTGACTGAAGTTTATCAGAGCACAAGTCACATGATTCGGGCAGCTGGGAAACTGACAATATGTCTAGCCCCATGTCAAATTTAAAAATTTAATATAAAAAAATCTGTTCGCTCTTTTGAGAAACGGATTTCAGTGCAGAATTCTGCTGGAGCAGCACTAATGACTGATGTGTTTAAAAAAAAAAACAAAAAACATGTTTTTCCATGACAGTATCCATTTAAAGGGCCCTTGCTCTTTTAAAGGGCAAGCAAACCCTGATTTACACACAACATTGATGTATCAGTATTATGGGTGTGCTACTTTCTACAGCCAGCCGAGCAGCTCTATATTTCCAACACCCAGTTAACCTCTTTCAGAATAATGTGCCCATGTGATGCCCACATTGATGCCAATGACTAGTATGTATAAATAATAGTGCAGTACCGGGTGTGAACACTAGAGTGCAGCAGAGCCACAGACACTTCGGCAGCTACCGGTACATCTTTCTGGCACAAATGGATGGCAACTGCCCTTGGTTATAATCTGCCCCATTCCTCCTATTCTGAGAGTAAACATGGATACAGCTTGGTCATGAACAACATTGTGGAGCCCTGCTAATTAAGTAAAATGAGGCTTTGGCTGTGGGTGCTGGGAGTTGAAGTCCATAACATCTAGCGCTGCTGTACACGAGCACTTGAACCTTTACCTGGATCTTATCTCCACTCTCCATGGTGACGCCGTCTCGTTTCCATGTGACCACCGGCTGAGGGTTGCCATAAGCAACGCAGGTAAGCGTAAGGGTGTCTCCCACGCGCACTTCCACGTACGTGGGTGGGGTTTCACGGAAAGAAGGCGGGGCTGCAACGGAAATAAAAAAAGTATTCTTAATTGGGGACACGCTGACATAAACTCCCCCCATCCTGCAGTAGGTAATTGGCTGCCCGCAGAATGACAAACACAGAACCAATAACCCATCTGATTGTTAAAGGAACAGTAACACCACAGCAACATAATGCAGTGTTGCCCTGCACTAGTAAAAGTGCTGTGTTTGTTTCAGAAACACTACTATTGTTTATATAAACAAGCTGCTGTGTTGCCATGGGGGCAGCCATTCAAGCACAGGATACACAGTAGAGAACAGATAAGTACTACTATAGTTTATATAAACAAGCTGCTGTGTAGCCATGGGGGCAGCCATTCAAGCACAGGATACACAGTAGAGAACAGATAAGTACT
Organism: Xenopus laevis; assembly: GCF_017654675.1. Lineage (NCBI taxonomy): Eukaryota > Metazoa > Chordata > Amphibia > Anura > Pipidae > Xenopus > Xenopus laevis. Next base: position 100,154,400 of record NC_054386.1, on the reverse strand, counting down.
ACTATAGTTTATATAAACAAGCTGCTGTGTAGCCATGGGGGCAGCCATTCAAGCACAGGATACACAGTAGATAACAGATAAATACTACTATAGTTTATATAAACAAGCTGCTGTGTAGCCATGGGGGCAGTCATTCAAATGAGAAAAGGCTCAGGTTACACAACAGATAGCAGATAAGCTCTGTAGAACATAATAGTGTTATCTGTTATCCACTATTTAACCTTGTCATATACACTTTTTTCAATTTCTGCCATTGCTGCATAGCAGCTTGTTTATATGAACTATAATAGTACTTATCTGTTATCTACTGTGTATCCTGTGCTTGAATGGCTGCCCCCATGGCTACACAGCAGCTTGTTTATATGAACTATAATAGTACTTATCTGTTATCTACTGTGTATCCTGTGCTTGAATGGCTGCCCCCATGGCTACACAGCAGCTTGTTTATATAAACTATAGTAGTACTTATCTGTTATCTACTGTGTATCCTGTGCTTCAATGGCTGTCCCCATGGCTACACAGCAGCTTGTTTATATAAACTATAGTAGTACTTATCTGTTATCTACTGTGTATCCTGTGCTTCAATGGCTGTCCCCATGGCTACACAGCAGCTTGTTTATATGAACTATAATAGTACTTATCTGTTATCTACTGTGTATCCTGTGCTTCAATGGCTGCCCCCATGGCTACACAGCAGCTTGTTTATATAAACTATAGTAGTACTTATCTGTTATCTACTGTGTATCCTGTGCTTGAATGGCTGCCCCCATGGCTACACAGCAGCTTGTTTATATAAACTATAGTAGTACTTATCTGTTATCTACTGTGTATCCTGTGCTTGAATGGCTGCCCCTTGGCTACACAGCAGCTTGTTTATATGAACTATAATAGTGTTTCAAAAGCAAACACATCAGTTTTTTTATGAGCTGATTAGTGGTGCTGGGAAGTTGCAATGCATCCTGCCCCCATAAACATTACTTGCCCTTTATGTAAGTTATAGCAGCCAGAGAGATAGCTCCCCCAGTGGCCACATGATGAAGAACGTGCTTGCTTTACTGAGCAATAACTTCCCAAGGAATGTATGGACAATAGAAAGTCTTCTGTACATAAATTCTGTACATATTGACTCTAAAAATCTTATGTGGGACAGAAATGAGCCCAATATACACAAGTCTGTATTTACACAAAAGCCTCTTGGCCAATGAATAGGTGCAGCTGTATAACGCAGCCTCTCACACACAGCCGTGTTTGCTTAGAATCACTTCATCTGCCAGTGAAAGACATTCCAGGCGAGCGTGGGGCACAATCATACGGTCCCTGGTACTTTGTGTAACACACCGTATGGAATGTGAGTAGCTATTGTATAGGGGGACACACCTGCGCTTTATGTACACACTCTCTAGCGCAACCAAACCTTGTGCCTGTGTGCAGGGGATGTGTGTTACTAGTCAGCACATTCAAGTGAGCCATGAAAGGATAAAAAAAAACTTAAAAAGGTAATGTAAAAAGCACTTTTGCAATTGACATGACTTTTATCTGTTTCATAGCCAATATAATGAGTTTCATAAGAACAGTGCCACCTGCTGGATAGTCCCTGTAACCATACAATCAGAGACATTAGCGCAACTACCCCCCACCCAAACAATCTGTGGAGGGCCTGGATTGTACTCAATACCCCATTCTCACGCTCAGCCTATTCACGAGCCTCACATTGCTTGCGTCCCCCTCTCCCCACCAGCTCCAGCCGCTAGGGAGGGGGTATTTCTACTACTATAGACAAAGCTGACCCCAACGGTCCCGTTCCCCCTGGGGTCTTACACTACTGGTCAGAGAGATATACATTCAGATTCAGAAGCACAGCTCATCCTGTTATGATGTTGCTACATCAGAACACTTCTCTGTTTTCCTTCTGAAGGTATATGTCTCTAATGATCTCTATCCTGAGCAGAGCAACATCAGAACACTTCTCTGTTTTCCTTCTGAAGGTATATGTCTCTAATGATCTCTATCCTGAGCAGAGCAACATCAGAACACTTCTCTGTTTTCCTTCTGAAGGTATATGTCTCTAACAATCTCCTTCCTGAGCAGAGCAACATCAGAACACTTCTCTGTTTTCCTTCTGAAGGTATATGTCTCTAACAATCTCCTTCCTGAGCAGAACAACATCAGTACACTTGTCTGTTTTCCTTCTGAAGGTATATGTCTCTAATGATCTCCTTCCTGAGCAGAGCAACATCAGAACACTTCTCTGTTTTCCTTCTGAAGGTATATGTCTCTAACAATCTCCTTCCTGAGCAGAACAACATCAGAACACTTCTCTGTTTTCCTTCTGAAGGTATATGTCTCTAACGATCTCCTTCCTGAGCAGAGCAACATCAGAACACTTCTCTGTTTTCCTACTGAAGGAATGTCTGTCTCCCTGACTGCACAGTTACAGAAACCAACCAGCAGGCGGTGCTGTTGTTACAAAATCCATTATGTTGGCAGTTAATAAAAACTTTAATAACTCTGAAACTGAAAAAAAGAATATTCATGTACTTTGCAAAAGTGCTTAGAAAAGCTCCCGGAGCCATTTTACATTCACTGTTTATTTCTAAAGTTTGCTTATCCTTTAAATGGCTTGGGTCAGACCCGGCTTATGGACCACTGATAGGACCAGTATGTGCAGCAGCAGCCTCATGTCATTTTCCAAGCATAGCACAGAAGCCCCAATTCTCAGATTTAGATGGGACTATGCAATGAAACCATCTGCGCCCCTCCCTACTTTGGGCTCTTCCAACTGCTGTATCCTGGATTAAGTGCTACAAAGGAGAGAAAACCACATCAAGGTCTTACCACCCACAGAAGTGTATGACAGCCCCTGAGGCTTCAACCCTCCACTTGGCACAGTCCAAGGCTCAGTAAGTGGGTAAACAAGGAGACAGTGTTTCTCAACCAAACCCAAATCCTTGCACTTGATCTGTCCTATACACATGGCTGGGGGTTACTGTTCTACCCCCACCCCTCCAAAAGCTGGAGCAGTCTATCTGGTGAGATCACTTGCCGCGCAGGTGTGGTGCTTTTAGGTAAAGTTACAGCAGTGTCGAGAGTTGGGTGTCAGGGTGTGGATCACGTTCCTGCCTTTGTTACCGTCTCACATTCCTCTATACCCAGGGGTTTGGGCCACAAATGTACTCATCTCCCCTTACTCAAAAGCCCAAGGATTTTACTCTTCTTTCTTTAACTCTGACCCTGGCACTGCAGGATGGCTCCATACATCAGGAATACCCAGACTACAGCTCCCAGCATACCCCGAGAGCCTCTATTTCCTATTTAAGTGCATAATGGATATATCATGTAATGGATTTATAATCTTTCCCTAAGAATCCCAGCAATTTCCACCTGGTCTGGGGAAAAGAATTTTGAGAGCTGAAGTCCACTGACATCTACGGAGCCCGAGGTTAAGACACAGAGTTGGGAAACGTCTATGGACCCTGGAATTCTTTATTAAAACCAGACTTACAGTTCACTGTGAGATGGACCCACGTCCCATTCTGAAAATCCTCTTCTCCGTGGTGCCGATCCAGGAAGAGCACCCTGCACTCATACCAGCCCTGGTCCTCGGAGCGCAAAGAATCAATATGGAGAGAGGCACCTTCCTCGATCCGAGTGCGGCCTACAGGGGACACAGATACAAACACAGCATGTGACACAAAGTAATGCTCAGCAGTATGGCATCTTCATCTCATATTGCTGCCCCAGCACCGATTATACACTTGCACTTAGTAAACAAGACCCAGTCTCCCTATAAGGTTAATGGGACTAATCTGTAAGTAAAAATGAAGGGTTTAGCAGTCTAAAAGAAGGATTCTGGGGTCCAACAGAGCATGGGTTAAAATTCCACAGCCGCATATTCCTTCCCAGAAATCCAATGTCGGAGCCGCTTAATCCAGACTTTTGTGCGACTGTAAAATGCCAGAAGCTCCAACTCCCTTTCCCATGTAAGGAGAATCCCAGGGTTCTACTGCTCCCAAAACTCCTTTTACAGAGACAAAAACCTGAGATCCAGGAGTTCTAAAGGATTCCATTCCTGGGGAATTATGGGCTGCAGGATACAGGAATCACTCAGGTTTACAGCTACTACTTCCAGCATCCAGTTATCATCACTGAGCAACTCTAGTACGCTCATATCCCAATGCCCAATGCAAACAGGGGCCCATAACCTGCCCAAGTTGGCACCTTATTGGCATTGGTTATAAGGCTGGACAGAGCAGGGCAACATCAGAACATTTCTCAGTTTTCCTTCGGAAGGTATATGTCTCTAATGATCTCTATCCTGAGCAGAGCAACATCAGAACACTTCTCTGTTTCCCTTCTGAAGGTATATGTCTCTAACGATCTCTATCCTGAGTAGAGCAACATCAGAACATTTCTCAGTTTTCCTTCTGAAGGTATATGTCTCGAATGATCTCTATCCTGAGCAGAGCAACATCAGAACACTTCTCTGTTTTCCTTCTGAAGGTATATGTCTCTAACGATCTCCTTCCTGAGCAGAGCAACATCAGAACACTTCTCTGTTTTCCTTCTGAAGGTATATGTCTCTAACGATCTCCTTCCTGAGCAGAACAACATCAGAACACTTCTCTGTTTTCCTTCTGAAGGTATATGTCTCTAACGATCTCCTTCCTGAGCAGAGCAACATCAGAACACTTCTCTGTTTTCCTTCTGAAGGTATATGTCTCTAATGATCTCTATCCTGAGCAGAGCAACATCAGAACACTTCTCTGTTTTCCTTCTGAAGGTATATGTCTCTAACAATCTCCTACCTGAGCAGAGCAACATCAGAACACTTCTCTGTTTTCCTTCTGAAGGTATATGTCTCTAACGATCTCTATCCTGAGCAGAGCAACATCAGAACACTTCTCTGTTTTCCTTCTGAAGGTATATGTCTCTAACGATCTCTATCCTGAGCAGATCAACATCAGAACACTTCTCTGTTTTCCTTCTGAAGGTATATGTCTCTAACAATCTCCTTCCTGAGCAGAGCAACATCAGAACACTTCTCTGTTTTCCTTCTGAAGTTATATCTCCCTGACTGCACAGTTACAGAAACCGACCAGCAGGCGGTGCTGCTGTTAAAAAATTCATTATGTTGGCAGATAATACAAACTTAAATAGCTCTTAAACTTTAACAAAATATTCATGTACATTGCAAAAGTGTCATTTGAACTTGCACTTAGTAAGCAAGACCCAGTGTCCCTAATAAGGTTAAAGTGATACTGACACTAAAAAATTATGATTCAAAATATTAATGTACATGAAAAGTAACCTATAGCTCATGATGATTGTTTTTCACTCATAGGGCTGCTTTTGTAAGTAATTATTTATCACTTGACAGGGGCGTAACTACAGAGGAAGCAGACCCTGCGGCTGCAGGGGGCCCAGGAGGTATAGAGGGCCCCATGAGGCTCAAATTCATGTACAATTTCAATACATTTTGGTAAAACAGGACAACCGCTGGATATGTTTGGGGCCCTAAAATTAATTTGCTGTGGGGCCCAGTAACATCTAATTATGCCACTGTCACTTGAAGTTCCTAAACCTGACTGTTTTGCCAACCTGACTGTCCCTTCTCGACATGTCAGTTAGAGTTTCTAATGCTATCAGACTGCTGAAGCTCAAATATGGCGGCACCCTCATAGGGAACATGGGGGATCAGATGGGAAATGTAAAAGCATCTGTGAATACTTTTATGGCAAAATGATAGATAGCATGCAAAGGCAATATGATAGATGTAAAAAAAAAGGTTTAATTTCTGGTGTCAGTCTCGCTTTAATGATCTGTAAGAAAAAAGGACGAGTTTAGCAGTCTAAAAGAAGGATTCTGGGGTCCAACGGAGCAGGGGTTAAAATTCCTTCGCAGAAATCCAATGTCGGAGCCACTTAATCCAGACTTTTGTGCGACTTACTGTAAAATGCCAGAAGCTCAGACTCCCTTTCCCATGTAAGGAGAATCGCAGAGTTCTGCTGCTTCCAAATCTCCTTTTACAGTGACAAAAAACCTGAGATCCAGGAGTCCTGATGGATTCCATTCCTGGGGAATTACAGGCTGAAGGATACAGGAATCACTGCCAGTATCCACCTATCATCACTGAGCAACTCTAATATGCTCATATCCCTCTAATGCCCAATGCAAACAGGGCCCATCTCCTGCCCAAGTTGGCACCTTATTGGCCTTGGATATAAGGCTGGATAGAGCAGGCCTGGCTACAGCATTGGGGCCCATGAGAGCCAGCCCACTGGGATATCTCCTGGTGGCCCACCACCCTAGTTGGACCCATTACACTGCACTTATAACAAAGCCCTTTAAATATCATATAAATCCAATGAACTGCGAATAACCTTTTAAAGAGGCGCACACATATCCTGGCAAGCATCGCACCAGCAGGGGGGCAGGCAGGGGGAGGAGGGCGCAGTTTATCACTGCCGTTATCTGGATTTTATGACCAAAACAGAATTTCTGTAGGAAGGGTCCCAGAATGACTGGGAATGAGCCATTAACCCATCTCCGCTGATAAGAGCTCCTTCAAAGGACTTGGGAAGAGCATTTCAATGAGGTTTGGGCTGAATTGCTGCAACTATCACTGGGAGACCAGAAGCAGGGGAATGCGAATAATGACTGGGGGGGGGGGACTACTGAGAAAACCCTATGGAAGCTTCATCCTGAAAGCAAAGGTCTCTGGGTCAATGGGTCAATTAGATTGGCTGCTTTATAAACTGTCAGCCTGATTGACAAGGAGGCCATGATATACACACACAGCAAGAGGCTGGTGCAGCGGAAGGGCTGGTGGGGGGGCACGGGTGTTATTCGCTCACACCAGCATTCCATCGCCTTACACCGACCCCCCAGTTCTCTGTAGTAAGTTTGGATATTCACTCACACAGCATTCCATCGCCTTACACCGACCCCCCAGTTCTCCAGTGTAAGTTTGGAAATTAAGTTCCCTTAAATTGCTCCAAAAGAAAGACAAACCCCCTGGGAGAGAAGCTGACAATTAAAAAAAGACTCATAAAGGGCAAGAATATTTATTCTTACTATAGAATTCCATATCCCAACTGCCCATACAGTAAGGAGCCCCTTCCTACGCTGATGGCGATAACTCCATTCCACCCGTCTCAGTGGACTTGTCCTCTTGTCTCCTGCATGTGCAAGGAAAGGACCTGGTCAGTTTAAAAGTCAGAGCCATATGGGTGACTACCCAAAATTATTATAAATGGGGGGGGGGGAGGAATGAAGAATCTGTAACCAATGGGCATCGTAAAAAGGGTAAATCCGTCCCTGCCTGAACCCCCTTGGCTAGAAGTAAATATCTGGACTCCATAAAGGAAGAGATGAAGCAGGGGCTAATGCTCACCGAGAAGCAGATTCAATCACCCTAATTGCCTGTGCTATTATCAGTCGGCTGATCCGATCAGAACAACATTAGCCAAATTTCAATTGGCTCAAAATCTGGGATTCTCACGCGGGCGGATAAGCCTCAGAGGCTTCTACTTGAACTTCTATGGCACTATTAACCCTTCTGCTACGGATTTCCTACTGCTGCTTACTGCATCGGCCTCCTATTGGAAATTACTTACTACTTGTTAGCCGGGTTTAACTCATTTTTATCTGGCCTCAAATGCACAGTGTAATGAAAGAGTGATGCCTTATAATTACATAATCCTATTGGATGGAGACTGTTCTGATGTGCTGGTACCATTGGCTAAGCCTCCCTAAACCAACACCAATGAATTTCCTACAACACACAGGATGGAGTTATTATACATAGAATTGGCCCTGTATTTATCTGCTGTGAGTTCTGGGTATTATACATGGAATTGGCACTGTATTTATCTGCTGTGTGTTCTGGGGTATTATATATGGAATTGGCCCTGTATTTATCTGCTGTGAGTTCTGGGTATTATACATGGAATTGGCACTGTATTTATCTGCTGTGTGTTCTGGGTATTATATATGGAATTGGCACTGTATTTATCTGCTGTGTGTTCTGGGGTATTATACATGGAATTGGCACTGTATTTATCTGCTGTGTGTTCTGGGTATTATACATGGAATTGGCACTGTATTTATCTGCTGTGTGTTCTGGGGTATTATACATGGAATTGGCACTGTATTTATCTGCTGTGTGTTCTGGGGTATTATACATGGAATTGGCACTGTATTTATCTGCTGTGTGTTCTGGGGTATTATATATGGAATTGGCCCTGTATTTATCTGCTGTGAGTTCTGGGTATTATACATGGAATTGGCACTGTATTTATCTGCTGTGAGTTCTGGGTATTATACATGGAATTGGCACTGTATTTATCTGCTGTGTGTTCTGGGGTATTATACATGGAATTGGCACTGTATTTATCTGCTGTGTGTTCTGGGGTATTATACATGGAATTGGCACTGTATTTATCCTGCTGTGTGTTCTGGGGTATTATACATGGAATTGGCCCTGTATTTATCTGCTGTGTGTTCTGGGGTATTATACATGGAATTGGCTCTGTATTTATCTGCTGTGTGTTCTGTGTATTATACATGGAATTGGCACTGTATTTATCCTGCTGTGTGTTCTGGGTATTATACATGGAATTGGCCCTGTATTTGTCTGCTGTGTGTTCTGGGGTATTATACATGGAATTGGCTTTCTATTTACCCTGCCATGTGTTCTGGGGTATTACATGTGGAATTGGCACTGTATTTATCTGCTGTGTGTTCTGGGGTATTATAAATGGAATTGGCACTGTATTTATCTGCTGTGTGTTCTGGGGTATTATACATGGAATTGGCACTGTATTTATCCTGCTGTGTGTTCTGTGTATTATACATGGAATTGGCCCTGTATTTATCTGCTGTGTGTTCTGGGGTATTATACATGGAATTGGCACTGTATTTATCTGCTGTGTGTTCTGGGGTATTATACATGGAATTGGCACTGTATTTATCTGCTGTGTGTTCTGGGGTATTATACATGGAATTGGCCCTGTATTTATCCTGCTGTGGGTTCTGGGGTATTATACATGGAATTGGCACTGTATTTATCTGCTGTGTGTTCTGGGGTATTATACATGAAATTGGCCCTGTATTTATCCTGCTGTGTGTTCTGGGGTATTATACATGGAATTGGCACTGTATTTATCTGCTGTGTGTTCTGGGGTATTATACATGGAATTGGCCCTGTATTTATCCTGCTGTGGGTTCTGGGGTATTATACATGGAATTGGCACTGTATTTATCCTGCTGTGTGTTCTGGGGTATTATACATGAAATTGGCCCTGTATTTATCCTGCTGTGTGTTCTGGGGTATTATACATGGAATTGGCTCTGTATTTATCATGCCAAGTGTTCTGGGGTTTTATTCATGGAATTGGCCCTGTATTTATCTGCTGTGTGTTCTGGGGTATTATACATGGAATTGCCACTGTATTTATCTGCTGTGTGTTCTGGGTATTATACATGGAATTGGTCCTGTATTTATCCTGCTGTGTGTTCTGGGGTATTATACATGGAATTGACACTGTATTTATCTGCTGTGTGTTCTGGGGTATTATACATGGAATTGGCACTGTATTTATCTGCTGTGTGTTCTGGGTATTATACATGAAATTGGCCCTGTATTTATCCTGCTGTGTGTTCTGGGGTATTATACATGGAATTGGCTCTGTATTTATCATGCCAAGTGTTCTGGGGTTTTATTCATGGAATTGGCCCTGTATTTATCTGCTGTGTGTTCTGGGGTATTATACATGGAATTGCCACTGTATTTATCTGCTGTGTGTTCTGGGTATTATACATGGAATTGGGCCTGTATTTATCCTGCTGTGTGTTCTGGGGTATTATACATGGAATTGGCTCTGTATTTATCATGCCAAGTGTTCTGGGGTTTTATTCATGGAATTGGCACTGTATTTATCTGCTGTGTGTTCTGGGGTATTATACATGGAATTGCCACTGTATTTATCTGCTGTGTGTTCTGGGTATTATACATGAAATTGGCCCTGTATTTATTCTGTCAAGTGTTCTGGGGTATTATACGTGGATTTTGCTTTGTATTTACCCCAAAACACAAGCCAGCAGTATGAGCTCATTATCGGTCCGGGATCCAAATAATCAGATCAGCCCAATTTAGGCCATCCCCAAATCAGGCAAATATTGCTGTATCTGACGGCTTCGCCCCATTGCCTATTCCTGTGAAATAACACTGTATGATGGTCTCTATTATCTGTTGTGTATTTTAATATTGGTTATCTAGGAGTGTGGCAGAATGGACACATCCAGTATCCCCTTGCAGCCATCAAGAACTGCAACTCCCATAATGCACAGTGGAATCTGTAGTTCAGCAGTGTGGATCATGGAAGCGCTTGTTCTATGGCTCCTAGTAGCTGTCTTTGTACATTAAATGAGGGGGGGGCTATTTTTCTGACATGCCATCCCTAAACCATGTGTCGCCGTGTTCCAACTCAGCATCATACGGGCAACATTTCAGCCCCTAATCCTTTCATTCATGATTTGCTCCTTTATTTTTCCCCCTGAAAGTAAAATTTCTGTCGTCTCAGCAACACACAAACTGCCTAGCAACGAGCAGTTAAAGCATCACAAAGCGGTGCCTTCTGGGAAAATAAGGGTGGGGAGATCTGATTGGCTGCTATCCGCCCAATAAACAATCATATTCTGTGAAAAGAAAAGCTTGGTGAGAGGAACCGAATAAACGTTCCCCCCTTGTCGAGGCTAGGGGACCCCACTGTAGACTTGCCAGTGACAGGGAACGAGAAACGTGGAAGGATCATTGGGGCAGTCATATCTGGACAGACAGAAAAAATTCAAACACTGTGCAAACCATGGATCCGGCTCATTGGGACACTTTGTTTGGGGCCTAATATTGGTCACCCCTGTGTTGTGGATATACAGGGGTGACCAATATTAGGCCCCAACCAAAGGGCCCCAATGAGCCGGATCCATGGTTTGCACAGTGTTTGAATTTTAAAAATAAATTCCAGTGTTTGATGAGTACATATGGACAACCCACTGGTGGAAGTAGTCTGGGATGGTATAATGAACGAAAGATTGGTGCCATAAAAACATGCATTTGAGTATTTTCAGGCCAAAACAGTTTAGAATAAAACTAATGGCAGGTTAACTGACGGGGTTTGGTCACTTCTCAGCCGGATATTACAGCTCTGCCGTATGGTCGTTTAATTCTCTTCTAGGGTAGAGACACACGCTCTTCTTCGGGGCGACTAATCTCCCCGAACTGCCTCCCATTGGCTAGAATGTAAATCGCCGGCGGGATGGCAATCGGATCGCTTCATTTCCCGTAGTCGAAGACTTTGGAAATCGAAGAGCTCCGAGTGCCATCCCGCCGGCAATTTACATTCTAGCCAATGGGAGGCAGTTCGGGGAGATTAGTTGCCCCGAAGAAGAGGCGATTTATCACTGGAAATTTACATTCTAGTCGCCAGGCGACTAAATCTTCCCGAATCTGAGCGTCTCTTTTAGGGTAGACACACGCTCTTCTTTGGGGTGACTAATCTCCCGTGGGCTAGAATGTAAATCGCCGGCGGGATGGCAATCGGTGCACTTCAATTCCCGAAGTCGCCAACTCCGGAAAACTAAGAGCTCCGAGCAATTTACAGTCTAGCTGGCGGGAGGGACCGGGCGACTAAATCTCCCCGAATCTGAGCGTGTGTCTCTCCACTTACCATCTCTGCCAAAAGGCAGTTCCATCTATCCACTACTTCTTCTGGACCCATCTAGTTCCATCCCCCCCCTCACAAGAAACTTCGGGCAACTTCGGAAAACCAAGAGCTCAGAGTGCCATCCCACCGGCAATTTACATTCTAGTCTGCAGGTGACTAAATCTCCCCAAATCTGAGCGTGTGTCTCTGCCCTTACCGTCTCTTCCAAAAGGCAGTTCCATCTATCCACTACTTCTTCTGGACCCATCTAGTTCCACTGCCCCTCACGAGGAAACTTGGGGCGACTTCGGAAAACGAAGAGCTCAGAGTGCCATCCCACCGGCAATTTACATCCTAGCTGGTGGGAGGCAGTTCAGGGAAATTAGGCGACTAAATCTCCCCGAATCTGAGCGTGTGTCTCTGTCCTTACCGTCTCTACCAAAAGGCAGTTCCATCTATCCACTACTTCTTCTGGACCCATCTAGTTCCACTGCCCCTCACGAGGAAACTTGGGGCGACTTCGGAAAATGAAGAGCTCCGAGTGCCATTCCTCCGGCAATTACATTCTATTTGCGGGCAACTAAATCTCCCCAAATCTGAGCGTGTGTCTTTGCCTTTAACATCTCTACCAAAAGGCAGTTCTATCTATCCACTACTTCTTCTGGACCCAGTATATTTCATCCCCATTCCTGCTCTACAAGTGGAACTTTGCTGATTTCTTTATTGCAGGTGAAACTTCTTGGAGTCATCTCATCAGAAAGGCAAGGGAGGAAGAGGAGGAAGAGGAGGAGGAGGGCAGCAGCAGTAGAGAAGCAGTTTGGGGAGGAGGACAATAGAGAGATAAATAGGATTGATGAGGTTGGAAGAGAGGGGAGGGCATGAAGAGATGAAAGGGAGGGATCAAAAGAAACTGCCGTTATTCAAACTTTCAAAAGACGCTTGGAAGGAATCTGGGCCACTCGCAGCAGCCAAGCCCTTATTAACCCTTTCCAACCAGGAATGAGCAGATGTGGAACGTAAAGGGTTAACGGGCTGGCCTGCAAGCCCATGCCCCCACCGTTGCCCAGGCTGATTTCCTGACTCCTAGTCCTGTTTCTGGAATTTGGATTATTTCCACCTGCTGTGAACTTTGTCCTGTTTCTGCCCCACTCCGACCTCTGGACCAGGGTTGGCAGTTTTCCAGCCAAATTGGTCGGGTTGTGAAAGTACAAATTAGCCAAGGTACGGATTTGGGCTACATCATGGGACTTTGGCTGGTTTGTACTTTAGGAACCGGCCACAGTTTTTTTCTTGCCCTAATGTGCTGAGCCTGCGTCTCCCAATGCATGTTGGGTAATGTTGTTTTTGTTTAACAATTTGCCAACTACCAAGTTTAATGTAAGACTACAATACCCAGCATGCAATGGGACTGACTTGTGTAGAAGTCGGGAGCTACCAGATTTTTCCGCATACCTCCCAACTGTCCCGTTTTTAGAAGGACAGTCCCTCTTTTGACAGCTCAACCTGAAGTCCCTGGTTTGTACTGGAAAGTCCCGATTTTCTGTGCACTGAACAAAGAAAAAGAAACAAAGTTTCTAACTTAATTGGCTTTTGGCAGAGAGCCCAGAACAGCCACAGCTGCAGATAAGATACTGTTGTAACAATTTTGAGATAAGCAAAGAAGTAATTGTAACAATATAAGATAACAGGTCCCTTGGGAAAAGTTAGACTCACAGCTTAAAGGGCAATTCACCTTCATTAGCAAAACCTTAGTAACTGAAAAAAACCACAGAAATATGTTCAAACTTTCATAACCTGACAAATTTTGTAAAATGAACATGGTAATTAGTGGGGTGTGGCCACAAAAATGGGTGTGATCAAAAAAATGCTGCACTGCAACTTTTTTGTCCCTCTTTTTATGTTGGGAGGTATGCTCTAATAATTCTCACATTTTCCCGTGATTTTCCTCAATTTCAGACAATTTTGGGTCAAAAATCGGCTGGCCACCAAAATCTCTAGCATTTGACCTGTTTTACCGATATTTATGGTAATTGTATATGTATTAGGGCCTTATGGTCGACCCAACCCGAACCCCGCAGCTCACAACCCAAACCGCAACCTGCATATTTACCCTCTTTGATCCGCTACCTGACCCAGACCCGCAACTGCCTTATCTGTAACTGCCCCGCAACCAGAAGTGACGTCATCATGGGCAGGGAGAAATTTTGTAAAAATTTAAAAGGAGTAAAATATAGACAATATCACATGAGATAAGAAATTTAGATGAGACCTCATCTATACCCGACCCTGCTCTGGACTTGATTGCCTTCCTACTGACAAGACAAGATGTCGGATAATGATTCTTTCCGCTCTCTTTACTTTGCTGTCCCTTGGATCTCTGCTGGTACTGATGCATAAGGTTGCTAAGCTTACTGACCATAGCAACCAGGAATTCGTTACAGAAAACACTATGGCAGCTCCAGACAAATAAATAAGGTTTTCCTGTGCAGATAAACCAATTCCCATAGTCCTAGTTAGCATTTATGGGAGTAAAGTGAGAGCAAACCTGCTTATTATTTGGGTATAATGCAGAAGGAAGCCTCTCCGGGGAGGGGATGAGGAGGGGGAAGCGAAGGACATTGTGTCCTCCTTGGGAATTTTATGGCTTTGGCTATTGACATAGTTAAATCTCTTATTCTTTTTATAGTGGTCTAACAAAGGAGGAGTATTTATTGGAGGCCATAAAGGCTGGCCGGGAGGGAGGGTGGAACACATTGTACTGATGCACAGGAGAAAAGCCACCATTAGTTTTTAATGAATCTCCGTCTCCTAGTTCTGCGCCCTATAAACATAACTCCTTCCAATCATCCGCCGCACTGGCCAAGGCAATGGTTCTAGTTTTCTATTGGGTCGGGCAAAGACAAAGCAGGCTGAGTATGGGTGGAAAAGCTGGTGCAGTTGTTGCACCTATAGAGGCGCTACTTCCACAGCCCTATATTTGGGAAGCACCCTTCCTACAAACAGAGCACTTGGCGAGCACCCGATCACTTTGGGAGAGGGACACTTGAATGGACCAAGAGAGCTTGCAATCTAGAGGTAACAATGGGATTTCCTTTCCCAGGGCTACGACTGTTCCCCGTAGAGGAGCTTGCAATCTACTGCGGCTTTTAAGGGAGTTACCGTAGGTCAATGGGGGGTCCCTCAGACAATTAGTGTCTCTGCTCACCAATATCACGCTCAACAGCTTCCATTTTCTTACTCCAGTGAATACGCACAATACCAACCCCGCTCGCTGAATTGTGACTTTGTAAAATGCTACTCTGTGTCCCGTCTCCCAACTCACCCCCACCCTACCCTTCCTTCCTTCCACCGGCCCAACCCCACAGAAGTGAGCTAATCTGCCCCCCCCCTCCCCGCACTCCTGTTCCACCTGGTAACTATGGCGACGAAATTTAAATCCCAGCATTTTACACAATGCCAGGCTATGGCCACGGAGCGCTCGCCTCAATTCGCCCAATAGATGCTCCACTTGTCACATGGACGTGCAACGGCTTCTCCTTTCTTCTCTGGGATTGAAAATAAACAAGCTTGTTGCTAGGGGGAGCGCAGTTTGATATTAAATAGCAAAGGGGGCGGAGAATATAAAACAAGGTGGGGCACAATCAGCCATGGAGCCAAAGGAAGACACTCAATGGAGAAACAGCTCAAACCTCAGCACTCTGTATGTACCATCAGAAAAGTTGAGGAGCCGTTTATTGAGATAAAAAAAACTGGTGTTTTTTAAGCCAAAACGCCCTCCAGCAAGGAAAATGGGCTCCTGAGCAGCCAGACCTCCAATTCACTGAGGCTAACTTACTAACACGGGCATTACTGCTAGGGTTGCCACCTGGCCAGTATTTTACCCGCCTGACCAGTAAAAATGATGCTTGACCCCAAGGTTATTAAAGGGGTTGTTCACCTTTAAATTAACTGTTGGTATGATGAAGAGAGTGATATTCTGAGACAATTTGCAATCGGGTTTCATTTTTTATTATTTGTGGTTTTTGAGTTATTTAGCTTTTTATTCAGCGGCTCTCCAGTTTCAGCCATCTGGTTGCTAAGGTTCAAATTCCCCTAGCAACCATGCCTTGATATGAATTAGAGACAGGAATATGAATAGGAGGGGGCTGAATAGAAAGAGGAGTAATAAAAAGTTGCAATAAGAATACATTTGTAGCCTTACAGAACATTTGTTTCTTAGATGGGGGTCAGTGAAAACTGGAAAGACTCAGAAAAAAAAAAGGCAAATAATTCAGAAACTATAAAAAAATAAATAATGGATACCAATTGAAAAGTTTCTTAGAATTGGTCATTCTGTAACATACTGACTTTAATAGGGAAAATATCTAAATATATAGGATAAATATGGTATTTTTTTTCCAAAAAAGGTGGCAACCCTACTTACTAGTGATGTGCAAGTCGGGCTTTTCTTTTAGTATGATGTAAAGAGGGATATTCTGAGACAATTTGCAATTGGTTTTAATTTTTTTTTATTATTTAAGGTTTTTGAGTTATTTGGCTTTTTATTCGGCAGCTCTTGTTGCAAGGGTCCCATTTACCATAGCAACCATGCACTGGTTTGATTAAGAGACTGGAATATGAATAGGAGAGGCCTGAATAGAAAGAGGAGTAATAAAAAGTAGCAATAACAATTAATGTGTAGCGTTACAGAGTATTTGCTTTATAGAAGGGGTCAGCGACGCCTATTTGAAAGAGTCAGAAGGCCAATAACTATAAAGCTATAAAAATAAACAATGAAGACCAATTGAAAAGTTGCTTAAAATTGGCCTACTAAAAGTTACCTTAAAGGTGAACCACCCCTTTAAGTCAGGTAAGTATGGTGCCAGTAGGGTTGCCACCTGGCCAGTGTTTTACCGGCCGGACCGGTAAAAAATGATACTTGACCCAAATGTTATCAATAGGAAAAACATCTAAATATAAAGGAAGGCCGGGATTTTTTTTCCATAAAAGGTGACAACCCTAGGTGCCAGCCAAGGAGAAAATCATCTAGATATCAATGGGCAGGTTGGATTTTTGATGTATGACCAGATTTGGTCTCTGGAATTCTGGAGAAAAGGCCCCAGAGAAGCTGCTGGATGTGTTTCCCACATTATAACTCTGTGATGTTCTATTTTCCCCCCACATAAGCCAGGCTCCGCCCACTGTGTTTCTCCACAGAGGCCGCCATTTTGCACCTGTCACTGTGAAACTCCTTATACTTTCCCTCATGGAACGTAACTATGGAACTGGGGGCGGACACTGTGACTGAAGGAATGTTACAAAAATGCTTTTAATATCCAGTCAGCAGGAAAGGCCAGAATACACTCACATTTAATATATATATAGTCCTGTGTATTTAATGACACCTCCCTGTGGGACAGCGCAACTCCTTTATTAAGCAGGGTACAAAAGAGGAGTGGGGGAGGGGAGTGATGTCAGGGAGTTGCTACTAACAGGGATTCCTTTCATGTGGGCCCTTTACAAAACTACTCCTACATGGAGTTGCAATATACTGGAAGCTCTGGGGGCAAAGCTTATCGTGGTCCTTCCAGTGCCTGACATTGATTATAAGGGTATATCAATATGGCAGCTCCTACCCCCTGCTGACGCTACTTGGTCCACACATCACCTCCTGACAGTTTGCTCTCTGCCACCTGCCTACCCCTCGTCCCAACAGCGCCTTGAGGTGCCAGCAGGCCCGGACTGGCAATCTGTGGGTTCTGGCAAATGCCAGAGGGGCTGCTGTATGGTTCCATAGAAAGTTACTATAGAGTGGGCTGGTAGGGGGCTGTTTGGGCCTCTTTGTACTTGGAATGGCAGGGCCTATTTTGACTCCCAGTCCAGGCCTGGGTGCCAGGTGCAATTAAGTGCTAGTGGCTGGGTCCTAAGAGGTGCAGTTTTTCTTGCACTTGCCCGTGGGATAAGTAAATAGGCCAGTGGTTGTAGAGGTTTACTGACCCTTTACATGGAATTGGGATATGAAATCTCTGTATCCAAACAGACTAATCAGCACACACACACGTGAGATAAGTGCAATTTCTGTACAGTTCATATGTTTGCTTTGCAGTCCCCTGACCCCATACACATCCCTGACCCCATACACATCCCTGACCCCATACACATCCCTGACCCCATACACATCCCTGACCCCATACACATCCCTGCGGGAACCTGGTTAGTAACTGACCGTTGGATTGATCACTGACAGTTTGGGGCCCCACTCCCTTGGCGAGGAAAAGAATAGGAGCCTTTGTGTTCAGGAGACCTTGTTCCACAGACACTGCCCCCGTCCCACAGAACAGAACTCTACATTCTCTCATTGCTGAGACTTCTGAGCCTGGAAACAATCCCTTTCATTTGTGCCCCCCTCCCCATTACCCCCGGGGGTGACAGGAGCATCAGTGAGTGAGAGATATTCCCTGGCGCTGCCCCTCTACACTCATTTCTTCACTAACTGGAGGCTGATCCATAGGAGCTACTCATGCGTGAACATCACACACTGCACTCCCCACTAATTAGACTTCTTAGCAATTATTCACTACTCGCAGCTTGTACTCCACGTGGTGTAGGCCTTGTGGTGCCCTCAATGATTTCATTATAGAAACCCATGCCCACGGGGGGGGGGGGGGTACAACACTGCTGTTCCTCACTGGCACTTTGCTTTTAAACTCAAGTGGGAAACTTGCATTTTGAAATTGTTCCATTATAACACAGTGATAATAATATGAGTGCAGAAATTAATGTCATCTTATATCCTTATCATTTAAAGTAGGGGGTACATTATCCCTTATAATACGAGTGATACTCAGAGTTCCCTGTATAACTCAGCCTGCAGCCTTGTGCCTTTATATGGTCACAGAACAACCCCTCAGTGACTTCTAATATCCTTATCATTTACAGTAGGGGGTACATTATCCCTTATAATACATGAGTGATACTCCGAGTTCCCTGTATAACTCAGCCTGCAGCCTTGTGCCTTTATATGGTCACAGAACAACCCCTCAGTGACTTCTAATATCCTTATCATTTACAGTAGGGGGTACATTATCCCTTATAATACATGAGTGATACTCAGAGTTCCCTGTATAACTCAGCCTGCAGCCTTGTGTCTTTAAATGGTCACAGAACAACCCCTCAGTGACTTCTAATATCCTTATCATTTACAGTAGGGGGTACATTATCCCTTATAATACATGAGTGATACTCAGAGTTCCCTGTATAAAACAGCCTGCAGCCTTGTGCCTTTATATGGTCACAGAACAACCCCTCAGTGACTTCTAATATCCTTATCATTTACAGTAGGGGGTACATTATCCCTTATAATACATGAGTGATACTCAGAGTTCCCTGTATAACTCAGCCTGCAGCCTTGTGTCTTTATATGGTCACAGAACAACCCCTCAGTGACTTCTAATATCCTTATCATTTACAGTAGGGGGTACATTATCCCTTATAATACATGAGCGATACTCAGAGTTCCCTGTATAATGCAGCCTGCAGCCTTGTGCCTTTATATGGTCACAGAACAACCCCTCAGTGACTTCTAATATCCTTATCATTTACAGTAGGGGGTACATTATCCCTTATAATACATGAGTGATACTCAGAGTTCCCTGTATAACTCAGCCTGCAGCCTTGTGCCTTTATATGGTCACAGAACCCATCAGTGACTTCTAATATCCTTATAATTTACAATAGGGGGTACATTATCCCTTATAATACATGAGTGATACTCAGAGTTCCCTGTATAATGCAGCCTGCAGCCTTGTGCCTTTATATGGTCACAGAACAACCCCTCAGTGACTGCTAATATCCTTATCATTTACAGCAGGGGGTACATTATCCCTTATAATACATGAGTGATACTCAGAGTTCCCTGTATAACTCAGCCTGTAGCCTTGTGCCTTTATATTGTCACAGAACAACCCCTCAGTGACTTCTAATATCCTTATCATTTACAGTAGGGGGTACATTATCCCTTATAATACATGAGTGATACTCAGAGTTCCCTGTATAACTCAGCCTGCAGCCTTGTGCCTTTATATGGTCACAGAACAACCCCTCAGTGACTTCTAATATCCTTATCATTTACAGTAGGGGGTACATTATCCCTTATAATACATGGCCTGGATAACGGTATAATTATCAGTATATCCATGATGAATGCAGATAACCCGGAGCAGACAGAGGTCAGATTCTGATAGGACAGAGATAATTAAGGGCCACTGAGGAAGACAATGCACTAGTGTATGTTTCCATTCAGAGGCAGATTATTGGTATAATAGTCCCAGTCGGTATCCTCATGCCTCAGCACTCACAATATACTAACCAGGTCTGACAGGCAAAATAAACTGCTAATCTTTGGGTTCAGAACAGCAGACTGGTCCCTTTCCGGACAGGATCACCCAAGCCCTGACAGCAGCACATTGAGCTGATCCAATCGTTTGAGCCCCGGGCAACAAACACATCTCAGCAGTTGCACATGCAGTCCTTGTGCCAGACAGACAGACCCTATTTTTCTGGGACTCATAGTCCAGGGCGCCTATCAGTAATCTTGAGGCCGATGTTAATAAGTTAGCAGGGCCCTTCCCCATTGGGGCCCCAATTATTCGCCTGATGGTCATATAGTTCCCTCAGTGGTGGGCCCTGGCAATAAATAAAATCGGACCCCAAATAAAAAAATATACCTCCGACATACATGGTCACATCCCAGTGCACTGCCACTTAGCAACTGCCACTTAGCAACTGCCACTTAGCAACTGCCACTTAGCACCAGGTCATTTTCACTGCACCTGCTCAGAAATCCTCAAGCCTTTTGGTACTGGGTGATTAAGAAATGTTAAAATCCAGCTGATAGGCTGGGCAGTTACACTGCTGCACTTTTTATACATTTTACTGCTATTTATTTTTATATAGCATTATTATTTTTTACTTTTTGGATTCAGTGCACTGGCCTCCTGGGTCAAAGCACAGATCTGGGGGGTTATTAGGCTCCTCCCCCCTAAACACTGGCCCTATGATGGCGCACCCTGATGTTGGGGGCTTCTTCAGAGGTCCACTGGTTATCCTGCCCCCTTATAAGCCTTTAGGCTGGAGGGGAATGGACCCTTGCCCCCCCCATCTGTGCCTTTTGTGCAGGGGGGGGGAGAGGTCAGCGATTAAGGGGCACTCCTAGCCTTGACGAAGGGCAGTCTGAAGACTCTGGATCTTTGTGCGCCTTTTGGCCAGGGACCCAGGAGTTTTTACCACAAAGACCCCTTTGAACTTTTATTTGCACTTTTTTGCACTAGGTGAAAAATAAAGAAAAAAAATCAACTTTGTACCCTGTGTAAGCCAGCAGCCAATAACAACCAGTGTATGTACCTTTAAGTGCTTGTTAATAGAAGGAGTAAAATCACACGTGTTCCACGTCCCAGTGACATCGATACTACCTGCTCTGCACTTATTACTGGAAACTCCAGTCCTTTGTGTGTAAGGAGTCAATTGCAATGAACCAGGACACTCGTCCCTTCTCTGCTACTCACCTGTCTGCTCATTATATATCATATTATATTGTTCATCATATTATCTGCTCATTATATATCATATTATATTGCTCATCATATCATCTGCTCATTATATATCATATTACATATTATCTGCTCGTTATATATCATATTGCTCATCATATTATCTGCTCATTATATATCATATTATATTGCTCATCATATTATCTGCTCATTATATATTATATTATATTGCTCATTATATTATCTGCTCATTATATATCATATTATATTGCTCATCATATTATCTGCTCATTATATATCATATTATATTGCTCATCATATTATCTGCTCATTATATATCATATTATATTGCTCATCATATTATCGGCTCATTATATATCATATTATATTGCTCATCATATTATCTGCTCATTATATATCATATTATATTGCTCATCATATTATCGGCTCATTATATATCATATTATATTGCTCATTATATTATCTGCTCATTATATATCATATTATATTGCTCATCATATTATCTGCTCATTATATATCATATTATATTGCTCATCATATTATCTGCTCATTATATATCATATTATATTGCTCATCATATTATCGGCTCATTATATATCATATTATATTGCTCATCATATTATCTGCTCATTATATATCATATTATATTGCTCATCATATTATCTGCTCATTATATATCATATTATATTGCTCATCATATTATCTGCTCATTATATATTATATTATATTGCTCATCATATTATCTGCTCATTATATATCATATTATATTACTCATTACCTGTCTGCTCATTATATAGTATATCATATTATACTGCTCATCATATTACCTGCTCATTATATATAATATTATATTGCTCATCATATAATTTGCTCATTATATAGTATATCATATTATATTGCTCATCATATTATCTGCTCATTATATATAATATTATATTGCTTATCATATTATCTGCTCATTATATATAATATTATATTGCTCATCATATTATCTACTCAGTATATATTATATTGCTCATCATATCTGCTCATTGTATATAATATTGCTCATCATATTATCCGTTCATTATATATCATATCATATTGCTCATCATATTATCTGCTCATTATATATCATATTATATATTGACGAGAATCTGACACCGATCAGTAGAACAAGGGAACAATTGGCTACACCAGCTCTCAGGTTAGGGGGGAACCCGATACCCAAATCTACTCTTTGGCTGAATGAATGGATTGTCTGTAGAGGGCAAGTCAGGCCAGCGATGACTGAACTACAATTCCCATCTTTCTCTGCCATCCAGTGTCATTGATTAGTACCAGCACTGCCAATGTATATATCTGTCTGAGTGAAACCACATGGCAGCTCCAGTCCGTATGTTTAAAGACAAATATACAGAGGAGGAATGTTCTGGGCAGACAATAAAGCAATGAAAACAATGGCAGCAATGACACACCCTGGCCCAATTTAATTTGCCATCAGCCATACGGGCAGTTGAGAAGAAGACAATGGGCGGCCAGTCTTCCACACACTGTAAACTCTTTTCTTCCATCTGTTCTCAAGTGTGATTAATCCCGTCTGACAACCCCCCCCCCTTAAACTTGAACAGAGGACCCCTGGCTAAACCCCGTGCAATTTATGAATCCAACAGGGTCTCGCCACTAACCCGCTTTCTGCAGGGGCCACGTCTAGGAACTCCCCAAAAAAATCACCCCCTTCCCATTCATTCATCATCTTGGGTGCACTTACCTGACAGGTGAGTACACTGCCATATAAATGAATGGAGGGGGGTGATTTTGAGTATTTTGTCCCCATGCCTAGAGTCACTAATCATTTTGGGGACAGAACTACCCCATGAGCCGCTGCCCAAATTATTGTAATTGCCATTGGTCTTCCCCTGCTATCTGGATGGATATCGACAACATGGTTGCTACGGTCACTAACCCTACCAAAAACCTAATCTCTCTTTTTTTGGTTGGTGGGGTCACAGAGACTAGCTATAAGATCTTTTCCTTTACATTCATTTTTTTTATGATTTTCTTCTTTCCAATCAGGCCCGGACTGGCAATCTGTGGGCTCTGGCAAATGCCAGAGGGGCTGCTATAAGGTGCCATAGAAAGTCAGTATTTAGTGGGCTGTTTGGGCCTCTGTGTACCTGAAATGCCAGGGACTATTTTAATTCTCAATCCGGACCTGTTTCCAATGAATAGGAAATGACCAATTGCAACGTTGCTTAGATGACGGCCATGCTGCAGCACATATCTAGTTAATGTACAAGCAAACATTCCTTTTAGTGTAACCAAACAAAGATCTCAGAAGCTTTCAATCTGTCATTAATGCCGCTGACCCCGAGTGTATTTACTAAAGCTCCTCATTCCTCTCACAATAAATCCCCCTGCTTCATTAGAGCAGGTAGCACACAAGGGAACGCTGTTTGACTCCGTAATCCTATACACGAGCTCTGGTGACAGACTATAGAGCCATGGGATTCCCGGCTCAGCTACAACTCCCAGCGACCCTTGACAACCAATGCAAACATTTAAATGCCATGCCAGACCCATTTTCTTCCCAGCTTCTGCTTTCCCTTTAACCTCTATGCTAAGTCATGATTGGCTGGGGCACCAGAATCTCCAGCCTATCACAGCCTTACATAGACAGTCAGAGTTAAAGGGCAACTAACACTCTTTTTAACTTTACAGAACAACAAGGCAGGTTATCCCACAGGCCCCAGCAAGATATCCACACGCTCACCTAGATACTGGGGATCCACGCGGGGCGAGTACAGACCGAACTTGATGAAGATGGGGAGCATAAATCCAAAGCGCACCCACTCGATGACATAGAGAGGAGGGCGCCCCGCGTCCTGGTGGAGGAGGCTGCACCCCAGCACCGTGCTCTCTCCTACGCGTCCAACCACAGTCTGGGAGTCTGATAGGATAGCGCCTGCACAGGAAACATTTAATGGTTTAGCACAAAAATATTAGGATTTGCAATTGGTCTTTTTTTTGTAATTACATTTTTTCTTGTTTTGAATGTTAACTAGCCAACCCACAGTGATTTACTCTCCTCACCCTGTGTATTTAGTGGGAAAAAAACAATATAAACTCCCTTCCAAAACAAACAAGACAATATTTCTCTTTAAAGGGGTGATTCACCTATAAGTTAACTGTTAGTATGTTATAGAATGGCTAATTCTAAGCAACTTTTCAATTGATCTTCGTTTTTTTTTTTAAATATAGTTTTATAATTGTTTACCTTCTTCTTCTGACTCTTTCCAGCTTTCAAATGGGGGTCACTGACCCCATCTAAAAACAAATGCTCTCTAAGGCTACAAATGTATTGTTATTGCTACTTTTTATTACATGTCTATTCAGGCCTCTCCTATTCATATTCCAGTCTCTTATTCAAATCAGTGCATGGTTGTTAGGGAAATTTGAACCCTAGCAACAATATTGCTGAACTGGCAAACTGGAGAGCTGCTGAATAAAAAGGGTAGAGACACACGGTCAGATTCGGGGAGATTAGTCGCCTGGCAACAAATCTCCTCATCTTCGGGGAGACTAATCTCACCAAACTGCCTTCCCGCCAGCTAGAATAAAAATCGTCGGTGTTATGGCAATCGGAGCGCTTCTTTTCCAAAGTCGTCAGAAGTTTCCTCGTAATCTCCTCGAATCTTGGCAGTGTATATCTGCCCTAAAAAGCTAAATAGCTCAAACACCACAAATAATAAAAACCAATTGCAAATTGTCTCATAATATCTGTTTTTCATTTTTTATTATTTGTGGCGTTATTTAGCTTTTTATTCAGCAGCTCTCTAGTTTGCAATGTCACCAATATTGTTGCTAGGATCCAAATTCCCCTAGCAACCATGCATTGGTTTGAATAAGAGACTGGAATATGAATAGGAGAGGCCTGAATAGAGAGATGAGGAGTAAAAAGAAAGATGAGGAGTAAAAAGAAACAATAACAATACATTTGTAGCATTTGTTTTTTAGATGGGGTCAGTGACCCCCCATTTGAAAGCTGGAAAGAGTCAGAAGAAGAAGGCAAATAATTATAAAACTACAACAAATAAATAATGAAGACCAATTTAAAAGTTGCTTAGACTTAGCCATTCTTTAACATAGGTGAACCAGCCCTTTAAAGCCTGATTGTTTGTATTGAGTCAGCAGGAAGTCGGGCACTTTCCTCCATTGTTGGCACATGCCAAGCATAAGTGGCTAAATGCAGCCTCAAGGTTTTGGGCAAAGTACAAACAGCCGGGAATCAATCGGATATGGCTAATGTACCAACAGCTCAGCGGAAACACACACTCATACCCAGCACCTCTGTTTCTCCATAATGAAAGAAAATATCATTCTAAGCCCCATCCCTCTATAAATGAAATGTAATTGCCTGACAGTGACAAGTAAATGGACTTGCAATTAAAAGCAACCTCGGTCTGCCCCTTGCTCTACTCCTGGTTCCAGGTCGGTCAGCTGGTTTCAGCTGCATTGTTTCAAGAGTCAGAACCAGAGTGCACAAAGGGACAGACTGCTGAATTTCGGAGTGATGGAACATGGTAACCAAGGTCTCAAACGAAGTTCCTTTCAATTAGCTGAGGCACCAAGGAACGCTGCAATTCTTGTGCAATTCAATAACAAGATCCTTGGGGGTGGGGTTTCCATTATACAACTAGATCTTACAGCAGAGACACACGCAAAGATTCTCCCCGAAAAGCGTTCCCCTTCTACATTCGGAGCGCTTCATTTTACGAAGTCGCCGAAGTCGGGCAACAGCGGAGAGGAGAAAAAAGCGTTCCTGCCGGCGATTTACACTCTAGCCGACGGGGAGGCATTCAGGGAGATTAGTTGCCCGAAGAAGAAGCGATTAGTAGCTGGGCGACTAATCTCCCCAAGTAGCTTTGTGTGCCCCTGCCCTTAGGGGATAGTCTCTGTTATAAAGTTTTGGGATTTGTTATCAGAACCTGGGGGTATACATTCTGTATTATATGTCTTTGTATTAATCTTCTTATAATACACAAAAGCCATGAATATCCTGTAAATTATATCCTTATAAACGGTGAGTTCTGATGTCATCAGTTATAAACGGTGAGTTCTGATGTCATTTCTGTCACATGACTCACTGAAACTTGTGTATTATAATAAATAAAGTACCCCCAGTTGTAAAATATGAGGATATTAGAAGTCACCTCGGAGTTCCATGATCTGTATAAAAACACTCGGCCTTCGGCCTCGTACTTTTATATGGTCATGAAACTCCTCGGTAACTTATAATATCCTTATATTTTACAAGAGGGGGTACTTTATTCACTATATTCTGCATACTATTTGTTTTCATATTGATTTTTATGGTTTATTGTGAAAAGCAAATAAAATTCTTCAAAATAGAACCAGATAACGGATCTTTCTGTAATTTGGATCTTAGGCCCGCTAAAAAAAATTATGTAAACATGAAATAAAGCCAATAGGCTGGTTTTGCTTCCAATAAGGATTAATTATATCTTAGTTGGGATCAAGTACAAGGTAATGTTATTACAGAGAAGAAGAAGATAATCTTTACAAATTTGATTTATTTGGATAAAATGGAGTCTATGGGAGAGCTTTTTTTGGATAATGGGTTTTCTGATAAAGGATCCCATATATACATATAGGTATGGGACCTGTTATCTACAATGATCCGGACCTGGGGTTTTCCGGATAACAGATCTTTCTGTAACTCTTCATACCTAAACTCTACTAGAAAATAAAATGAAATAAAGCCAATAGGCTGGTTTTGCTTCCAATAAGGATTAATTATATCTTAGTTGGGATCAAGTACAAGCGACTGTTTGATTATTACAGAGAAAAGGGAAATCTTTAAAAATGTGGATTATTTGGCTAAAACGGAGTCTATATATATGTGTAAAGCTCCTTGGGACAAGTTTCCATGGGTCAGTTTCATGTACAGAATCGGTCACTAGGCTGGAAGCTCTATTGTGCAGTTTCCCCTCATACACAACTAAAATTCAAACTCCTTTGGGGTGGGTCTCCCACTGCACCTCTTGAATGTAGGGTCTCCCCTTATACAACTACATGACTCCAAGCGGAAGTGTCTCCCATTATTATTGCTGGTGTCCCCTTTAACAACTACATGAAAAACTCCTTGGAAAGGGCAACCCACTAAATCACTAGACTGCAGGCTCCTTGGTGCAGGGACTCCCCTACAATTAGATAGCAAGCTCCTTGGGGGAGGCTCTTTACTTACGTTACCACTACAGCAATTATTTTTGTCCTTTCAGCTGATAGAACTAGATGAGAACAAGAACGACTAGTAATGTAAGGCAAAACTTGTGGTGTGGGTGCTGAAAGTTATAGTTCAGCAACAATTGAAGGGTTGCAGGTAGAACAGGAAATAAAGACCCAATGAGCTTACAATTTAATGATTAAAATAAGGGTTTGTTCCAAAGAGCTTGCAATCATTTCTTATTCCTGTTCTTGTAAACTAACAATGGCTGATATTAATAGCTGTTGTGGCATATGTTAAATTGTAGTGGGCAACAGAGCTTGCAACTTAAAATTAGGCATAAAGAAAGACAAGTACCCACAACCAGTAAACGAGACTTTCCAGTTCTTTAATAAAACAATGTGTCCAGCACACTACATAGGGGAGTCCAGCAGGATATAAGGCAAACTAAACCTCTATTCATTATACAGCCAAAGGCTATCAGGGATTAGTTCTGGAAAAGCAGGTGTATTGGGTCAAGGGTCATTGACATACACACAGGTGGGGAAGGGTCTGGGCTTTCACGCTCCGTTGGTTTAAATTCTAGTCTTCTGTTCAATGAGGCTACGATACTGCGGTAACTCAGAATAAAGTCATTCAGAAGAGGAAATTGCTCCTGTTGTCCTATTGAAAGGCAAATGTAAAGCACAGCAGGGTATAATTGGAGTTCAGTGAACGATTGTTCCTACTCAAGCAGTTAAAAGAGCACATGGACCTTAAATACTTTAAGCCATAAAGCAGGACAGGACTGCTGCTTACAATGGGGATCGGATAGGATCTGTGCAGCCACTGGGACAGAATGTTCTGTTATACAGATAGCTAGAATCTCAGCTGCCATAAAGCAGGGCAGGACTGCTGCTTACAATGGGGATCAGATAGGATCTGTGCAGCCACTGGGACAGAATGTTCTGTTATACAGATAGCTAGAATCTCAGCTGCCATAAAGCAGGACAGGACTGCTGCTTACAATGGGGATCATATAAGATCTGTGCAGTCACTGGGACAGAATGCTCTGTTATACAGATAGCTAGAATCTCAGCTGCCATAAAGCAGGACAGGACTGCTGCTTACAATGGGGATCAGATAGGATCTGTGCAGCCACTGGGACAGAATGTTCTGTTATACAGATAAACAAGCCCCCTGAAGAGCAGACCCAACTTACCGTTAATACAGCAGGAGAAGAGGATAAGGACAATAATACAGAGGCACCAATGCATAGCACAGATCTGCCAGCGACAGGAATTACACCAAGCCTTTTCTGCAGCATTCGGAGACCCCAACAGTAAGCCCAAACTCCGTCTGAACAGTCTGAATATACTCCAAAAACGTAAAGTCTAAGGAATATCAGTCTGTCCTCGGCCAGCACCAACAATTCATGTTTCCAGTACACAAGAGAACAAAAATGTCTGCTGTGATGATACTTCTGGACTCCCCGTGAGATGTCTTCGATGGGGTTTACGGACGCTGCATCGTGATTATCTCCCCGAATAATATCCACTTCTTTTGGGTGTCCAGTAGTCGCTCAGGTCCTGTTAAATAAAATACAGAAGATTTAGAGTTGCAACTCGCCAGGAGAGGGAAAGCCACCAGCGCGTCTCCTCGGAGCTGAGAGTCAATATTTGGTCAGTCCTACCCATATTCTGCCCATCTGTGCAATAAACGGCCTTACTCCAGAGCAGCCAACAAACAGCAACGGGAGGTATTTCGCTCCCACATGGGATCTGGAGAGAGAGCCATGTGTTGTGCAAACAGTAAGCTAAACCCTCATATTGCACTTTCTAGGGGGAAACAATATGGCAGCTCCCAACCATATGTATAAATCCAGATTAACGTCTTTCTAAACGGCACATAGTCTGTGCAGTGCAATAAAGTCTTACAGCAGGTCGAGTGCCCGTGGGTCTCTATATACAATGAGAATATGGCCTTCAGAAGGAGTTACTGGTCATGGGTCGGCAGTTGCGCCCAATGAGACCTGTGCAGTGTCTCCACCATGCAGACTGCAGACTTAAAGGGCGCAGCTACTTATTAGGTTATTACCATAAGGAGCGTCAATTGACTGTGGAAATGCGATCGCATGTGATGAGCCACATAACAGGAACCGGTTCTTTAATGTTCCCGTGCTATGTGGGAAGTTGGTGGCTGCATATTTGCCAGTCGTACAATTACTTTCAGATAAACCAGACGCCCCACCCAAGCCCTGCTCTCACCAACTCATTATCTTATAATAACAACAATAAACACAAAACTGGATCTGCTTCCTTGTGAGACCAGATATTAAATCCTCCTGAAGAAGGTTGCACGGCAGGTCAAACCGTCAGTCATCAACTCCATAAAGCAGGGCAGGACTGCTGCTTACAATGGGGGTCAGATAGAATCTGTGCAGCCACTGGGACAGAATGTTCTGTTATACAGATAGCTACAATCTCAGCTGCCATAAAGCAGGACAGGACTGCTGCTTAAAATGGGGATCAGATAGGATCTGTGCAGCCACTGGGACAGAATGTTCTGTTATACAGATAGCTAGAATCTCAGCTGCCATAAAGCAGGACAGGACTGCTGCTTACAATGGGGATCAGATAGGATCTGTGCAGCCACTGGGACAGAATGTTCTGTTATACAGATAGCTAGAATCTCAGCTGCCATAAAGCAGGACAGGACTGCTGCTTACAATGGGGATCAGATAGAATCTGTGCAGCCACTGGGACAGAATGTTCTGTTATACAGATAGCTACAATCTCAGCTGCCATAAAGCAGGACAGGACTGCTGCTTAAAATGGGGATCAGATAGGATCTGTGCAGCCACTGGGACAGAATGTTCTGTTATACAGATAGCTAGAATCTCAGCTGCCATAAAGCAGGACAGGACTGCTGCTTACAATGGGGATCAGATAGGATCTGTGCAGCCACTGGGACAGAATGTTCTGTTATACAGATAGCTAGAATCTCAGCTGCCATAAAGCAGGACAGGACTGCTGCTTACAATGGGGATCAGATAGGATCTGTGCAGCCACTGGGACAGAATGCTCTGTTATACAGATAGCTAGAATCTCAGCTGCCATAAAGCAGGACAGGACTGCTGCTTACAATGGGGATCAGATAGGATCTGTGCAGCCACTGGGACAGAATGTTCTGTTATACAGATAGCTAGAATCTCAGCTGCCATAAAGCAGGACAGGACTGCTGCTTACAATGGGGATCAGATAGGATCTGTGCAGCCACTGGGACAGAATGTTCTGTTATACAGATAGCTAGAATCTCAGCTGCCATAAAGCAGGACAGGACTGCTGCTTACAATGGGGATCAGATTTGCCCCAGACATCCCATTTTGCTTCCAAGAACTTGAGAACTAATGGATCTAAGAAGAAATTCGGCCCAGCCCTTACCCTCCCACCAAAAATAACAAAGTCCAGAGAAGCAGAGAAATCTGATGGTCTCATTTCCTGCGTTTCGCCATATTTTCCGCACCCGCCTAATTGCGATGCCGTAGCTTTGTGCCAGTTATTCCACCACAATACAGAAAAGCAACACGCTAGTGTCATTACTTGGGTTCAGCTCCGTCTCTTCTGAATCTAAGTTTCCTAAGAGACCAAACTTTTCTCTTTCCAGTTCCAAATGAACAAAACTTGTGATTTATTTTTTTTCTTTAAGGAGCGAAAAAAACACAAAAAAAGGGAGGGAATTTTGAGGCCAGTTGGGAAGAAAACTGGCCAGGACACTTTAAGTCCGGGAATAACGTCATTTATACAGGCTGTGCCCTTGGCTCGGAAAGCTCATGTCATGTGGGCGACACATATGAATTTGGGGGAGAATCATGTGAGTCAGGAGTAGAGTTACTAATGTAGAGCCGATTCTTATTTCTGGGAAGATTTAACTCATTATGTGAATGTTCCTTGCCTGCAGGTTTTGATGAACGTACCAGATGCCCTATTGCTTGTAATTTAATACTAAACAGCGTCTCAGTTGACTGGAGTGAATGTGCTCTTGCCATTGTGTGGAAAATGTGCCAGCAAGCAAGATGGCTGCCGCCACTCACTGTGACAGACATTCGCAGAAATGGAAAGTTCCAGTCAAAGAATGGAATGAGTGTGCCCCTTGTTTCTGCACCCCCTAATGATACAATAAGGAGCCTGCCTGTTAGCATGAGCATTTCCCTGAGGTAAAAGAGAGCTGAGCAGATGTCTGATTCCCATGTGACAGGACCATGTGACCCACTCATGAGAAGGATGGATGGGAATTCAGAGGAAGGCAGGCCTCAGTGATGATTATGGCGGGAAACCCTGTCAGTGAGCTGCTGTACAGAGGCAGACATCTCACCAACTCTCGCATGTTTTTCAGGTGTCCCCCATTTTTATATGCCGTGCTTGGGTGTACTGCCATTTTATAGTCTTTATAAGATCAACCCTCAGTGACTTCTAATATCCTTATCATTTACAGTAGGGGGTACATTATCCCTTATAATACATGAGTGATACTCAGAGTTCCCTGTATAACTCAGCCTGCAGCCTTGTGCCTTTATATGGTCACAGAACAACCCCTCAGTGACTTCTAATATCCTTATCATTTACAGTAGGGGTACATTATCCCTTATAATACATGAGTGATACTCAGAGTTCCCTGTATAACTCAGCCTGCAGCCTTGTGCCTTTATATGGTCACAGAACAACCCCTCAGTGACTTCTAATATCCTTATCATTTACAGTAGGGGTACATTATCCCTTATAATACATGAGTGATACTCAGAGTTCCCTGTATAACTCAGCCTGCAGCCTTGTGCCTTTATATGGTCACAGAACAACCCCTCAGTGACTTCTAATATCCTTATCATTTACAGTAGGGGGTACATTATCCCTTATAATACATGAGTGATACTCAGAGTTCCCTGTATAACTCAGCCTGCAGCCTTGTGCCTTTATATGGTCACAGAACAACCCCTCAGTCACTTCTAATATCCTTATCATTTACAGTAGGGGGTACATTATCCCTTATAATACATGAGTGATACTCAGAGTTCCCTGTATAACTCAGCCTGCAGCCTTGTGTCTTTATATGGTCACAGAACAACCCCTCAGTGACTTCTAATATCCTTATCATTTACAGTAGGGGGTACATTATCCCTTATAATACATGAGTGATACTCAGAGTTCCCTGTATAACTCAGCCTGCAGCCTTGTGCCTTTATATGGTCACAGAACAACCCCCCAGTGACTTCTAATATCCTTATCATTTACAGTAGGGGGTACATTATCCCTTATAATACATGAGTGATACTCAAGAGTTCCCTGTATAACTCAGCCTGCAGCCTTGTGCCTTTATATGGTCACAGAACCCCTCAGTGACTTCTAATATCCTTATCATTTACAGTAGGGGGTGCATTATCCCTTATAATACATGAGTGATACTCAGAGTTCCCTGTATAACTTAGCCTGCAGCCTTGTGTCTTTATATGGTCACAGAACAACCCCTCAGTGACTTCTAATATCCTTATCATTTACAGTAGGGGGTACATTATCCCTTATAATACATGAGTGATACTCAGAGTTCCCTGTATAACTCAGCCTGCAGCCTTGTGTCTTTATATGGTCACATAACACCTCAGTGACTTTTAATATCCTTATAACAGACAGTAGGGGTTCAGTTACTATACAGTGAGTGTAACATGATGGTACAGTTATTGTAGTCGGTCGCTATATATAGTGTTACTAAGTCCCATTAGGATTATTGGGCACTAATTATAGGCAGATGGCAGTTACGTGGTGCCAAGGAATCCCTGGGCAATATTACTGGATCTTACAACATGGTGATGGCTCATGTAAAACTACCAATCCCAGCATCCCCAGGCAGACAGGTTGAAACTCCTTTCTAACAAGTTATCACCTCCCCTTACTTTCAGGCTCTCCCTTCGTATTTCCCGGGTCACGCCACCACTCCTAATTGGTACCACAAAGCTCATTAACTTGGGGAAAAGGCAAAGTTCTGACATTTAATTCCCTTTTTGTTGTTGTGCATCAGTGGAAGGGCCTCCCTGCTGAGATGGTGGGAACAGGGAGGCCAGAGATCACACAAGGTCCTACAGCAGGTGGATGAAATGTCGGGCAGTGAATATTAGAAATCAGTGAATATTAGATATCAGTGAATATTAGATATCAGTGAATATTAGATATCAGTGAATATTAGATATCAGTAGATATTAGATATCAGTAGATATCAGATATCAGTGAATATTAGATATCAGTGAATATTAGATATCAGTGAATATTAGATATCAGTAGATATTAGATATCAGTAGATATTAGATATCAGTGAATATTAGATATCAGTAGATATTAGATATCAGTGAATATTAGATATCAGTGAATATTAGATATCAGTAGATATTAGATATCAGTAGATATTAGATATCAGTGAATATTAGATATCAGTAGATATTAGATATCAGTAAATATTAGATATCAGTGAATATTAGATATCAGTGAATATTAGATATCAGTGAATATTAGATATCAGTGAATATTATATATATGTATATAGGGCCGGCTCCTGGCGAGGGAATTGAGGGAGAGGTACGCAGAGCTCTCTGGCAGCCGAGGTGTTAATAAGGGGGGGCCACTGTCCTGGTAGTCCCCACGGGCCATTCGTTTTCATACACAAATCCTTGCACCCCGTTGCTTTTCATAGGCAGCCCCCCCCCTAAACAAAATCAACACAGGAGGCGGCAGTTTGGTGTGGCCCTTGTCTGTATGATCTGGGTGTTCTACAGAGGGGGCTAAGGGCGTTCCCCCCGTCCCCATCGCACTCGTAACGCACATAATAAAGGCCGGAGGGTTTGGGGGACAGACATGGCGCTTTTATTCTCCCATTCGCACGAAGACGGAGGATTTTTTTCCCCCTATTTATTATTTTTATTCGCTGATCCCACTCCCATAGTCGTAAATGTCAGTGGTCACAAAGCAACGAGGGGTATTTATAGCCCCCCACAATGAGGCGGGTGAATAAAAGCACTGGAGGGGGGCTATTGTGCCTGTCGGAGCCCCCAGGATACTTAATTTCCCGTGACCTTGAATCTGCCACCCATTGGCTACCTAGATTGCAAGCTCTTCGGCCCACTAGGCATGCGGATTCCTCCCCCACCCTGCTGAATTAAAGGGCACATGCCATTTGTTTCCTTTACAAAGGAGTGGCCCCCGGAAGCCTTTTATAAATAACAGAATATATAGAACGTTAATATGGCGTCAGCGAACGTTACAGACGCAGGCGGGATTACCCTATGGATTGCTCAGGCCACTTACTGTTATTAGCAGGGTAGGTAATAAAACAGAGATGGGGGGGTATAAAGATTTAAAGACCAAGTCCCACCAAACAATAAAGTCATCTCTCTACGACACCCCCCTTATATATAATGATCTGAATGAGGCTCAGTTGCCCTTTGTTTCCCGCACGCTGGGGGTGGGTTCCTTTAATTTCAGAGTCGTTTCCTATTCACCATACGAGGAAGTGCGATCACAACACTGGGGGTGCGATATCAATATTTACGGTGTCGTCAGTTAACCCTTTCAGCTAGAGACAAGGAATGACAGCCGTGCCCGGGTCACCTCGCTGGCAAGCAAGGGGTTAACGTGGGCAAGCACTAGCCAGCAGGAGGAATACACAGCAGAAACTCCCGGCATTGCCTGTGGGCCGCTGGGAGTTGCAGGGAAACATTAAAGGATGGTAAAGCCCTTACCTTAATTGTCAGCTCCCATGGCGAGCGCAGGAAATGAGCGATGGATTGAGGGGACCCCCGTCCCCCGGTGAGAGGTTTGATGCCAGGCTGAGGGCCGGGGGGCCGCACACATGAGCCCACTACCTGTTGACAGGAGCTGGAGGAGAAGAGACGCCTTGATTTGTATCCAGATCTCACAGGCTCCTAGAGTCCCTCATGCTGCCCTCCTGCACCCCACAACTGCCTTCTCTCTGCTGGGGGGCCCCTCAACTAATGCAGCACCTGTAGCTTCCCTCCAGCAGGTGCTAATGATGCTGATCCTCCTCCTCCTTCTTCTCTCCCAGCCTTGTGTCTCCCTCTCTCCCCCCTCTCTCTCTCTCTCTCTCTCTGCTCCAGCCACAACTCCCTGCCAGCCTGCAACTTGCAAACATAATAGTAGGAGGGCTCCCTCTCCCTGCCCCGCCCACTCTTTCAATCAAGCGCCTCTTGTTTCCACAGCAACAACCAATGAGAGAAGCAGCGGGAGCCAATCAGATGCCTGCTCACTTCATGTTGTATTCCCCACTTATTCCTGGCTACTGGCAGATCATTGCGCTGCTCCCCCTGGTGGCCGCTGGGATATTGCAGCTTAGTGGCCTAAATGTCATTTTCTATTCTTACATGAAATGTGACATTTATTTACATGGGTTTATATAACTTTATCAGGGTCTCTGCTCTTCTTTATTAAGCAAATGCTACACAATTACAGCAGAAGCTGCCATATAGACCAAAAGGGGAATAAGACCCAACCTGGCCCCAGTTGCCTTTAATTTAATTACCCCTCCCCCAATTAAAACTCACCCTCTGCCTTTTAGGCCAATACACCGCAGCAGACACTATTAGAAATAAGGTTTATTTTCTGGTGAATAAGTGAAAATAGAGCAAAGGATGATTTTTTTTATAGTACCAAGTGTTATCAACGGAGTTGTTGACGGACAATAAGATACAAGCAGGTTGTCCCGAAAACCCAAGGGACATGTGGTTCCTGTGGGTTTAAGTCATCAAACAACTTCCCCCTCCTAAATGATATCATCACCCCTAGCGAAACCTTTCCAGTGACATCACCAGTTCTTGGGTTGAGAGAAGCAAATGGTACAGAACATGGATGATGTCATCACCTCTAGCCCAACCCTTCCAGTGACATCACCAGTTCTTGGTTTGACAGAAGCAAATGGTACAGAACATTGATGATGTCATCACCTCTAGCCCAACCCTTCCAGTGACATCACCAGTTCTTGGGTTGAGAGAAGCAAATGGTACAGAACATTGATGATGTCATCACCTCTAGCCCAACCCTTCCAGTGACATCACCAGTTCTTGGGTTGAGAGAAGCAGATGGTACAGAACATTGATGATGTCATCACCCCTAGCCCAACCCTTCCAGTGACATCAACAGGTCTTGGGTTGAGAGAAGCAAATGGTACAGAACATTGATGATGTCATCACCTCTAGCCAAACCCTTCCAGTGACATCACCAGTTCTTGGGTTGAGAGAAGCAGATGGTAGAGAACATTTGCCAGAGAAGGTTCTAGTGTTCTAGAGCTATTCATGACTTGGGTAATGCAAGAAGAGCTGAACATATTGCTCCATGTCTGGAAACCCAATCAGCATCAACTCTCCACATCGGATTCATTGGAATTGAATCCCCATCTCTAGTTCTTTGGGGGAGCACATCCACACATCCAACACTCCAAAGGGTCCCTCCCATGTTTGGTGATTTCTGGTAAAAAACCAACCCCCCATTTCATCCCCCAAACTGGAAACACAG
Source organism: Xenopus laevis (assembly GCF_017654675.1). Classification (NCBI taxonomy): domain Eukaryota; kingdom Metazoa; phylum Chordata; class Amphibia; order Anura; family Pipidae; genus Xenopus; species Xenopus laevis. Next base: position 100,117,379 of record NC_054386.1, on the reverse strand, counting down.
GTTAGGTATCCCCATCATCACCAACTCATAAAACGCTATAGTAATACCCCATCCCCCCATTGAGTGGTAGTTCTGGGCAACTGAATGAGTACAGATGTTCTAGATATACTTGACATACATTAAATACAAACACATGCACAGTTGAAGTCTAAAGCTCCTGTTGACCTCTTGGATGATGAAGACGAGAGAAAAGACATGGGTTCTCCAAGCCATTGGGCAACGGGACATGGTACGCGGGTCACCTGATGTGGTGATGAAATTGTATGATGGCTTTTTCCTGCTCAGTTGTTTCTATGGAGCCCCGACGCAGACTCTGGATCTCGTTGATGGCATTAACATCAGTGATCTTCCTGACCTTCACCAAGTAGCAAGCCAACATGGTACCTGTCCTCCCAAAGCCATGTAAGCAGTGCACCCCTACTGCATGGAAGGAAAACAGGGATTGGTGGGGGGAAACATCTCATGACGCTAGCAGAAAGACTGATTGCCGCTTGTTTTATACCCATAATGCACCTGCCTTACCTCATAGTGGGCAGGGAGTCTTGGCATTGCCATGCCAGCCAATAGACCAGGTTCTACAGAGGAGAAATTATGAGAAGGCACTGGAGGCATTTCTGTAAGTAGGAGGCAAGGCACAATAATTAGGGTAGCAATCACATACAGGGGTTCCATGAGCTGTTTTGCTGCCCTGTACCTTCAGAGGAGGTTTAGGAATATGCTTTCCCCAAGACTCTCCATGGGTTTTACAGGGCAACTCCAGTGTTATCTATAGAAGAGGTGGGGCCTGCATTAAAAAAAAGGTTCTGATCTATGAGCATGCAGCTGTTCTTCAACACCATTTTATTCTCTTCATCTTGTCCTACTGACAACATTTTATTCTCTTCATCTTGTCCTACTGACAACATTTTAATCTACTGGCTCCACCAGTGTTGGACTGGGACACCAGGGGCCCACCAAAAAACCTTAGACCAGGGGCCCACTCTACTACTATTATTTTTCCTCTCCTCACTCAACCTCTATTCGACTACTCTCTTTTCTTTATATACTATAATTCATCTATAATATACTATTATTCCATCTATTTAGCCTCTTTGTTCTCACAGAAATAGGGAATGACCATGAAATAGGCCAAATGTTTAGCAGCATGAGGGCCCACTAACACCTGGGCCCCTGGGAGTTTTCCTGGTATCCTGGTGGGCCAGTTCAACAATGGGCTCCACCATGACCCACTCTTGCCATTTTGCCTTAGTGCCACTATCTGTTACTGTCTAGCCCTACTGTTTCCATCTTCTCCTGCTCTTTCTTGACTTATTCTTGCCATCTAACTCTACTCTCTCCATTATGTCCTGGTGTCTCCATCTTGCCCTACTGTTACCATCTGAACCTACATTTTAATTTTATTCTATTATCTCCATCTTGCATTCATCTGCATCCATCTTGGCCTTCGGTCTTTAGCGTGCTCAACTTTCTCCACCGCGTTGTCTCCATCTTGACCTTCTGGTGCCATTTTGCCCTACTGTTTCCATCTTCTTCTGCTCTTTCTTGACTTATTCTTGCCATCTGACCCTACACTCTCCATTATGTCCTGGTGTCTCCATCTTGCCCTACTGTCTCCATCTTGCCCCACTGTTTCCATCTTATTCTGCTATTTCTTGACTTATTCTTGCCATCTGGCTCGACTCTCTCCATTATGTCCTGGTGTCTCCATCTTGACCTACTGTCACCATCTGAACCTACATTTTCATTTTTATCCTATTTTCTGCATCTTGTATTCATCTGCATCCATCTTGGCCTACGGTCTTCATCTTGTTCAACATTCTCCACCCTGTCCTGCTGTCTTCATCTTTACCTACTGGTGCCATCTTGGCCTATTGTTTTCATCTTGCCCTACTTTCTCAAGTCTCTGTCTTCATTTTTCTGTATAGTTCACATCTTTTTGTACTGTCCCCATCTGGAACTACTGATGCCATTCTATCCAACCACCTCCATATTGACCTTTGGTTACCATCTTGCCTTACTGACACTATATTGCTCTTCCTACATACAATTTCCATCCATCTGAGCTAGATAGGCATGTGGACCCCTCCCTTATGTCTTTGAATGATCTAGATGATGCAAGGGGTGGGTATGAATGTAATACAGGACCTACAGGACCATCAGACAGAGACAACAGTAAGTCATTCCCCAAAGTTGGCCACTGCCTAGAAAATGTTACAATGTGAAATTTAGAGCAGGTTAAAAACCCATGTGCTTCTACACCGTAAGGCTGGTACAAGAGGAATCAAATAGGATCTCAAACAATATTTGTAGCTCTACGTGAGAACATCTTTGCATTTGGAGAACTCAACATACAGATATGGCCACTCAGTAGGTTATAACAGATTTTATTATTTTTCCTTTCACTCAGGCTGTTGACTCATCAAGAGTGTCAGATTGGGGAGCCAAAATCGGCCAACATACAAGCAGAATAATGCGGTGCCATACACAGAATGTTTCCCATGGTGCTTAGAGAAGAGGGGAACCTGACATTGTGGAGGTAGAACATATAAATCAGGATATATGAACTCAAAGCTAGTAAGGGTCATTTAGGTCAGGGCCTCTGTTTGTGTGTGGGCTGCTGCAGGTTACCCCTTGAGGGGCATAATGTAAGTAGCCCTATGTATGTCGACTTGTAGGCAACAGTAACCAAGGTACCAGGACTGGGGTCCCAGGTTGGATGACAGACGTCACACTATTTGTATCAGTACCTACTCCTCGTGTCTGAGTGGGTCTCCTCTGGTTAAATTTAGATGCACGCTGCAGGCTACACCGAGTTATGCACAGCCACGTAGATGCTATTGTTATACATGCCCGAGTCCGGTCAGGTGTCAGCTCTACTGCACATACAAAAACCTTGGATACAGACCAATATAAAGTGAATCTAAATTTGTGGTATGCTGTAGACCTCTAGTGTCCAAACCGAGGTAGAACTCATTTCTCAAAAACTTTCATAAGCATGTTCTTGTATAAAAAATATGATTTATTCCATCATCTTAAAACATCAACACAACTCCACATGGAGCCTAACGCGTTTCATGCTTACCCAGCACTTTATTCATAGGCAATCCCAAGTGAAACTCATCTCTCCAAAAATGTATATTCAGTTGCAAATAGACCCACCCAGTATTAAAACCAATCACAATTCATTATATCGGTCACATAAATAATCAATCAGTTAGAAACTTTTAGTTCACTTATTCTCATGGAATATGCAGTATTGGAAAGAGTTTCTAACTGAATTGATCAATGGACTAGGTCCTTATTGATTATTTATGTGACCGATATAATGAATTGTGATTGGTTTTAATACTGGGTGGGTCTATTTGCAACTGAATATACATTTTTGGAGAGATGAGTTTCACTTGGGATTGCCTATGAATAAAGTGCTGGGTAAGCATGAAACGTGTTAGGCTCCATGTGGAGTTGTGTTGATGTTTTAAGATGATGGAATAAAACATATTTTTTATACAAGAGCATGCTTATGTAAGTTTTTGAGAAATTAGCTCTACTGCACAGACCATTGCATCCCCCATGTACTGACCAGCAATCCCCTTAAAGGATAAGTAAACCTTTAAAATAAGTGAATGTAAAAATGATGAGGGGGCTATTCTAAGCACTGTTGTAATGTACATTTATTATTTTTGTATTCCAAGATATAAAGGGATACATGTACTGTTCCTAGTTTGCACATGCAAATTAGGGTCTGGAAGGGAAATCACGTGACTTTTCGTCACAAAACAAGAAAGTAAAAAATGTTCTATTTTTCCCTTTTCTGTCCCAAATTTGCATATGCAAATTAGGATTTGGATTCAGTTCAGGCCGAATCTTTCACAAAGGATTCGACGGAATCCAAAATAGTGGATCCCTAGTTCTCATATTTGTCACTGAATAAGCAAAGATGGAGGAGACAAGGAAGACGAGCTGAGCAAACAAAACATTTAGGAATATGTAATCATAACAATCACCCTTTAAAGGGGAACTATCGCGGAAATGAAAATGTAATATAAGCATCACCATACTGAAATATGAAACTTTCTAAATATAATCAATTAAATATTCTGCATTGTTTCTTAAATAATCAAGTTTATCTTCACTATTCCTCTCTCAGCATCTGTTTCTCTTCATTCTCTCTTCATGCAGCAGTTGGGTGTCAGATATTCACTGACAGTTAGATCCAATATATCTTATGGGGGGCTCCTTTTGCCTAGCAGATGAATTAGAGCTCACTCTATTAAACTCACCAGACATCATGTCTCTCTACATGCAGGAGTTGGTTGTCAGATATTAATTGACAGTTAGATCCAATATATCTTATAGGGGGGCTCCTTTCCTAGCAGATGTATTAGAGCTCACTCAAATAACTGATTCCAGTACAAACAAAATGTAACAATCTGCCTTTTGCACAAATCCTGCATGTAGAGAGACATGATGTCTGGTGAGTTTAATAGAGTGACCTCTAATACATCTTCTAGGCAAAAGGAGCCATAGTTCCCCTTTAAGTGGAATGTGGTGGCATTTTTGGAGGGAGGGGTAGGAGTAAATAATGAGTCTGGAGCTGCCGACATGAGTGAGAGGTAAAATGCTTTATTTAACAGAGAGAATGTGTCAGTATTTGAGGAAAGGAACCTTGGCAATGCCTGATGATAGACAACTATTGCTGGTCACGTGAATAATGGAGGCAGTAACTGTCTGCACATGGGACAGAGGAGGATCATCTATAGACACTTCCAAGCCTAGAGCCCACTAACACCCGCCATTGGGTATTAAGGGGTACAGTCACACCCCCAAACAGGACATTCATTGCAGAAGAGCTGAGTGACAGTTTACTTCCCCTTGAACTAAAAGCTGCAGATGAATAACATGTAAAACCTCTATGTATGCAAGTGGCGGATAAATGTGCCTAATTGTGAGCGTGACAAATTTTCGATTAACCCAACAAATTTGGGGGGGGGGAAATCACGTCATTATCAAAAATGAGATACTTTTTTTTTTCTAAGCATAAGGTGCAAAACGGTTTCCATTGGCTTATAAAGGAATTGGAGCTGCTAAAAAGAGCGTAAAGTGGAGCGCATATTTCCCGCACGCAGTTGGATAAAGAGAAACGTCAGTAGCCAGTCCGGCTGTTCTCTAGCCCTTTAATCAGAAACAGAAAGATCTAGATCAGTGGTAAATACCGCGGGAGAGATAGAAAACGCCGCCGCCACAAGAAAAGATCGCTCACAACGTCACACCTAACGATCAGGGGGTTTTTTTTGGTCACAAAAAAGGTCGCTACCGATTTACAAAAATACAAAGGGGGTGGGGCAGGTGTTGGAAATTCCACCCTTGGTACAGAGAATGCTCCCCCCCACGCCGAGGTGGTGTTGTCTTTAGTTGCCATGGATACTGGCACTGAGCGGGGTCGGAGGGTCGGCTGTAAACCAGCAAAAGCAGTGATTTGAGGACCCCCTACGGTGTGTCTGCCATTTTCCAGTGCAGTAAATGGGCTAGAGGAGAGTGCAGTCGGAATCTGGCTTCTGCCGCTGACGCCGTTCCCCAGAGGAGCGCCCCGAAGTCTGTGCCCGAGCCTGGAATCAACCAGAGAGATGACAATGTATCAGACTCACTCACAAGCCTAGTGACCTCTCCCCCTACCCACTGATGTATTTACTCTCCTCTTCACAAAATCACCCCCCTCATGGGCAATATGCCCCCCACTCACACAAAGGAATTCCCGAGGCAAGGCAGCCATGTTGAGGCTCATCATGAGCGGTGGAGGGTATCATTTTAAAGGAACAGTTCAGAGTAAAAAATAAAAACTGGGTAAATAGATAGACTGTGCAAAATACAAAAATGTATCTAATATAGTTAATTAGCCAAAAATGTAATGTATAAAGGCTGGAGTGAGTGGATGTGTAACATAATAGCCAGAACACTACTTCCTGCTTTTCAGCTCTCTAACTCTGAGTTAGTCAGTGACTATATAAGTGAATGTAAAATTGATGAGAGGGCTATTCTAAGCACTTTTGTAATTTACATTCATTATTTATTTATTTTTCATTCCAAGATATTAAGGGATACATGAACTGTTAATATGAATGAATTTTGTTCCAACAGCGCCACCTGCTGGTCAGTTTCCCACCAGTCTGACCACCAAGTAGTCAAGGAAGTTGTCAGGAGAAAGAAAGAGGCTGATGTTCTTCTGCTTAGGAAAGATGTGAGAAAGGTTTCTAATTTTATTCCTAAGCAGAAGAACATCAGTCTCTTTCTTTCTCCTGACAACTTCCTTGACTACTTGGTGGTCAGACTGGTGGGAAACTGACCAGCAGGTGGCGCTGTTGTAACAAAATTCATTCATATTAACAGTACATGTATCCCTTAATATCTTGGAATAAATAAAGAATAAATAATGAATGTACATTGCAAAAGTAGAATTAGGGATGCACTGAATCCACTATTTGAGATTTGGCCGAATCCTTGGTGAAAGATTTGGCCGAATACCGAACCCGAATCCTTATTGGCTTATACAAATCAAGGGCAGGAAAGGAAAAAGTGGAAAAAAATCTTCTTTTGTGATGAAAAGTCATGTGATTTCCCTACCCGTCCCTAATTTACATATGCAAATTAGGATTTGGTTCGGCCAGGCACAAGGATTCGGCCGAATCCTGCTGAAAAATGCCAAATCCAGTATTCTGTGCATCTGTACTTAGAATAGCACCCTCATCAATTCTACATTCATTTAGTTTAAACGCTTACTTATCCTTTAAGGGGAGCAACAAGCTTGTATTGGTTATTTACTAGGGATGCACCGAATGCACTATTTTGGATTCGGGTGAACCCCCGAATCCTTTGTGAAAGATTCAGCCGAATACCGAACCGGATCCGAACCCTAATTTGCATATGCAAATTAGGGGTGGGCAGGGGAAAACATTTTTAACTTCCTTGTTTTCTGACAAAAAGTCACATCATTTCCCTCCCCGTCCCTAGGGTTCGGATATGGTTCGGCCGAGCAGAAGGATTCGGCCGAATCTGAATTCTGCTGAAAAAGGCCGAATCCCGAACTGAAACCTGGATTCGGTGCATCCCTATTATTTACAGACTCTGTTTATTCTAGGGATGCACCAACTCCACTATTTTGGATTCAGCCGAATCCTTTGTAAAAGATTTGGCAGAATACCGAACCCTAATTTGCATTTTGAAATTAGGGTTGGGAAGGGGAAAACACTTTTTACTTCCTGCTTTTGTAACAAAAAGTCTTAAGATTTCCCTCCCCGACCCGGATTTGGATTTGGTTCGGCCAGGCAGAAGTATTCGAATGAATCCAAATTCTGCTTAAAAAGGCCAAATCCTGGATCTGGTGCATCCCTAGTTTATTCAGTGTATACACCCATTTAGTGTATGAAGGATTATACAACAAGGTGGTGCAGTATGTTAAAGGGGTTGTTCACCTTTGAGTTAAACTTTAGTAGGATGTAGAGAGGGATATTCTGAGACAATTTGCAATTTGTTTTATTTTTTATTATTTGTGGTTTTTGACTTATTTAGCTTTTTATTCAGCAGCTCTCCAGTTTGTAATTTCAGCCATCTGGTTGCTAGGATCCAAATTCCCCTAGTAACCATGCACTGATTAGAATAAGAGACTGGAATATGAATAGCAGAGGGTCTGAATAGAAAGATGGGGTGGGGTCAGTGACCCCCATTTGAAAGCCAGAAAGAGTCAGAAGAAGAAGGCAAATAATTAAAGGGGTTGTTCACCTTTGAGTTAACTGTCAGTATGACGTAGAGAGGGATATTCTGAGACAATTTGCAATTGGTTTTCATTATTTAGCTTTTTATTCAGCAGCTCTCCAGTTTTGCCCTTCCCACCCCTAATTATATGCAAATTTGGATTCGGAATCGGTTCAGTATTCGGTCAAGTCTTTCGCAAAGGATTTGGGGGGTTTGGCCGAATCCAAAATAGTGGATTCGGTGCATCCCTAGTTTTTAGAAGGGGTCAGTGACCCCCCACGCATTTGAAAGCTGGAAAAATGCAGAATAAAAAGGCAAACTGTAAAAAAAGTAAATAATGAAGACCAATTGAAAAGTTGCTTAGAATTGGCTTTACTATAAAATACTAAAAGTTAACTTAAAGGTGAAGCACCCCTTTAAAAACACTATAGAAAATAAATAATGAAGACCAATTGAAAAGTTGCTTAGAATTGGCTTTACTATAAAATACTAAAAGTTAACTTAAAGGTGAAGCACCCCTTTAAAAACACTATAGAAAATAAATAATGAAGACCAATTGAAAATGAGATAACCTGCTGGGGCGTGGCCTGCTGAGGAGGGGGCGGCTGCTGCTGCTGCTGCTGATATTCCTCCTGTTGCAGTTGCTGGGCCAGCTCCAGATCGCTCATGGCTAGTGGTCCCTGCTGTTGCTGCTGCAGTGATAAGGCAATCATGTAATCCTGGGGGAATATAAATATAATATACAGTAAATATATAAATGTCCGTACAGGAGGGAACATCACTGCTCCATGGCAAGTGCTTGCCCGTCTCACCTGATCCACCTGTCTGTGCTGCAGTTGTTGGGGGCTACTGAATTCCTTCTCCAGCTGCTGCGTCAGGTGGAAATCCGAGTCACAGAAGCAGCTGTCTCCTTCCACATTGTGCAGACTCTCCCAGATCACCTTCTCCTCATTCAGGAAGCCTTGGTCAGTCACCAGCAGGTAGAGGTGCCCCTGCCACAAACAGTTACATTTACATCCACTACTGAGCAGCACAGGAACAGATACAACGGCGACACTTGGGCTCAGATCCTCACCTTGTGCTTAATGAGAGTGCTGAAATGGTTGTTTCTGAAGAAGACGCTCACTTCCCCCTCCTTCACCGCTGCCATCAGCTCACACAGGCCGTGATAGGTCAGCTGGGCCGCGGAAGATTCCAGAAACAGCTCTGCTATGAGACCTGGAACAGAGAGACTGCTGTGAGACCTGTAACACAGAGACTGCCATGAGACCTGTAACAGAGAGACTGCTATGAGACCTGCAACAGAGAGACTGCTGTGAGACCTGCAACAGAGAGACCGCTGTGAGACCTGCAACAGAGAGACTGCTGTGAGACCTGCAACAGAGAGACTGCTGTGAGACCTGTAACAGAGAGACTGCTGTGAGACCTGTAACAGAGAGACTGCTGTGAGACCCGCAACAGAGACTGCTGTGAGACCTGCAACAGAGAGACTGCTGTGAGACCTGTAACAGAGACTGCTGTGAGACCTGTAACAGAGAGACTGCTATGAGACCTGCAACAGAGAGACTGCTGTGAGACCTGCAACAGAGAGACCGCTGTGAGACCTGCAACAGAGAGACTGCTGTGAGACCTGCAACAGAGAGACTGCTGTGAGACCTGTAACAGAGAGACTGCTGTGAGACCCGCAACAGAGACTGCTGTGAGACCTGCAACAGAGAGACTGCTGTGAGACCTGTAACAGAGAGACTGCTGTGAGACCTGTAACAGAGAGACTGCTATGAAACCTGTAACAGAGAGACTGCTATGAGACCTGTAACAGAGAGAGTGCTGTGAGACCTGTAACAGAGAGACTGTTATGAGACACAAGATAACAGCTGCCTGGTAGATCTAAGAACAGCACTAATTAGTAAAATCCAGGTCCAACTGAGACACATTCAGTAGGAGAAACAACAGTCTGCCAGAAAGCAGTTCCATCGCTATGTTCTCTATTGCTCCTAATACAACAGTGTGATTGTTATGTGTTGGCTGTATAACCCAGACACTCTCATGATCCCCACAGTCTCACATAGTGACACCCCTTCCTTTCCTGGTGATTGTGAGTCATTAATTAATGGTACGTGTGTAACATCCCATACACTGACTTGTTCCTCCCCAACCCTCCCAATTCACTCTTACCTTCTGCAACAAGACTGCTGTCATTTGAATGTTTGCAAGTTATGATCTTCTCCACCAGCTGATTGTAACTGAGCTTCCCCACAGCCTGGACTGATTCTGCACTCTGTGAGAAATAGCACACACTGTTTGTCTTATGTCACCGACTTCTAATATCCTTATCAGTTACAGTAGGGGGTACATTTCATGAGTTCCCTGTATAACTCAGCCTGCAGCCTTGTGCCTTTATTTGGTCACAGAGCAACCCCTCAGTGACTTCTAATATCCTTATCATTTACAGTAGGGGGTACATCATCCCTTATAATACATGAGTGATACTCAGAGTTCCCTGTATAACTCAGCCTGCAGCCTTGTGCCTTTATTTGGTCACAGAGCAACCCCTCAGTGACTTCTAATATCCTTATCATTTACAGTAGGGGGTACATTATCCCTTATAATACATGAGTGATACTCAGAGTTCCCTGTATAACTCAGCCTGCAGCCTTGTGCCTTTATTTGGTCACAGAGCAACCCCTCAGTGACTTCTAATATCCTTATCATTTACAGTAGGGGGTACATTATCCCTTATAATACACGAGTGATACTCAGAATTCCCTGTATAACTCAGCCTGCAGCCTTGTGCCTTTATATGGTCACAGAACAACCCCTCAGTGACTTCTAATATCCTTATCATTTACAGTAGGGGGTACATTACCCCTTATAATATACAAGGAATAATCATCTTTCCAGTCCATGTAAAAATGTGGCCCTGAAGACTTAATTTGAAGAAAAGAAAAAGAGATGGGGGGGGCAGTTGTTACCTGTGGATCCACCAACCAGCCGTGGTACAATGGAATATTGAGCAGGTCGAATACGATGCACTCGGGGGTGTACTCAAAGTCCCCTACACCAGTAAATCGCACATTGACATCCAGACCGGTGGAGAGCTTGGGCAGCACAGTCATTGCATCATTGACGTTCTGGATATACAGTAGAAATATAATATAAGGAGAACATTCTGGAGATAGAAATGGGACAATATAAAGAGAGGGGGAGAGGAGGAACAAACTGAGCATGCTCAAGCCCAAGCCCTGGAGGTTTAAGCTGAAAACAGTTAGTCTGATACAGAAGCCCATGAGTACACAATAGAAGGAAAGAAATGTGATGTTTCTTTTGACAGAGGACTCAGAGCAGCATTACTTTGAGGGTTGCTGGTGTATTTATATCTTTCTGATAAAACTTACTTACTTTTAGCCTTTACTTCTCCTTTAACAAAGAAAAGGTGTAAACTGCTCCCCCAGAGTCTGCCCTCCTTGCCAGTAGCTGGCGTGTAAATGTAGAGCAGGATTGGCTGCATCATATCCAGTGCCCGGGCTCCCTGGCGCTTATCACTAAACAAGAGCATTCACACTGGAAGCGGAAGAAAGACTGCCCTCTGGTGGGCACACTCCTGCTTGGTGACAGCCTGGCAGTTTGAGCATCACATGTGACACGAGCAGAAATGGCAACTGCCAGCCCCACAGAGATGCTTTTAAAGATCACGTACCAGGGCAGATACTGGGGGAATCCATTGTGTAGTTAGGATGGGGGACATGCGCCATTTAAAAGAAATGGGTAGGAGGACCTTGTATAGGTATGGGATCCATTATCCAGAAAGCTTTGAATTACGGAAAGGCTGTCTCCCGCAGACTCCTTTTTATCCAAATAATCCAAAATTTTAAAAGTGATTTCCTTTTTCTGTGTAATAATAAAACAGTCGCTTGTACTTGATCCCAACTAAGATATAATTAATCCTTATTGGAGGCAAAACCAGCCTATTGGGTTAATTTAATGTTTATGTGATTTTCTAGTAGACTTAAGGTATGAAGATCCAAATGATGGAAAGATCCCTTAGCCTGAAAACCCCATGTCCTGAGCATTCTGGATAACAGGTCCCATACCTGTACTTACCTTCCCCCTCCATAAATGTGAAGCCCTTCTCTTCTGTTATATTCATGCACTTTCCCTTGTTTTAACCCTTTCCAGTCCAAAATATTAGGGATGCACTGAATCCAGGATTCGGATTCGGCCAAATCCTTCTGCCCGGCCGAACCGAATCCTAACTTGCATATGCAAATTAGGGGCGGGAGGGAAATCATATGATTTTTTTGTCACAAAACAAGGAAGTAGAAAATGTTTTCCCCTTCCCACCCCTAATTTGCATATGCAAATTAGGATTCGGAATTCGACCGAATCTTTCACAAAAGATTTGGGGGTTCGGCCGAATCCAAAATAGTGGATTGAGTGCATCCCTACAAAAAATCCTATTCCCAAGGTGCCAGTATGTCCCAGGGGCGGCCCAATCCCATCTGATTGGCTACTGATTGTGCAGGGAATGCTCTGGGCCCAGCCTAGGGATGTTTGGGTCAGGAGGGGACGCAGAGCCACAAGCCTGTTTCCAGTAAACACACTTTGTCAGCAAACACAGAAATTGATGGGGGGGGGGTTGTTGTTGACAGAAAACATTTGGATGAGTGACAAGAGGATGATTAACCTGCTGGAAGTTGAGCTGCAGAGCTTCGGAATTCTCCTGCGGCTGAATAGAGAGGATGCAGTCTCCTGTAACCAATCACAGCACAGAGATATATTAGCATATAATAATAATTATAATAATACCATATTGCTATTTATCCTTGGCTGCCCCATCACCGTCGGGTCAGTTATGTAATATAAGTGCCCAGGAGCAGTAACCCATAGCAACCAATAAGATGTTTGCATTTGAACAGGTGATCAGCAAATAGGGATGCACCGAAACCACTATTTTGGATTCGGCTGAACCCCTGAATCCTTCGCGAAAGATTCGGCCGAATAATGACCTGAATCCGAATTTGCATATGCAAAATAGGGGTGGGAAGGGGAAAACAATTTCCCTCCCTGCCCCTAATTAACGTATACAAATTAAGATTCAGTTTGGCCGGGTAGAAGGATTCAGTCGAATCCAAATCCTGATGAAAAAGGCCGAATCCTGGCCGAATTCCGAACCCAATACTGGATTGAGTGCATCCCTACCAGTAAATGCTACCTGCTGATTGGTTGCTATGGGTTACTGCCCCATGGCAAACTTATTACATAACCCCCTTTGTGTTTATTTTATGTTTTTCACTTGCCTCCTATGCAATTTGCAGCCTCTTACATGCCAACTGCTCTGACCCTGCCAGGCACCTATAGTTTGTGTGATCACCAGTGGAATATGAGTGTAACTGGACAACCCACGGGTGCACCCACAGGGTCAGAGTGGCTAACAATACAAAGCATGAAGACCATTTTGCTGAGCCGAGAAACAACGGACAGAAAAATGCTTGAATTTGCCCCGTGTGCCCCAGCTTTAAAGGAGAACTAAATCCTAAAAATGAATGTGGCTAAAAATGTCCTATTTTACATAGTGAACTTATTGCACGAGGCTAAAGTTTGAGCTTGTCAATAGCAGCAATGATCCAGGACTTCAAACTTGTCACAGGGGGTCACCATCTTGGAAAGTGTCTGTGACACTCACATGCTCAGTGGGCTCTGATTGGCTGTTGAGAAGCTAAGCTTAGGGCTCGTCACTAATTATCCATCAGAAAATGAGCTTCCCTGGCTGTAATATAAGCTGATGCTACAGGTTTGCTGATTATTCAATTCTGATGCTAATTGCACTGGTTTCTGTGCTGCCATGTAGTAATTATGTGTATTAATTACTAATCAGCCTTATATTGTGACATTTCTATTCTATGTGTACTGTATATTGTGAGTGGGTCCCTAAGCTCAGTAAGTGACAGCAGCACAGAGCATGTGCAGTGAATCAGCAGAAAAGAAGATGGGGAGCTACTGGGGCATCTTTGGAGACACAGATCTTTACTGCTAAAGGGCTGTGGTTGCTTTGGGCTGGTACAGAAGCACAAAACATCATGTACAACATTTCTACCTACTTCTTTAGTTAGGCTTTAGTTTTCCTTTAATAAATCCCATATCTCTGGTGCTGGCCCTGCAGAAAATGGCCAGTTAGCAACCCTTCCGAGTGCCCCACCTTCCGCAATTTGCTCCGAGCCGCTCTCCCCTCTAACATGGAAACATCTTCTCTCTCTGCAGCTAAATTATTCATTGCAGCTTCCCGTCGAAAATAAAATTAATGGCTGGTAATGGGGGTAAGTGTTTCACGGCAGTATTGTCCCTGGCAACTGCACTCCCGGGCAAACACTGCGTATCACTCTGTGGTGGGTGCGGGGGTCACATTGATATGATGATTAGGAGGAGGCTTGGCACGATGTTTCTGCAGGAGGGCAACGTACCCAGCAAGCAACTGCCAGCCCTTGTTATTAAAAGGGGTAGTTCCCCTTTAAGAAACATTTTAGTATGTTATAGAATGGTCAATTCCAAGCAACTTTTGAATTGGTTAGGGATGTACCAAATTCACTATTTTGGATTCGGCCGAACCTCTGATCCCGCATAGATACCGAACCGAATTTGCATATGCAAATTAGGGGTGGTACTGTACTGTGACTGCTATACTGTATATACAGTAGTGGGCCCCTAAGCTCAGTAAGTGACAGCAGCACAGAGCATGTGCAGTCAATCAGCAGAAAAGAAGATGGGGAGCTACTGGGGCATCTTCACTGGCACAGACCTTCCCTGTTAAAGACCTGTTGAGGGCCTTGGAGTCCAAAATGTAAGATGCAGCATTTCAAGCCTAATACTTTTTTGAAGCTTTAGTTCTCCTTTAAGGGTAAGTTTGAACACTATTTGTCACTAGATGAAGTGTCGCTAGTCAGTGGGGTCGGATCTAGTAAAGGTCACTGCTTTCGATATTAAAGACCTCAATGCAGAACCAACTCATTCGTCCTTGCGAGGGAATCTAATTATGGCATCCGGCCCGTCGTTACCATGGAAACCATTCTTCCGCTTCAGTTAGACAGCTCCATCTCTCGTAAGGGCACAGAGGTCGGGCAACTGATAGACAATGTGAGTTCTGCCCCACCCCTTTTCCCCTGAACACGGGAGCTAGCGCTCACTTACCTAAATGGGCCATCAGCTCCTCCGATGTAACGACTTCTTTCTGAGGAGGTAATTTTACCTAAGGAGACACAAAGGTATTTTACTCAATTAGGCAGATTTATCCCCAAAAAAGAGACTTTGAAATGGGACAGCGTTGCCTCGGGCCAGTCTAAGCCAATAAACCAATCAAATGCCTGAGAGGCTGCTGAAATGTTTTCCAATAAGTGTTTAAAGGAGAAGGAAAGGCTAAAAGTAAGTAATCTTTATCAGAAAGGTCTATATAAATACACCAGTAACCCCTCAAAGTAATGCTGCTCTGAGTCCTCAAAAGAAACAGCACATTTCTTTCCTTCTATTGTGTACTCATGGGCTTCTGTATCAGACTTCCTGTTTTCAGCTTAAACCTCCAGGGCTAGGGCTTGAGCGTGCTCAGTTTGCTCCTCTCTCCCTCCCTGCTGCAATCTGAGCCCAGAGCTATGAGTGAGCAGGGAGAGACTCAGACAGGAAGTGATGTCACAACAAGCTAATATGGCAGCTGCTATTTTACTACTCCTTTAAAAACTTGTTCTACTAGAGGGATGGGTAGAGGAAGGGAAATTCAACGGAGAATATGGCTACACTGTGCATCAATATTCTATATATATATATATATATTTATATACACAGAACTGGAGTCATGCGATGCCCATACACCATGTCGGCATACCTTCCAGCGTAGAAAGAGGATGTTCATGATGGCCAGCAGAGGACAAGGTCCATTCTCACTTTGGGTAATGATGGGCGTCCTCTCCCCTTTCCAGTTGATCCACTTGACAAAGTAGTAATCGGCCGACGGGTCGGTGCCAGGGCATCCGGAAGGACCCGCCTCCAAAGCCTCTTCCGATGGGCTGGCGCTGGAGCTCAGGAGGTTCTGCAGTGACGGGTTGACCTCTGAAGGTTCTTCACCGCTCTCCTTATTCTGGGAATCTACAGACTCTGAGGGGTCAGTGACCCTGCTTGATACCGGAGCAGAGTCCAACTGTGCTGCCTCCGATTCTGTTGAACTTTGGGCGACTGAGGATCCACAAGGACCACTGGTCTCCTGACTCTGAGCCCATGACTCTGAGCCCATGTCCTCTTCATTCTTCTCCATCTTAATCTCTGGTGCTGGGACCTCCTCATTGTCACCGGGTTCCTTCTGCACCTCCAGAACCTCACACTTTTCTAATTTGCCGGACGGGGGGAAACGGTTTTCCTCCGAGAGGTCCATGTTGGAACCATTTAAAGGCAACTCCATTGCAATTATTTAAAAAAAAAAAAAAACACCCTTGTAATGATGCCTAGGCTCCCTCTCCGCTTACAAATATTCAGACAGCCATAAAAAAAATTTTAAAAAAAAGCCCAGACTTTTTTTTATTTCTGGCCAAAGAAAATACAAAAATTTTATATATTATTCCAAATGTATATTACCCTGACTTTTTTTTTTATTTCAGGCCAAAAAAAAAATGCAAAAAGTTTATATATTATTCCGGTTTGTGTCGATATATTACCCTGACTTTTTTTTTTATTTCTGGCCAAAAAAATGCAAATAGTATATATATATATATATATTATTCCAAATGTTCGATATATTACAGTGTTTACATTCAATTAAAGGGTAAGTTATTTCATCATCATCAAGGCAACCTCTTTTCTCCGTATGGCTTGTCTCCGTCCCGCCCTGATTTTCAGGATAAATTCTTGAGATTATGGTCGATATAGGAAAAAAAAAAGTTATGGTCTTGAGTTTAAAGAGACCGCGTCGATAACATTTAATAACATGGGATCTTTATAAAAAAAAGGATAATTAACTGACGTTCCCCTAGAAGAGCCGCATTAGTTTGGGTTCTAATCGTCCAATAGGAACGTGTGATTTCCGGGGCCACAGAGGAGACTTTTACGTTTACTTAAACGGCGTTTCAGCGACGGCTTGGATCGTGCGAGGAGTTGTGCCTGGAAATAAAACAGAAGGGATATGTTAAAGCTGAGGCTTGCTATAATTAAAAATATGTATGTGTGTTAGAATTACTTGCCCTTTAAATCTGGGGTTCTCATATGAAAGCTGAATACGGAACTGACATTTGCACGTTCAGCTTTGAGACAAACCAGAAAAATAAAATTGTCCAGAGTTTAAAGTCACATGACTTCACACTGCGCCGGAGCTGAACCCTAAACATTCGGCCGAATTCTGCAAACAAGTGCTGGGATTGGGCTGAACAGAATCCTGGGCTCGATGTTTCATAACCAGCGTTCCAGTTACAGGTTAAAGGGAAAGTCAAGCCTATTTGTACACTGAGTCCACTGGCCTCTCGCACGGGTCACGCTTGTTGTGAAAACAAGATCCTATTAAAGGAACAGACATAGAGCTGATACAGACATTGGCTGCTAGACAGACGGGTTCCCTTTAAGGCTGTCACTGGGTGGGTTCAGTAGGAATGGGATACATGTGGCACCCAGACGTCCCAAAGCAGCGACGGAGCAAGTGTTTGAATTTAATTGTGCAACACATAAGGAATGTCATAAGGAGTCACTATACACAGAGATGAGACTGTACTGGGTATAAAGGAGTCACTATACACAGAGATGAGACTGTACTGGGTATAAAGGAGTCACTATACACAGAGATGAGACTGTACTGGGTATAAAGGAGTCACTATACACAGAGATGAGACTGTACTGGGTATAAAGGAGTCACTATACACAGAGATAAGACTGTACTGGGTATAAAGGAGTCACTATACACAGAGATGAGACTGTACTGGGTATAAAGGAGTCACTATACACAGAGATGAGACTGTACTGGGTATAAAGGAGTCACTATACACAGAGATAAGACTGTACTGGGTATAAAGGAGTCACTATACACAGAGATGAGACTGTACTGGGTATAAAGGAGTCACTATACACAGAGATGAGACTGTACTGGGTATAAAAGAGTCACTATACACAGAGATGAGACTGTACTGGGTATAAAGGAGTCACTATACACAGAGATGAGACTGTACTGGGTATAAAGGAGTCACTATACACAGAGATGAGACTGTACTGGGTATAAAGGAGTCACTATACACAGAGATGAGACTGTACTGGGTATAAAGGAGTCACTATACACAGAGATGAGACTGTACTGGGTATAAAGGAGTCACTATACACAGAGATGAGACTGTACTGGGTATAAAAGAGTCACTATACACAGAGATAAGACTGTACTGGGTATAAAGGAGTCACTATACACAGAGATAAGACTGTACTGGGTATAAAGGAGTCACTATAAACAGAGATAAGACTGTACTGGGTATAAAGGAGTCACTATACACAGATAAGACTGTACTGGGTATAAAGGAGTCACTATACACAGAGATCAGACTGTACTGGGTATAAAGGAGTCACTATACACAGAGATGAGACTGTACTGGGTATAAAGGAGTCACTATACACAGAGATGAGACTGTACTGGGTATAAAGGAGTCACTATACACAGAGATAAGACTGTACTGGGTATAAAGGAGTCACTATACACAGAGATAAGACTGTACTGGGTATAAAGGAGTCACTATACACAGAGATGAGACTGTACTGGGTATAAAGGAGTCACTATACACAGAGATCAGACTGTACTGGGTATAAAGGAGTCACTATACACAGAGATGAGACTGTACTGGGTATAAAGGAGTCACTATACACAGAGATCAGACTGTACTGGGTATAAAGGAGTCACTATACACAGAGATGAGACTGTACTGGGTATAAAGGAGTCACTATACACAGAGATCAGACTGTACTGGTATAAAGGAGTCACTATACACAGAGATGAGACTGTACTGGGTATAAAGGAGTCACTATACACAGAGATGAGACTGTACTGGGTATAAAGGAGTCACTATACACAGAGATGAGACTGTACTGGGTATAAAGGAGTCACTATACACAGAGATCAGACTGTACTGGGTATAAAGGAGTCACTATACACAGAGATGAGACTGTACTGGGTATAAAGGAGTCACTATACACAGAGATGAGACTGTACTGGGTATAAAGGAGTCACTATACACAGAGATGAGACTGTACTGGGTATAAAGGAGTCACTATACACAGAGATGAGACTGTACTGGGTATAAAGGAGTCACTATACACAGAGATGAGACTGTACTGGGTATAAAGGAGTCACTATACACAGAGATGAGACTGTACTGGGTATAAAGGAGTCACTATACACAGAGATAAGACTGTACTGGGTATAAAGGAGTCACTATACACAGAGATGAGACTGTACTGGGTATAAAGGAGTCACTATACACAGAGATGAGACTGTACTGGGTATAAAGGAGTCACTATACACAGAGATCAGACTGTACTGGGTATAAAGGAGTCACTATACAC
This sequence comes from Xenopus laevis, assembly GCF_017654675.1. Lineage (NCBI taxonomy): Eukaryota > Metazoa > Chordata > Amphibia > Anura > Pipidae > Xenopus > Xenopus laevis. The sequence goes on along the minus strand of NC_054386.1, from coordinate 100,098,074 downwards.
AGAGATGAGACTGTACTGGGTATAAAGGAGTCACTATACACAGAGATGAGACTGTACTGGGTATAAAGGAGTCACTATACACAGAGATGAGACTGTACTGGGTATAAAGGAGTCACTATACACAGAGATAAGACTGTACTGGGTATAAAGGAGTCACTATACACAGAGATGAGACTGTACTGGGTATAAAGGAGTCACTATACACAGAGATCAGACTGTACTGGGTATAAAGGAGTCACTATACACAGAGATGAGACTGTACTGGGTATAAAGGAGTCACTATACACAGAGATGAGACTGTACTGGGTATAAAGGAGTCCACTATACACAGAGATGAGACTGTACTGGGTATAAAGGAGTCACTATACACAGAGATGAGACTGTACTGGGTATAAAGGAGTCACTATACACAGAGATAAGACTGTACTGGGTATAAAGGAGTCACTATACACAGAGATGAGACTGTACTGGGTATAAAGGAGTCACTATACACAGAGATCAGACTGTACTGGGTATAAAGGAGTCACTATACACAGAGATGAGACTGTACTGGGTATAAAGGAGTCACTATACACAGAGATCAGACTGTACTGGGTATAAAGGAGTCACTATACACAGAGATGAGACTGTACTGGGTATAAAGGAGTCACTATACACAGAGATGAGACTGTACTGGGTATAAAGGAGTCACTATACACAGAGATGAGACTGTACTGGGTATAAAGGAGTCACTATACACAGAGATGAGACTGTACTGGGTATAAAGGAGTCACTATACACAGAGATCAGACTGTACTGGGTATAAAGGAGTCACTATACACAGAGATGAGACTGTACTGGGTATAAAGGAGTCACTATACACAGAGATGAGACTGTACTGGGTATAAAGGAGTCACTATACACAGAGATGAGACTGTACTGGGTATAAAGGAGTCACTATACACAGAGATGAGACTGTACTGGGTATAAAGGAGTCACTATACACAGAGATAAGACTGTACTGGGTATAAAGGAGTCACTATACACAGAGATGAGACTGTACTGGGTATAAAGGAGTCACTATACACAGAGATGAGACTGTACTGGGTATAAAAGAGTCACTATACACAGAGATGAGACTGTACTGGGTATAAAGGAGTCACTATACACAGAGATGAGACTGTACTGGGTATAAAGGAGTCACTATACACAGAGATGAGACTGTACTGGGTATAAAGGAGTCACTATACACAGAGATGAGACTGTACTGGGTATAAAGGAGTCACTATACACAGAGATGAGACTGTACTGGGTATAAAGGAGTCACTATACACAGAGATGAGACTGTACTGGTATAAAAGAGTCACTATACACAGAGATAAGACTGTACTGGGTATAAAGGAGTCACTATACACAGAGATAAGACTGTACTGGGTATAAAGGAGTCACTATAAACAGAGATAAGACTGTACTGGGTATAAAGGAGTCACTATACACAGATAAGACTGTACTGGGTATAAAGGAGTCACTATACACAGAGATCAGACTGTACTGGGTATAAAGGAGTCACTATACACAGAGATGAGACTGTACTGGGTATAAAGGAGTCACTATACACAGAGATGAGACTGTACTGGGTATAAAGGAGTCACTATACACAGAGATAAGACTGTACTGGGTATAAAGGAGTCACTATACACAGAGATAAGACTGTACTGGGTATAAAGGAGTCACTATACACAGAGATGAGACTGTACTGGGTATAAAGGAGTCACTATACACAGAGATCAGACTGTACTGGGTATAAAGGAGTCACTATACACAGAGATGAGACTGTACTGGGTATAAAGGAGTCACTATACACAGAGATCAGACTGTACTGGGTATAAAGGAGTCACTATACACAGAGATGAGACTGTACTGGGTATAAAGGAGTCACTATACACAGAGATCAGACTGTACTGGGTATAAAGGAGTCACTATACACAGAGATGAGACTGTACTGGGTATAAAGGAGTCACTATACACAGAGATGAGACTGTACTGGGTATAAAGGAGTCACTATACACAGAGATGAGACTGTACTGGGTATAAAGGAGTCACTATACACAGAGATCAGACTGTACTGGGTATAAAGGAGTCACTATACACAGAGATGAGACTGTACTGGGTATAAAGGAGTCACTATACACAGAGATGAGACTGTACTGGGTATAAAGGAGTCACTATACACAGAGATGAGACTGTACTGGGTATAAAGGAGTCACTATACACAGAGATGAGACTGTACTGGGTATAAAGGAGTCACTATACACAGAGATGAGACTGTACTGGGTATAAAGGAGTCACTATACACAGAGATGAGACTGTACTGGGTATAAAGGAGTCACTATACACAGAGATAAGACTGTACTGGGTATAAAGGAGTCACTATACACAGAGATGAGACTGTACTGGGTATAAAGGAGTCACTATACACAGAGATGAGACTGTACTGGGTATAAAGGAGTCACTATACACAGAGATCAGACTGTACTGGGTATAAAGGAGTCACTATACACAGAGATGAGACTGTACTGGGTATAAAGGAGTCACTATACACAGAGATGAGACTGTACTGGGTATAAAGGAGTCACTATACACAGAGATGAGACTGTACTGGGTATAAAGGAGTCACTATACACAGAGATAAGACTGTACTGGGTATAAAGGAGTCACTATACACAGAGATGAGACTGTACTGGGTATAAAGGAGTCACTATACACAGAGATCAGACTGTACTGGGTATAAAGGAGTCACTATACACAGAGATGAGACTGTACTGGGTATAAAGGAGTCACTATACACAGAGATGAGACTGTACTGGGTATAAAGGAGTCACTATACACAGAGATGAGACTGTACTGGGTATAAAGGAGTCACTATACACAGAGATGAGACTGTACTGGGTATAAAGGAGTCACTATACACAGAGATAAGACTGTACTGGGTATAAAGGAGTCACTATACACAGAGATGAGACTGTACTGGGTATAAAGGAGTCACTATACACAGAGATCAGACTGTACTGGGTATAAAGGAGTCACTATACACAGAGATGAGACTGTACTGGGTATAAAGGAGTCACTATACACAGAGATCAGACTGTACTGGGTATAAAGGAGTCACTATACACAGAGATGAGACTGTACTGGGTATAAAGGAGTCACTATACACAGAGATGAGACTGTACTGGGTATAAAGGAGTCACTATACACAGAGATGAGACTGTACTGGGTATAAAGGAGTCACTATACACAGAGATGAGACTGTACTGGGTATAAAGGAGTCACTATACACAGAGATCAGACTGTACTGGGTATAAAGGAGTCACTATACACAGAGATGAGACTGTACTGGGTATAAAGGAGTCACTATACACAGAGATAAGACTGTACTGGGTATAAAGGAGTCACTATACACAGAGATAAGACTGTACTGGGTATAAAGGAGTCACTATACACAGAGATAAGACTGTACTGGGTATAAAGGAGTCACTATACACAGAGATGAGACTGTACTGGGTATAAAGGAGTCACTATACACAGAGATGAGACTGTACTGGGTATAAAGGAGTCACTATACACAGAGATAAGACTGTACTGGGTATAAAGGAGTCACTATACACAGAGATCAGACTGTACTGGGTATAAAGGAGTCACTATACACAGAGATGAGACTGTACTGGGTATAAAGGAGTCACTATACACAGAGATCAGACTGTACTGGGTATAAAGGAGTCACTATACACAGAGATGAGACTGTACTGGGTATAAAGGAGTCACTATACACAGAGATCAGACTGTACTGGGTATAAAGGAGTCACTATACACAGAGATGAGACTGTACTGGGTATAAAGGAGTCACTATACACAGAGATGAGACTGTACTGGGTATAAAGGAGTCACTATACACAGAGATAAGACTGTACTGGGTATAAAGGAGTCACTATACACAGAGATGAGACTGTACTGGGTATAAAGGAGTCACTATACACAGAGATAAGACTGTACTGGGTATAAAGGAGTCACTATACACAGAGATGAGACTGTACTGGGTATAAAGGAGTCACTATACACAGAGATCAGACTGTACTGGGTATAAAGGAGTCACTATACACAGAGATGAGACTGTACTGGGTATAAAGGAGTCACTATACACAGAGATAAGACTGTACTGGGTATAAAGGAGTCACTATACACAGAGATAAGACTGTACTGGGTATAAAGGAGTCACTATACACAGAGATGAGACTGTACTGGGTATAAAGGAGTCACTATACACAGAGATAAGACTGTACTGGGTATAAAGGAGTCACTATAACACAGAGATGAGACTGTACTGGGTATAAGGGGAGTCACTATACACAGAGATGAGACTGTACTGGGTATAAAGGAGTCACTATACACAGAGATGAGACTGTACTGGGTATAAAGGAGTCACTATACACAGAGATGAGACTGTACTGGGTATAAAGGAGTCACTATACACAGAGATAAGACTGTACTGGGTATAAAGGAGTCACTATACACAGAGATAAGACTGTACTGGGTATAAAGGACTCACTATACACAGAGATGAGACTGTACTGGGTATAAAGGAGTCACTATAAACAGAGATAAGACTGTACTGGGTATAAAGGAGTCACTATACACAGATAAGACTGTACTGGGTATAAAGGAGTCACTATACACAGAGATCAGACTGTACTGGGTATAAAGGAGTCACTATACACAGAGATCAGACTGTACTGGGTATAAAGGAGTCACTATACACAGAGATCAGACTGTACTGGGTATAAAGGAGTCACTATACACAGAGATAAGACTGTACTGGGTATAAAGGAGTCACTATACACAGAGATCAGACTGTACTGGGTATAAAGGAGTCACTATACACAGAGATGAGACTGTACTGGGTATAAAGGAGTCACTATACACAGAGATAAGACTGTACTGGTATAAAGGAGTCACTATACACAGAGATAAGACTGTACTGGGTATAAAGGAGTCACTATACACAGAGATAAGACTGTACTGGGTATAAAGGACTCACTATACACAGAGATGAGACTGTACTGGGTATAAAGGAGTCACTATACACAGAGATGAGACTGTACTGGGTATAAAGGAGTCACTATACACAGAGATGAGACTGTACTGGGTATAAAGGAGTCACTATACACAGAGATGAGACTGTACTGGGTATAAAGGAGTCACTATACACAGAGATAAGACTGTACTGGGTATAAAGGAGTCACTATACACAGAGATGAGACTGTACTGGGTATAAAGGAGTCACTATACACAGAGATAAGACTGTACTGGGTATAAAGGAGTCACTATACACAGAGATGAGACTGTACTGGGTATAAAGGAGTCACTATACACAGAGATGAGACTGTACTGGGTATAAAGGAGTCACTATACACAGAGATAAGACTGTACTGGGTATAAAGGAGTCACTATACACAGAGATAAGACTGTACTGGGTATAAAGGAGTCACTATACACAGAGATCAGACTGTACTGGGTATAAAGGAGTCACTATACACAGAGATGAGACTGTACTGGGTATAAAGGAGTCACTATACACAGAGATAAGACTGTACTGGGTATAAAGGAGTCACTATACACAGAGATGAGACTGTACTGGGTATAAAGGAGTCACTATACACAGAGATGAGACTGTACTGGGTATAAAGGAGTCACTATACACAGAGATAAGACTGTACTGGGTATAAAGGAGTCACTATACACAGAGATGAGACTGTACTGGGTATAAAGGAGTCACTATACACAGAGATGAGACTGTACTGGGTATAAAGGAGTCACTATACACAGAGATGAGACTGTACTGGGTATAAAGGAGTCACTATACACAGAGATGAGACTGTACTGGGTATAAAGGAGTCACTATACACAGAGATGAGACTGTACTGGGTATAAGGGAGTCACTATACACAGAGATGAGACTGTACTGGGTATAAAGGAGTCACTATACACAGAGATGAGACTGTACTGGGTATAAAGGAGTCACTATACACAGAGATAAGACTGTACTGGGTATAAAGGAGTCACTATACACAGAGATGAGACTGTACTGGGTATAAAGGAGTCACTATACACAGAGATGAGACTGTACTGGGTATAAAGGAGTCACTATACACAGAGATGAGACTGTACTGGGTATAAGGGAGTCACTATACACAGAGATGAGACTGTACTGGGTATAAAGGAGTCACTATACACAGAGATGAGACTGTACTGGGTATAAAGGAGTCACTATACACAGAGATAAGACTGTACTGGGTATAAAGGAGTCACTATACACAGAGATAAGACTGTACTGGGTATAAAGGAGTCACTATACACAGAGATGAGACTGTACTGGGTATAAAGGAGTCACTATACACAGAGATGAGACTGTACTGGGTATAAAGGAGTCACTATACACAGAGATGAGACTGTACTGGGTATAAAGGAGTCACTATACACAGAGATAAGACTGTACTGGGTATAAAGGAGTCACTATACACAGAGATAAGACTGTACTGGGTATAAAGGAGTCACTATACACAGAGATGAGACTGTACTGGGTATAAAGGAGTCACTATACACAGAGATGAGACTGTACTGGGTATAAAGGAGTCACTATACACAGAGATGAGACTGTACTGGGTATAAAGGAGTCACTATACACAGAGATGAGACTGTACTGGGTATAAAGGAGTCACTATACACAGATAAGACTGTACTGGGTATAAAGGAGTCACTATACACAGATAAGACTGTACTGGGTATAAAGGAGTCACTATACACAGAGATGAGACTGTACTGGGTATAAAGGAGTCACTATACACAGAGATGAGACTGTACTGGGTATAAAGGAGTCACTATACACAGAGATGAGACTGTACTGGGTATAAAGGAGTCACTATACACAGAGATGAGACTGTACTGGGTATAAAGGAGTCACTATACACAGAGATGAGACTGTACTGGGTATAAAGGAGTCACTATACACAGAGATAAGACTGTACTGGGTATAAAGGAGTCACTATACACAGAGATAAGACTGTACTGGGTATAAGGAGTCACTATACACAGAGATGAGACTGTACTGGGTATAAAGGAGTCACTATACACAGAGATCAGACTGTACTGGGTATAAAGGAGTCACTATACACAGAGATAAGACTGTACTGGGTATAAAGGAGTCACTATACACAGAGATGAGACTGTACTGGGTATAAAGGAGTCACTATACACAGAGATGAGACTGTACTGGGTATAAAGGACTCACTATACACAGATAAGACTGTACTGGGTATAAAGGAGTCACTATACACAGAGATGAGACTGTACTGGGTATAAGGGAGTCACTATACACAGAGATGAGACTGTACTGGGTATAAAGGACTCACTATACACAGATAAGACTGTACTGGGTATAAAGGAGTCACTATACACAGAGATGAGACTGTACTGGGTATAAAGGAGTCACTATACACAGAGATAAGACTGTACTGGGTATAAAGGAGTCACTATACACAGAGATGAGACTGTACTGGGTATAAAGGAGTCACTATACACAGAGATAAGACTGTACTGGGTATAAAGGAGTCACTATACACAGAGATGAGACTGTACTGGGTATAAGGGAGTCACTATACACAGAGATGAGACTGTACTGGGTATAAAGGACTCACTATACACAGATAAGACTGTACTGGGTATAAAGGAGTCACTATACACAGAGATGAGACTGTACTGGTATAAAGGAGTCACTATACACAGAGATGAGACTGTACTGGGTATAAAGGAGTCACTATACACAGAGATGAGACTGTACTGGGTATAAAGGAGTCACTATACACAGAGATAAGACTGTACTGGGTATAAAGGAGTCACTATACACAGAGATAAGACTGTACTGGGTATAAAGGAGTCACTATACACAGAGATAAGACTGTACTGGGTATAAAGGAGTCACTATACACAGAGATGAGACTGTACTGGGTATAAAGGAGTCACTATACACAGATAAGACTGTACTGGGTATAAAGGAGTCACTATACACAGAGATGAGACTGTACTGGGTATAAAGGAGTCACTATACACAGAGATGAGACTGTACTGGGTATAAAGGAGTCACTATACACAGAGATGAGACTGTACTGGGTATAAAGGAGTCACTATACACAGAGATGAGACTGTACTGGGTATAAAGGAGTCACTATACACAGAGATGAGACTGTACTGGGTATAAAGGAGTCACTATACACAGAGATGAGACTGTACTGGGTATAAAGGAGTCACTATACACAGAGATGAGACTGTACTGGGTATAAAGGAGTCACTATACACAGAGATGAGACTGTACTGGGTATAAAGGAGTCACTATACACAGAGATGAGACTGTACTGGGTATAAAGGAGTCACTATACACAGACGGATATTACCGGCAGTCGAGGGTCTCAGCTCCCCCAGTGGATCCCGGGACACTCAGGCTCCTCTCTCCCCCCACCCACCAGCCCCACTCCGGCTCTTGTTATGATTTTCTGTCAGTTCGTCTCAGTGACAGAAGCTCCGCCCGGCAGCGACCCCTGTTGGCTGGAGGCAGCAGCACACACAGGATTTGTGTTCATTGCAAAAGAGAAACGTCGTCCTTTGAGCAGCGGCCCCTGCTGGAGGGAGGTAACATTGCGCCGTGACGGGCGGACCAATAAAACTACGATTCCCAGCATGCCCCGGGCGCGCTGCGCGTGTCACAACTGTCTGACTGATCCGACACTTACAGCGAGTGATTGGTCAGAGGCGCAAGTCATGGAGCAGTTTGTGCGGAGTTGTAGGGCAGCTGTACAGGTAAGAGACGATCAGCTGACTAACTGCTGGGACTGACATCAGCTCCTGGGATCCTTCTTATTGCGGTGATATCGACTCCCCCACTGTCACATGGGCAACTCATCCCCCCAACTTTATGTTGTCACTTCTACAACTGTAACCTGATCCTCCTGCAGCTCTCACTATAATTGTCACATCCTCCTGCAGCTCTCACTATAATAGTCACATCCTCCTGCAGCTCTCACTATAATAGTCACATCCTCCTGCAGCTCTCACTATAATAGTCACATCCTCCTGCAGCTCTCACTATAATAGTCACATCCTCCTGCAGCTCTCACTATAATAGTCACATCCTCCTGCAGCTCTCACTATAATAGTCACACCCTCCTGCAGCTCTCACTATAATAGTCACACCCTCCTGCAGCTCTCACTATAATAGTCACATCCTCCTGCAGCTCTCACTATAATAGTCACATCCTCCTGCAGCTCTCACTATAATAGTCACATCCTCCTGCAGCTCTCACTATAATAGTCACATCCTCCTGCAGCTCTCACTATAATAGTCACAGCCTCCTGCAGCTCTCACTATAATAGTCACATCCTCCTGCAGCTCTCACTATAATAGTCACATCCTCCTGCAGCTCACACTATAATAGTCACATCCTCCTGCAGCTCTCACTATAATAGTCACATCCTCCTGCAGCTCTCACTATAATAGTCACATCCTCCTGCAGCTCTCACTATAATAGTCACATCCTCCTGCAGCTCTCACTATAATAGTCACATCCTCCTGCAGCTCTCACTATAATAGTCACATCCTCCTGCAGATTTCACTATAATAGTCACATCCTCCTGCAGCTCTCACTATAATAGTCACATCCTCCTGCAGATCTCACTATAATAGTCACATCCTCCTGCAGCTCTCACTATAATAGTCACATCCTCCTGCAGCTCTCACTATAATAGTCACATCCTCCTGCAGCTCTCACTATAATAGTCACATCCTCCTGCAGCTCTCACTATAATAGTCACACCCTCCTGCAGCTCTCACTATAATAGTCACATCCTCCTGCAGCTCTCACTATAATAGTCACATCCTCCTGCAGCTCTCACTATAATAGTCACATCCTCCTGCAGCTCTCACTATAATAGTCACAGCCTCCTGCAGCTCTCACTATAATAGTCACAGCCTCCTGCAGCTCTCACTATAATAGTCACATCCTCCTGCAGCTCTCACTATAATAGTCACATCCTCCTGCAGCTCACACTATAATAGTCACATCCTCCTGCAGCTCTCACTATAATAGTCACATCCTCCTGCAGCTCTCACTATAATAGTCACATCCTCCTGCAGCTCTCACTATAATAGTCACATCCTCCTGCAGATTTCACTATAATAGTCACATCCTCCTGCAGCTCTCACTATAATAGTCACATCCTCCTGCAGATTTCTCTATAATAGTCACATCCTCCTGCAGCTCTCACTATAATAGTCACATCCTCCTGCAGATCTCACTATAATAGTCACATCCTCCTGCAGCTCTCACTATAATAGTCACATCCTCCTGCAGCTCTCACTATAATAGTCACATCCTCCTGCAGCTCTCATTATAATAGTCACATCCTCCTGCAGCTCTCACTATAATAGTCACATCCACCTGCAGCTCTCACTATAATAGTCACATCCTCCTGCAGCTCTCACTATAATAGTCACATCCTCCTGCAGCTCTCACTATTGAGAAAACCCGCAGAACCGCCGACCCGCATCTTTACCCGCACCCAGAACTTCTCCCCTCAACCCGCAAGGTCCTGCAGGTTTTTGCGGGTACCCGACCCGCTGCAGGACTCTAACTGGAAGCACCTGGGAAACTGACAATATGTCTAGCCCCATGTCAGATTTTAAAATTAAATATAAACAAATCAGTCTGCTCTTTTGAGAAATGGATTTCAGTGCAGAATTTGGCTGGAGCAGCACTATTAACTGATAAAAAAATTAGGCCCTAGCAACTAAGCCCCACTGCAGGTTTAGATGGAACCTGACGACATCACTGCACAAACCCCTCAGCCCTTTTGTGGCCTATGAATTGTGAGTTGTGTCTGTGTCTGCACCGCACCGCTGCCTGTATAGTGACCACTGCCTGTATAGTGACCCCTGCCTGTATAGTGACCCCTGCCTGTATAGTGACCACTGACTGTATAGTGACCCCTGCCTGTATAGTGACCCCTGCCTGTATAGTGACCCCTGCCTGTATAGTGACCCCTGCCTGTATAGTGACCCCTGCAGGTGCAACATGAAATGACACCGACTTATGTGACAATGTTGGACTTTAGATCCATTAAAAGCTTCAAGATAAATCAGACATTAGCCAAAAGAGCGTAATTGTGCATAAAATCCACATAAAATTAAATTGTGTGCACAAGCAATAGCCCAGAGAGACGTAATTGGCTGTGAATGCAGCATCTGCTGAGACCCGGCAAGTCTCTCTGTGTTGTACCATTTATTCACTGTTGATCTTGTAAATGACAGAAATATTCCTCTCATTGCACTGATGCTTTTATCTGCTCAGCACTACTGACTTCTTCTGTCTTCTGACTTCTACTGCTCACAGAACAACCCCTCAGTGACTTCTAATATCCTTATCATTTACAGTAGGGGGTACATTATCCCTTATAATACATGAGTGATACTCAGAGTTCCCTGTATAACTCAGCCTGCAGCCTTGTGCCTTTATATGGTCACAGAACAACCCCTCAGTGACTTCTAATATCCTTATCATTTACAGTAGGGGGTACATTATCCCTTATAATACATGAGTGATACTCAGAGTTCCCTGTATAACTCAGCCTGCAGCCTTGTGTCTTTATATGGTCACAGAACAACCCCTCAGTGACTTCTAATATCCTTATCATTTACAGTAGGGGGTACATTATCCCTTATAATACATGAGTGATACTCAGAGTTCCCTGTATAACTCAGCCTGCAGCCTTGTGCCTTTATATGGTCACAGAACAACCCCTCAGTGACTTCTAATATCCTTATCATTTACAGTAGGGGGTACATTATGCCTTATAATACATGAGTGATACTCAGAGTTCCCTGTATAACTCAGCCTGCAGCCTTGTGCCTTAATATGGTCATAGAACAACCCCTCAGTGACTTCTAATATCCTTATCATTTACAGTAGGGGGTACATTATCCCTTAAAATACATGAGTGATACTCAGAGTTCCCTGTATAACTCAGCCTGCAGCCTTGTGTCTTTAAATGGTCACAGAACAACCCCTCAGTGACTTCTAATTTCCTTATAATTTACAGTAGGGGGTACATTATCCCTTATAATACATGAGTTGTCTGTATAACACTGTTGTAAGTACCGTATATATTAGAATATGAAGCCATAGCGGTGACACTGGCAGTTGATAGAGTGAGTGCTGCCGCACATTGCTGTGTGTATCGCGCTGCGATTTTAATAGTGACTATAATGGGAATAAGTTACCCTTGATCATATTTCAGTTTCCTTCACCCCCAGAGGATCTAGTATTCAGGACATTGACTAATAGAAGAAGGTCTCTATATGGCTCATACATTTGGAGTAGGAGAGAGGAACCGCCCCTTAAAGCTGCAGCCCTTGGCACAGGCCTTTGGAGCCTACATAGAAAGTCTGGCCCTATTGGGCACAAGATTCATGCTTAGAGTTTCTTGTGGGGGCATAAATGACCTCAGTCTAATTAGCTTTCCCTCTAATGACCTCAGGCTAAGTAGCTCCACCCCCATCATTAGACAAGCAGGGTATTATGTTGTGCAAACATTGGCCAGTGGCTTCGTTATTTCTATCTATTAATGCAGCTACTCGGGGACACGGGACTTATGGCTTCCTTCCAAGACAAATGGGCTGTGGAGTTTATCAGCCATATGGTGTTTTTTCCTTCTACTCCATTCCCTTTCTAAACATGGTGTCCAAGTGTCAGTGCCAGGCTGTTGTGCAAGCAGAGCCGTATCTTGGCAACGGAATGGACCATATTAGATTTAATTAATTGGGCGGCGCTCATTGGGTTATCAGGGCAACTGGATCGCAGGGGCCAATTATTGACTATTCTTTAAGTTTTTGCGCTCATAAGCATGGAGGATGGTGACCTACTGGAGGAGTTTACTAACTGAAGGCTTTCCGCTGGAAAATATAATGTTCTATAGACCATAGGTTTTTCTGCTCGGGGAGGCTAAGCCTCCCTAAAACGTAATTATTCTCCATCAATGACATTACATCACAGATGAGATGCAGTGTTGAAGAAGCTACCACATGTAACATGAGCCTTAGGCCATCTGACCATTTGGGTCAAGAATTATAGAAGAGCCTAGTCTATAATTTTTGTATTTGTACTAAATCCTTCCAGACTAGGAGATAATGCTGGGCCTTGGGTCCCAAAAGGCCCACTAATAGATGGAGAGTCAGGATCCATAACCATAACCAAAAACTAGAGATCTGAGCAGGTGGACCATCTCCTGGCCTGCAGATGCCGTATCTTGGCAATGGAAATGACCATATTAGATTTAATTAATTGGGTAATGTCCATCTATGACATTAGATCCCAGATGAGATGCAGCGGTGAAGAAGTTACCCCATGTAGCACAAGCCATAGGCCATCTGACCATTTGGGTCAAGAATTAGAGAAGAGCCAAGTCCATCATTGTATTTGTACCAAATCCACCCAGTAGATGAGATAATGCTGGGCCTGGGGTTCCAAAAGGCCCACTAGTAGATGGAGAGTCAGGACCCTTAACCATAACCAAAAACCAACATATGAGCAGATGGACCCTCTCCTGACCTGCAGATCCACAACTTGGGTCTTCAACATTTTGTCCCAATACATGTCTATCTCTAAAACCGTAAATTAGAGTCCTGTGTGGGTCTGGTCAATCAGACCTGTCTCTGACTCAAACCCATAATCCAACCCGGACCTGCCTACCTGCTATGCTCCAGGTCCAGAGAACTGCGGCACAGTAAATAGCTGGATCACAAAGTAGACATCAGGAGGGCAACGGTACTGGGCCCACTATCAAGCCTACTTTGCCCCAGACCCACTATGTAATCCTACCCACGGTTAAATAAATGTAATCTTGACCTGAAATCACGTTCCCCAAAAATGACCTCACCATGGACCAGATGAGGTGTCGCAAAACAAAGATCTACTTCTTCAGGGGGTGGTAGAGGGCAGATTCCCCCAGATTAAAGCCCACACCCAGACAGGGTATCCGTGAATCATCAATACGGTCATGGAATCGGAGATTTTCCTCCTTTAACCCAACCCAATGCAGGAATCTACCAGAAGTCAGATCATTATTGACCATAATTGACCACAAGTGAGGGTGGTAGAAGGTGGCAGGAGAAGCAGCGGAGGTTGACAGGGGAAGCAGACGTACTTTGAGACCCATCAGCTCACACTCCACTTGTTTGTGTAAGATCTGCCTTCAAAATAGTTGCATTTTTATGGGTAACCTATAGGAACCCGCTGCAGATCCTCATCAGTATTGACCTACAGTTGGGTTTTGCCACTTATAAACCTTCTCCTTATCTCTACCAGAGCCACATTCACTTGCTTTATTGGTTGGGGCTTGAGCTGGAGGCTGGGAGCGCATGTGCTCTTTATTACAGGGCAGATGTGGGGGGCGAATGTGACTTGCACGTGTTTAGGTAATGGGGCCCTACGTTTGGTTACCATGCAATTGTGTTGACTTAATGCACTTTATTGCTCTCTTTTCCTCATTGCCTGGATATATATGTGTGTGGGCAGCTGATAATGGGCATCATACATTCGAGTGGCACCGGGGGAGGTTGGACGTGATTTCTCTTAAGCTGGCCATAGACGCAAAGATCTGATCGTACGAATCAAGGATTCGTACGATTTTCGGACTGTGTGTGGAGAGTCCAGACATTTTTCGTCCGGCGGAGATCGGTCGTTTGGTCGATCGGACAGGTTAAAAGATTTGTGCCGGCTGCCGATAATAATAGAGTTAGTTTTCACTAGTCTAAATTCAAGGCTTGGGTGGAGTTCCCCACGGGCTCATTAGAACTTTCCTGCACAGCAGCACCGACCTGGGGAAACTTGTTTTATCTGGGGTAACAACTATCTACTGCTCTGAGACTGTGTATCCCCCCTCTCCCACCTGCACCAAATAACCATTTCCTCATATAGACACCGAACTAAATGTACCGACTGTACAGCCAGATATTATCTTGTATCTACATCCCTGTTTGTGTCTGATCCCCATTGGTAGCAGCAGTCCTGTCCTGCTTTATGGCAGCTGAGATTCTAGCCATCTGTATAACAGAACATTCTGTCCCAGTGACTTCACAGATCCTATCTGATCCCCATTGTAAGCAGCAGTCCTGTCCTGCTTTATGGCAGCTGAGATTCTAGCTATCTGTATAACAGAACATTCTGTCCCAGTGGCTGCACAGATCCTATCTGATCCCCATTGTAAGCAGCAGTCCTGTCCTGCTTTATGGCAGCCGAGATTCTAGCTATCTGTATAACAGAACATTCTGTCCCAGTGGCTGCACAGATCCTATCTGGTCCCCATTGTAAGCAGCAGTCCTGTCCTGCTTTATGGCAGCTGAGATTCTAGCTATCTGTATAACAGAACATTCTGTCCCAGTGGCTGCACAGATCTTATCTGATCCCCATTGTAAGCAGCAGTCCTGTCCTGCTTTATGGCAGCTGAAATTCTAGCTATCTGTATTACAGAGTCAGTCTGCACCTGCTTGAGTCCCCAGACAGTTAGACTACAGAGAGTTGGAGTTCAGTAACATGTGAGCTCTATGGCTCTTTACGTAGCGTGTAGACTTTGTTATACACAGTTACCATACCACCGTATTGTTGTGCACTAGAAGAATGTCCGTTTATGTTTCTTCTTTTTACTATCATCACACGACATCAAGATTTAAATGCTCCTTTGGTACATAAATAGGCGCATGTCCCCTTTAAAGGCCTGTCTTGTTTTCTTCCTTCCAGAATAAACCTGAAGCTCTGGACTTCCACGTGGTTCTCGGAAATGAAGCCTGCGACCTGGATTCTATGGCCTCTGCCATAACTTTAGCCTACTACCTGGCAAAGGTAACTATATATGGATCGGTCCTTTTTTATTCATATTAATAATGTCTGCCCAAGCATTTCACACTCACTTTTCAGTACGTGACAGAGCCAGGCTGCCGTTACATCACTAAACAACAACTACGAGTCTTCAGATGGGGCTGGTGCCTCTCTATGTACAGTAGCCATGTCCAGCGTGAGCTCTATATACTGTCTGTACTGGAGAATGTACCTCATATACTTCTTGTTACTGTCCCAGACCACTTCCAGCCAGAACCTGCTCTATATCCCTGTACTGAACATCCAGCGGGAAGACTTTCCATTGCGCACGGAAAGCACCTACTTCCTGAAGCAGAATGGGATCCCGGAGGAGCAACTTACCTTCAGAGATGAAATCGATCTACAGACTCTGTATGAATCCGGCCATCTGCTGCTCACACTGGTGGATCACAATGTGTTACCCAGGCGAGTCGCTCTTTTGTACTCAGTGACTTCTTATATCCTTATCATATACAGTAGGGGGTACATTATCCCTTATAATACATGAGTGATACTCAGAGTTCCCTGTATAACTCAGCCTGCAGCCTTGTGCCTTTATATGGTCACAGAACAACCCCTCAGTGACTTCTAATATCCTTATCATTTACAGTAGGGGGTACATTACCCCTTATAATACATGAGTGATACTCAGAGTTCCCTGTATAACTCAGCCTGCAGCCTTGTGCCTTTATATGGTCACAGAACAACCCCTCAGTGACTTCTAATATCCTTATCATTTACAGTAGGGGGTACATTAGCCCTTATAATACATGAGTGATACTCAGAGTTCCCTGTATAACTCAGCCTGCAGCCTTGTGTCTTTATATGGTCACAGAACAACCCCTCAGTGACTTCTAATATCCTTATTATTTACAGTAGGGGGTAAATTATCCCTTATAATACATGAGTGATACTCAGAGTTCCCTGTATAACTCAGCCTGCAGCCTTGTGCCTTTATATGGTCACAGAACAACCCCTCAGTGACTTCTAATATCCTTATCATTTACAGTAGGTGGTACATTATCCCTTATAGGACAAGTAAACCTAACAAAAATGGCTCAGGGTGCTTTTCTAAGCACTTTTGCAATTTCCAGGAATTATATTTTTCAGAGCTTTTTAAAGGGATACTGTCATGGGAAAGCATGTTGTTTTTTTGATTTTTTTTCAAACTGCATCAGTCATTACTGCTGCTCCAGCAGAATTCTGCACTGAAATCCGTTTCTCAAAAGAGCAAACAGATTTTTTTATATTTAATTTTAAAATCTGACACTGGGCTAGACATATTGTCAGTTTCCCAGCTGCCCCAGTCATGTGACTTGTGCTCTGATAAACTTCAGTCACTCTTTACTGCTGTACTGCAAGTTGGAGTGATATCACCCCCTCCCTTTCCCCCCCCCCAGCAGCCTAACAACAGAACAATGGGAAGGTAACCAGATAGCAGCTCCCTAACACAAGATAACAGCTGCCTGGTAGATCTAAGAACCACACTCAATAGTAAAATCCAGGTCCCACTGAGACACATTCAGTTACATTGAGAAGGAGAAACAACAGCCTGCCAGAAAGCAGTTCCATCCTAAAGTGCTGGCTCTTTCTGAAATCACATGACCAGGCAAAATGAGCTGAGATGCACCTACACACCAATATTACAACTAAATACACTTGCTGGTTCAGGAATGAAATTGTATATTGTAGAGTGAATTATTTGCAGTGTAAACAGTGTCATTTAGAAATTTAGATCACTGGACTATACAGTTACAGGAACTGACCAGCAGGTGGTGGTGTTGCAAAGTTAATTCTATGACAATTAATAAAACCTTAAATAAAAATCATTCTTGTGTATTACATAAGTGCTTAGAAAAGCACCCTGAGCAATTTTACATGATATTTTTGTAAGGTTTACTTATCCTTTACTCAGTGATAGAGTTTTCTGACCATAGAGTTTTGGGTTTATTACTGACAGAGGAGACTCGTATCTGGACGATGTGGTGGCCGAGGTTATAGATCACCGTCACCTCGAGAGACCGGCCGCCCTCAACTGCAAAGTCACGTCGGAGCTGGTGGGATCCTGCGCTACGTTAGTGGCAGAGAAGATTATTCGCGGGGCCCCGGAAATCTTAGACCTTCAGCTGGCGTCTTTGTTACGAGGTAGGGATGCATCAAATCCACTATTTTGGATTCGGCCGAACCCCCGAATCCTTTGCGACAGATTTGTCCGAATACCGAACCTAATCCTAATTTGCATATGCAAATTAGGGGTTGGAAGGGCAAAACATTTTTACTACCTTGTCTTGTGAGTCACGCACTTTCCCTCCCGCCCCTAATTTGCATATGCAAATTTGGATTCGGTTCGGCCAGGCAGAAGGTTTCGGTCCGAATCATGCTAAAAAAGGATTCGGTGCATCCATATTATGAGGTAAGGGAATGCTCTGGGGCTATAAACTGAAGCGCTGAACCAGATTTAATGCGTTTTGATGGGAAAGGTGGGTATTTAGTAGGGATGCACCGAATCCACTATTTTGGATTCGGCCGAACCCCCGAATACTTCACGAAAGATTCGGCCGAATACCGAACCAAATCCTAATTTGCATATGCAAATTAGGGGTGCGAAGGGGAAAATATTTTTTACTTCCTTGTTTTGTGACAGTCACATGATCTCCCTCCCACCCATAATTTGCATATGCAAATTAGGATTCGGTTCAGCCAGGCAGAAGGATTCAGCCGAATCCTGCTGATTCCGACAGAATCATAGCCAAATCCAGAACCGAATCCTGGATTCAGTGCATGCATATTATGAGGTAAGGGAATGCTCTGGGCTATAAACTGACACACTGAACCAGATTTAATGTGTTTTGATGGGAAAGGACACAGGAAGGTGGGTATTTAGTGGGGATGCACCTATCAGCCGAACCCCCGAATCCTTTGTGAAAGATTTGGCCGAATACCGAACTGAATCCAAAACTTAATTTGCATATGCAAATTAGTGAGGGGAGGGAAAAGAAAGCTGTGCACGGCAAAAAAATTTTACTTCCTTGTTTTGTGACGAAAAGTCCCATGATTTTAAGGATTTGGGTTCGGCCAGGCAGAAGGATTCGGCCGAATCTGAATCTTGCTGAAAATGGCCGAATACTGAACCGAATCCTGGATTCATTGCATCCCTAGTATGGAATCCCTTGCCTATGGGGACCAGTACTGAAGTACATTGAATGACGTTCTCTTGACCATTTCTCTTCCCAAGATACCATTGTCTTTGACTGTATCAATATGGCGCCTGCAGCTGGAAAAGTGACTCCCAAAGATACAGAGAATGTCACAGCGCTGGAGTCCATGTTCCCCAGTCTTCCTCCAAGGGGCGCTGTGTTCCATTCACTGCAAAAAGCCAAATTTGATGTATCAGGTATGTTGCTTTCCTACCAAATCAGTATTGCAGCTTCCGCTTGCTCTAATGAGGAGCAATATGGCTGCTTTTACTTATAAAGAAAGTTGATAGTAGTCGCTCAATGCAGCCCAGCGGCTAATGTTTGCCAGTTTCTCAGTGTCCTGCTGCTTGTCTTGCCCAGGTCTCACAATAGATCAGATGCTCAGGAAAGACCTGAAGGTGCTGGTCAGTCGGGATATTAGTCTGGCCATCAGTGCTCTGTATATGACTCTAGAGGTAAGTCTCCCCCATCATATTCATTTCATATTTTGCGCCGACTAGGTTTCCTTCCCCTTTAACTACTAGTATGATGTAGAGAGGGATATTCTGAGACAATTTGCAATTGGTTTTTGTTTTTTATTATTTGTGGTTTTTGACTTATTTAGCTTTTTATTCAGCAGCTCTCCAGTTTGCAATTTCAGCCATCTTGTTGTTATTGTCCAAATTCCCCTAGCAACCATACATTGATTTGAATAAGAACTGGAATATGAATAGGAGAGGAGTGAATCGAAAGATGAGGAATAAAAAGTAGCAATAACAATACATTTGTAGCCTTACAGAGTATTTGTTTTTAGATGGGTCAGTGACCCCCATTTGAAAGCTGGAAAGAGTCAGGAGAAGACGGCAAAGAGTGAAAAAACTATAAAAAATAAATAATTGCTTAGAAGTGGCCATTCTCTAACATACTAAAAATTAACTTTAAGGTGAACCACCCCTTTAACTTCTTAGTATGACGTAGAGAGGGATATTCTGAGACAATTTGCAATTGGTTTTCATTTGTTATTATTTGTGGTTTTGGGTTATTTAGCTTTTTATTCAGCAGCTCTCCAGGTTGCAATTTCAGCCATCTGGTTGCTAGGGTCCAAATTACCCTAGCAACCATGCATTGAATAAGAGACTGGAATATAAATAGGAGAGTACTGAGGTCTAAGTGACTTAGAATTGGCCATTCTGTAATATAATAAAAGGTGAACCCCCTTTAATGGAGAAGGAAATCTACCAAAGCAGTTTATTGCCAATAGGTCAGCCACAATAGTACAAGCTATATCAGTATATTTATTCTGCAGAATGCTTTACCATACCTGAGTAAACAGCTCTAGAAGCTCTCTGTTTGTTTAGGATAGCAGCTGCCATATTAGCTTGCTGTGAAATCACTTCCTGCCTGAGTCTCTCCCTGCTCACTCATAGCTCTGGGCTCAGATTACAGCAGGGAGGGAGGGAGGAGCAAACTGAGCATGCTCAAGCCCAAGCCCTGGAGGTTTAAGCTGAAAACAGTTAGTCTGATACAGAAGCCCATGAGTACACAATAGAAGGAAAGAAATGTGCTGTTTCTTTTGACAGAGGACTCAGAGCAGCATTACTTTGAGGGGTTACTGGTGTTTTTATATAGATCTTTCTGATAAAGCTTATTTAATGTTAGCCTTTCCTTCTCCTTTAATCCTTTCCATGCACATTTGCATATATATATATATATATATATATATATATATATGGGTGGGAGGTGCCACATTGCTCGGCCGAGGTAACGTCAGTGTTTCACATTGCAGAACTTCATGCAGACGGAGAATCTAGAATCTGACCTGCGTTCATTCTGCCAGAGGCATCGCTACAATGTTCTGGTCGCCATGGCCATTACTTTTACTAGCCACAATGAACCCGTGAGGCAGATGGCGGTCTACAGCCAGAGGGAGGAGCTTAGACACGGGGTGAGTATGCCGCTGATTTGTGTGTGTACAGGGTGCAGTTTAAAGGAATTGTTCAGTGTAAAAATAAAAACTGGGTAAATAAAAAATGTATCTAATATAGTTAGTTAGGCAAAAATGTAATGTATAAAGGCTGGAGTGACTGGGTGTGTAACATAATAGCCAGAACACTACTTCCTGTTAAAGTCCTGAAGCGGCGAAAAGACCTGAAGTCATGAAAACAGCCGAAATTGAAGTCCTGAAGGAGTGAAAAGACCCAAAGTCACGAAAACAGCCAAAATTGAAGTCCTGAAACACCGAAAAGGCCCGAAGTCACGAAAACAGACGAAATTTAAGTCCTCAAGCGCTGAAAAGACCCAAAGTCACAAAAGGAGGCAAAGGTAAAGTCCTGAAGCGGTGAAAAGACCTGAAGTCACGAAAACAGACGAAATTGAAGTCCTGAAGGGGTGAAAAGACCCAAAGTCACGAAAACAGCTGAAATTGAAGTCCTGAAACTGCGAAAAGACCTGAAGTCAAAAGGAGGCGAAGTTAAAGTCCTGAAGCCACGAGTTCAATTCCTCTGAACACCAATGTGTGTTTTTTTTTATTTATTTTTAATCCCCTGCCCACCAATGTATTATTTTAATACTCCAATGTTTTTTTAACCAATATTCTTTGGGGCCCCAATTTTTTTTAACTTGTAAGGGGGGCCCTGGCACCAATGCTTTTTTAAAAAAAAAACTTTTATGGGGGGCCCTCGCGCCAACATTTTTTTTTTAACTTATAGGGGGGCCCTGATCCCCAATAGCTTTTTATAACTTGTGTGGGGGGGTTACCTTTTTTGGCACTGATGTCTGTGTGGTCTTTTAACTGTGATGTGGAGTGGGCGGGATCTGGGGCGGGGCTTGGGGGCCAGGTTGGGTGAAAATGTTGTTGTACGGGGCCCCGTGATTTCTAACGTGGGCCCTGAGTAGAGGTTGTAGTTGAACAACGATTGGCTGCACCGGAGCTGTTTGCACTAGAGGAAAGTGCTGGTGTAAGTCGGGGCAGGAATGTTTTGGCCGTATTTCCTTTAAAGTCCCTCTGATCCTGTCACTAATTAACTCGCCAGCAGTTTAAAGTCTAGAGCCTGTGAAACGTCATCTGTCCCTGGGCAGAACCCAGTGGTTAAGAAGCAATCGGGTCGGGCAGTTTGTGCGGGTAAGAACATCGGCCATTCGGGGTCCGAATCTCTCAGGTGTTGGGGGGAGGTTTCCGACACCACTAGCACATTGCTCTGTTCAGAACGTGTTCCACTATTTAGGTGATTTGCCCCAATCTGGAATATTTGTTTATCTTTATTTCTCCTAGAGTTAACCCTGCCTTTGTATGACAATAAACAACTATTGTATTCAGCAGAGCTTATCTCTTATTTACTGTGTAACTACTGTGTGTTCTGGGGTATTATACATGGAATTGGCCCTGTATTTATCTGCTGTGTGTTCTGGGGTATTATACATGGAATTGGCACTGTATTTATCTGCTGTGTGTTCTGGGTATTATACATGGAATTGGCACTGTATTTATCTGCTGTGTGTTCTGGGTATTATACATGGAATTGGCACTGTATTTATCTGCTGTGTGTTCTGGGGTATTATACATGGAATTGGCACTGTATTTATCTGCTGTGTGTTCTGGGGTATTATACATGGAATTGGCCCTGTATTTATCTGCTGTGTGTTCTGGGGTATTATACATGGAATTGACACTGTATTTATCTGCTGTGTGTTCTGGGGTATTATACATGGAATTGGCACTGTATTTATCTGCTGTGTGTTCTGGGGTATTATACATGGAATTGGCACTGTATTTATCCTGCTGTGTGTTCTGGGTATTATACATGGAATTGGCCCTGTATTTATCTGCTGTGTGTTCTGGGGTATTATACATGGAATTGGCCCTGTATTTATCTGCTGTGGGTTCTGGGGTATTATACATGGAATTGGCACTGTATTTATCTGCTGTGGGTTCTGGGGTATTATACATGGAATTGGCCCTGTATTTATCTGCTGTGGGTTCTGGGGTATTATACATGGAATTGGCACTGTATTTATCTGCTGTGGGTTCTGGGGTATTATACATGGAATTGGCACTGTATTTATCTGCTGTTGTTCTGGGGTATTATACATGGAATTGTCACTGTATTTATCTGCTGTGTGTTCTGGGGTATTATACATGGAATTGACACTGTATTTATCTGCTGTGTGTTCTGGGTATTATACATGGAATTGGCACTGTATTTATCCTGCTGTGTGTTCTGGGTATTATACATGGAATTGGCACTGTATTTATCTGCTGTGTGTTCTGGGTATTATACATGGAATTGGCACTGTATTTATCTGCTGTGTGTTCTGGGTATTATACATGGAATTGGCACTGTATTTATCTGCTGTGTGTTCTGGGGTATTATACATGGAATTGGCCCTGTATTTATCTGCTGTGTGTTCTGGGATTATACATGGAATTGGCACTGTATTTATCTGCTGTGTGTTCTGGGGTATTATACATGGAATTGGCACTGTATTTATCTGCTGTGTGTTCTGGGGTATTATATATGGAATTGACATTGTATTTATCCTGCTGTGTGTTCTGGGGTATTATACATGGAATTGTCACTGTATTTATCTGCTGTGTGTTCTGGGTATTATACATGGAATTGTCACTGTATTTATCTGCTGTGTGTTCTGGGTATTATACATGGAATTGACACTGTATTTATCTGCTGTGTGTTCTGGGGTATTATACATGGAATTGGCACTGTATTTATCCTGCTGTGTGTTCTGGGGTATTATACATGGAATTGGCACTGTATTTATCTGCTGTGGGTTCTGGGGTATTATACATGGAATTGACACTGTATTTATCCTGCTGTGTGTTCTGGGGTATTATACATGGAATTGGCCCTGTATTTATCCTGCTGTGTGTGTGGGGAATTATTCATTGGAATTGGAGTTTAACACCCCTCTTCTTCTCATAGGTGTGCAAAGTATTGGAGCAAGCTACCTGCCCACCTCTCGACCTGACTTCCATACCCTGCTCTCCGTGTAACAATACCGCCACTTATCGACAAGGAAATACCGCTGCGTCCAGCAAAAAGGTCCTTCCGATCCTAAAAGATTTCCTGCGGAAGAGAGACCTAGAGGCACCGCTATCCATGCATTCCTTGGAGAACCCTGAGAAATCCAAGGACCAATCTGGATTTAGGGAACAGGCCACCAATGACAACTTGGACGACGGGGAGTTGTTTGGGGATTGTGGGGAACAGTTAGAAGGCCAAGATGGTTGCGCTGGAGATGATGTGAGGAGCAAAGGATTTATTGGAATTTACAGGAAACAATTGGACGACGGCTTTGAGGATGAGCGTTCCTTTCCCCCAACTCCTATGAACAGTCTGGTGGAAGGCTGCCCCCTCGATAGGGGTCTCCCCATATTCACAGCAGAAGCCATTCTAGAAAGGTTCAGCCATATAACTGCTGTAGATGTTGAGAGCCAATCAGGCGGTGAAAAGAAATGACCAGAAAAGCATTTTTATTCCTCTGCATTAATAATGATAATAATGATTTTTTAGGTTTGCCTTTAAATGAAGAACAATAAAATTGTATTAAATACAGAAAATTTAATAATAGGTTGGAAATGCCAAATTCACACATTGTGATTCTAGCTAATGCATTAGGTGTACAGTTTATATGTAAAGGCCGCTTCAACTACAACTCCCAGCATGCCCTGAGTGCCGTCGATAAGTCACAGCTGCTGGAAGGATTGAAAGTATTGTGTATACTGCAAGCACAGAATATTATTAACCTTTCTTTTGCCTACTGTTTTGCCATGACCTACCTCATGTCTGTCTGTGTTCTCAGTTCTCAGTTCTCAGTTTTTGACGATGCTTGCAGATTCTGCCTTGCCCTAACCCTCCATTGTTTCCATAATCCCTTTTGTTAAAAGGATACTGTCATGATTTTTATGATGTCGTTTTTATTTCTAAATGACACTGTTTACACTGCAAATAATTCACTGTACAATATAAAATGTCATTCCTGAACCAGCAAGTGTATTTAGTTGTAATATTGGTGTGTAGGTGCATCTCAGCTCATTTTGCCTGGTCATGTGATTTCAGAAAGAGCCAGCACTTTAGGATGGAACTGCTTTCTGGCAGCCTGTTGTTTCTCCTACTCAATGTAACTGAATGTGTCTCAGTGGGACCTGGATTTTACTATTGAGTGTTGTTCTTAGATCTACCAGGCAGCTGTTATCTTGTGTTAGGGAGCTGTTATCTGGTTACCTTCCCATTGTTCTGTTGTTAGGCTGCTGGGGGGGAAATCGAGGTGGGTGATATGACTCCAACTTGCAGTACAGCAGTAAAGAGTGACTGAAGTTGATCAGAGCACAAGTCACATGACTGGGGGCAGCTGGGAAATTGACAAAATGTCTAGCCCCATGTCAGATTTCAAAATTAAATATAAAAAAATCTGTTTGCTCTTTTGAGAAATGGATTTCATTGCAGAATTCTGCTGGAGCAGCACTATTAGGGCTCTTACAGACGAGCGTTTTTACCTGCGCTCCCCTGCGTTCCGTTTTTCTGCGTTCAGCCGCAGGGGCGCACAGGAATAGACGCATTACATTTTTTCCAATGGGGCTGTACTCACACAGGCGCGTGTAGGCGCCGAACACAGGAAAAATGCAGCATGTTGTGTCTCAACCTGCGTTCGTCGCCTATATGTGCCTGTGTGAGTACAGCCCCATTGGAAAAAATGTAATGCGTCTATTCCTGCGCGCCCCTGCGGCTGAACGCAGAAAAACGGAACGCAGGGGAGCTCAGGTAAAAACGCTCGTCTGTAAGAGCCCTTAACTGATGCGTTTTGAAAAGGAAAACATTTTTTCCCATGACAGTATCCCTTTAAAGGAGAAAAAACCCTCCCCTGTGTAGGCCCTCCCCCCCCCTGGGCAGATGCCCCTAACTTGTTACTCACCCCTCGGTGCAGGTTCTCTGCTGCGGAGTTCACGGGCACCATTTTCTTCTTCCTGCTTTGACCAGCTTTTTTGGCGCATGCACAGTACGAGGCACTCATCGGTAAGGATCTTCTGCGCATGCGCCTAAAGTCACTAAGTTTCCAAAAAAAAGTTCAAAAACTGTGTGGCTTTTGGGCGAATGTGCAGTACCTCTGTACCGGCAAATTCCTCCAACTGCGCATGTGCCCGAAAGTCACAAAGTTTTCAATCTTTTTTTCGGAATGCGCCGAAAGTCACAAACAGGTTGACTTCTCCTTTAAAGTCCTACATACCTGTTCTGAGCTGACTGTTATGACCAGCAGGTGGCAGCCAATACACAAGCAGTTCTGTGTGCAGGAAAGTAAACAGGCCTTCAGCTGGGCAGACTGGAAATAAATCAAGTGTTATGTCCCAGAATTAATTAATTAAGGGTGCGCCTGGTAACGAGCACCTGATATTCCTTCTCTTTATTCCATTGCAGTGTCACAGATCAGGGATTTATTAGTCAGCCTTTAATAAACAAGGAGAAATACAAATTCTCATTGAGTTTCCCCTTTATGCTACAGTACTGGGGGGTCCCTTGGAATGATCAGCTATAAAATAAGGCTGTTTGCAGTATAGAAATAGTTAATACCCAGAGAGAGAGAAATGATTGTAACTTACAATGGCAGGAAAGAGGCTTTGGGATCTGCGAGCCTTTCCTATGGCTTTGTGAGCCCCCCGTTATAGGCCGCTGCCAGTAATACAGCTCTGGCCTATGTATTGTAAAAGAAAAACACATTTTCACAGTATTTTCCTTGCAGGGTCTATATATAGCAGCACGGTAGTCTAAACAGACAGTTCAGTATATGGTAAAGGCACAATAACACTTCCCCTTTGTGTTTGTCTAATGATATTCCTGTTGCAGGGCTTTCCTATCCATTGAAAAGGCATATGTTCTTTATAGGCAGACATTGCTTATGTTTCTTCTAATACCAATACACGTTTGCTCATAGTCTGTACAGAGAGATCCCATAAAACTATGGCAGCATAGGTATTCCTCTGTACTAAGCACAATTCAGCAGGAACAGTCCCTAAGTTTGCTCATAGTCTGTACAGAGAGATCCCATAAAACTATGGCAGCATAGGTATTCCTCTGTACTAAGCACAATTCAGCAGGAACAGTCCCTAAGTTTGCTCATAGTCTGTACAGAGAGATCCCATAAAACTATGGCAGTATAGGTATTCCCTGTACTAAGCACAATTCAGCAGGAACAGTCCCCTAAGTTTGCTCATAGTCTGTACAGAGAGATCCCATAAAACTATGGCAGCATAGGTATTCCTCTGTACTAAGCACAATTCAGCAGGAACAGTCCCCTAAATTTGCTCATAGTCTGTACAGAGAGATCCCATAAAACTATGGCAGCATAGGTATTCCCTGTACTAAGCACAATTCAGCAGGAACAGTCCCTAAGTTTGCTCATAGTCTGTACAGAGAGATCCCATAAAACTATGGCACATAGGTATCCTCTGTACTAAGCACAATTCAGCAGGAACAGTCCCCTAAGTTTGCTCATAGTCTGTACAGAGAGATCCCATAAAACTATGGCAGCATAGGTATTCCCTGTACTAAGCACAATTCAGCAGGAACAGTCGCCTAAGTTTGTTCATAGCCTGTACAGAGAGATTCCATAAAACTATGGCAGCATAGGTATTCCCTGTACTAAGCACAATTCAGCAGGAACAGTCCCTAAGTTTGCTCATAGTCTGTACAGAGAGATCCCATAAAACTATGGCAGCATAGGTATTCCCTGTACTAAGCACAATTCAGCAGGAACAGTCCCTAAGTTTGCTCATAGTCTGTACAGAGAGATCCCATAAAACTATGGTACATAGGTATCCTCTGTACTAAGCACAATTCAGCAGGAACAGTCCCTGAGTTTGCTCACATGTATTAAGGGCAGTTTTGTGGATTTTTCTGCATTGTTACACCAACAACCATAGCTGCAAACACCAGGCCTGTATGTACTACCTGCTAGTGGGTTGCTAGGGGTTACTAGACAAAAAGTACACTGTGCATGTGTTATGTTACTTTATGTGCCCATATGCAGCATAATTATTATTATTATGCAATGACTGGGGGGGGGCCTCTGTGTTCTGATAATGATATGGGAACTATTTAACCCTTTGTGAGTGCCGAATAACACAGGGGCGATGTCACACCTTCATTTTCTACAGTTCTTTAATGAAATTCGAGTCAACTTTTTTTGTAACTGAATCAATTGATGTTTAATTAAACGTGGCTCCGCATTGTTATTGGCTGGTGTCTTTCTTGTTTTCTTTCGGGTGCCCAGGTCTCCAGTTGCAGGGTCCAACCTCCGCTATATAAAGGCGTTACCTTGTAGTGTGTAACTAGGGCAAACGCTGCTCTGTGTTTGTGCCCACTACTAGTCCCCTCAGCCTATGGCCCCACCTTGCTCGTATGGGTCTCCAGTTCGAAATTTCAGCAGTTATATGGTTGCTAGGGTACAATTTAACCTAGCAACCAAGCAGTGGATTGAAGGAGAGACAGGAATATGAACAGTGGAGACCCTAAATAGAAAGAGAGGTACGGTAATAAAAAGCAATAATGATAAAATGGTAGCCTCACAGAGCAATATGTTTTTGGCTGCTGGGGGTCAGTGACCCCTCCCATGTGAAAACTGGAAAGAGTTACAAGAGGAAGGCTACTAATTCCTAAAGAGAAAGAAAAAAAAAATAATGAAGACCAACTGAAAGGTTGCTTAGAATAGGCCATTCTATAACATACTAAAAGTGAATGTGAAGGTGAACCACCCCTTTAACTATAGACATTGGCCAATGTAAATACAGCAGAGATACTCCGCATTAAAGGTGGCTGTTCACCTTTAAGTTAACTTTTAGGGGTTTATTTATTAAAGTCAAAATCCAAAAAAACCTCAAAAAATTCGGACTTTTGGGGAAAAAGTCAAAAACAAAAATTGAGCAATGCAGAAAAAGAAATTTAAATTTTGCTTGATTTTAATTGAATTTTGCTTGATTAAATTGTGCTTTTTTTTAATCATAAAGAAGGTCCAATCATGGAATCTAGTTTGTTCGGACTTTTTTTTTATTGAAATACTTGTTTAAATATTTGATAAATAAGGCCCTTAGTATGATGTAGAGAGGGATATTCTGAGACCATTTGCAATTGAGCATGTGAGTGTCACAGACACTTTCCAAGATGGTGACCCCCTGTGACAAGTTTGAAGTCCTGGATCATTGCTGCTATTGACAAGCTCAGACTTTAGCCTCGTGCAATAAGTTCACTATGTAAAATAGGACATTTGTAGCCACATTCATTTTTAGGGTTTAGTTCTCCTTTAAAGCGGCGAGCATTACGGCCGATCTGCCCATGAATGAGGAGCTCAGCTGATTTAGAAAGGAAAATACAGGTCTGGCAGGTGGAAAAACCAGTTTGCAGTAGGTGTGTAGCCGCGGCTCCATGCAGTGTTGTTGTGTTGTGTCTCCCAAAGCCTTTCTATAGACAAGATGGGCACCTACCTCCAGGGGCAAGAAGAACCACAGCAGGAGAGGTAAGTCGAAGTGTGACTGTAATGAGGGGGTGCTGCTGGGTAGATCATCCCTTCACTGGAAAGCACAGGAGCTGCAGGAATGACTTCTCTACTGCCTGTCTGATGCACGTCTGTAATATATAAAACTCCCAGCTACCTGAGATGGGTGATGTCAGCAACTCCCAGATAGGCTGTACCGAGTCTTCCTGCATGCTGACTTGTCCTTGTCCGTAAGTACTACTTTCCCTATTCCAGTGTAACCCCAGTTTGCCTACTTTAATCCTTTCCCAGTCACTAGTTGCCTGTGTCACTTCAGCAAGGGATAAAAAGCTGTTGCTTACAAATGCCTTTGCGTGGCTGCACAGAAACCGGCACAGTCGGCAGCATGCATGTGCGTGAATAGCTAATTAGCCATGCAAGATGTGTATTTAAAGGGATGTGGCAAGCGTTGAACTACAACTCCAAGTATGCCCGGATGGGCTCTTGATTGTGGGATATTTGTTAATTTCTTGTCAAATCAATATCCCCCACAAAAATTCCAAATAATGCTCATGTTTTCATTTCCTTGAATGTCACTAAACGGATACATCTATGGAAACAGGATAACTGTAGATTCCCTGTGTGAATGCCTTAATTAAGACGCATTCTGCAAGGCCGCACAGAAACCAGTGAAGTCTGCAGCAAGCCTCTATATTAGGGATGCACTATTTTGGAACTGGCCGAACCCCTGAATCCTTCGTGAAAGATTCTGCCGAATACCGAATCCTCATTTGCATATGCAAATTAGGGGTGGGAAGGGGAAAACATTTTTTACTTCCTTGTTTTGTGACAAAAAGTGACACGATTTCCCTCCCCACCCCTAATTTGTATATGCAAATTCGGATTCGGTTCAGCCAGGCAGGAGGATTCGGACGAATCCGAGTCCTGCTGAAAAAGGCCGAATTCCGGCCGAATCCTGGATTCGGTGCATCCCTACTCTATATAGTCACTAAATGGATTCGCAGGTTATGGATTTCATTTGGGTGATAAAAAAAATGTTAAAATAAGGCAGAGCTGGGCATGTTCTTGGCATCAATAGCGGTCGATGTCCCAAAATGGCAAAACTGACACAAAATGGAGCCAATTTCCTTGTTTCCATTCAGCGGCTCCAGTAAATGCAATGGGCCTCAGGCCTCTGCCCTCACAGGTATCGATGAGATGGAGCTGAAGGAGGAATGGCAACATGAAGATTTCCCCAGGTAAGAAAAGCCTCATTTTATATATGACTTGGCCTGTTGTCGTATCTTTAGCAAATAACATATAGTAACCCGTCCGTTGTTATTATTACATTTATCTCTAAATGTGGAAATATATGTTTTGGGCTGTGGGGACCTGTGTACAAAACCACATCTAGTAACCCATGGCAACCAATCAGATGTGCGTTTAAACGGCCCTTTTTGTGGTGCCCTACGAGACTGATCTGCAGTGCGGAGTGGAACGTTTTAGTTGCCAGTTTTGCATTTGTCAGAAAGGGTTGTTTGTACAAAAATACATTTTTTTCTGGGGTGAACTTACTGCAAGGGGCTTTTCTTACTCAAAGAGCAAGCAGTGTGTTTTATTTACAAGGGTCAATATATATATATATATAATACACAAAAGCCATGAATATCCTTATAAACGGTGAGTAGTGATGTCATCAGTTATAAATGGTGAGTAGTGATGTAATGTCTGTCACATGACTCTCTAAAATTTGTGTATTATAATTAATAAAGTACCCCCAGTTGTAAAATATGAGGATATTATGTCACCTCGGAGTTCCATGACCTGTATAAAAACACTCGGCCTTCGGCCTCATGTTTTTATATGGTCATGAAACTCCTCGGTAACTTATAATATCCTTATATTTTACAAGAGGGGGTACTTTATTCACTATATATATATATATATAGGTGTGTGTGTGTACTGCTTAGTACAATCAATTGTCCAGAGGTTTAAGCTCATATAATACTGTTTGCTAGTGATGTACAAGCCAATGTGATACCCAATAGATCTGTGTGTTCAGGTCGACCTCACTATGTGCACCTGCCCCGCCCCTTTTTGTAGCTCCAAAACACACGTAGATATGAGGAACCCCTCACATAAACTACTTGTTACAGGCTCCTCCCACTTACCCATCATTCTATGTGTGTGTGTCACATGGTATCAGTGAATCAGTGAGGGCAAAACACACGTAGATATGAGGAACCCCTCACATAAACTACTTGTTACAGGCCCCTCCCACTTACCCATCATTCTATGTGTGTGTCACATGGTATCACTGAATCAGTGAGGGCAAAACACACGTAGATATGAGGAACCCCTCACATAAACTACTTGTTACAGGCTCCTCCCACTTACCCATCATTCTATGTGTGTGTGTCACATGGTATCACTGAATCAGTGAGGGCAAAACACACGTAGATATGAGGAACCCCTCACATAAACTACTTTTTACAGGCTCCTCCCACTTACCCATCATTCTATGTGTGTGTGTCACATGGTATCAGTGAATCAGTGAGGGCAAAACACACGTAGATAACGGAAAATCAAATCATACTTACCGAGATTTTCTTTTCCTAGACCTGAACATGGCAGTGGACACTTTAGGGTTAATCCCTCCTGTCTGTGGACGGAACAGGAATTAGTAGCAAATAAAAGGAGGCCCCTCCCCTCTGCCGCCATCTTTTGGACTTTTCTGTAACTCCCCCATAGAGGGTTGGGAAGCCTTGTCCACTGCCATGTTCAGGTCTAGGAAAAGAAAATCTCGGTAAGTATGATTTGATTTTCCGTTTTCCTATTCCCTTCACATGGCAGTGGACACTTTAGGGACGTAAAAAAGCAAACAACAATGAGGGTGGGAATGCAATTTTACTCATTCAATACACTGTTAAGTACTGAGGATCCAAAGTTGGAAAGACTTTTTGAGTAAAGGTCAAATTTGTAGTGTTTGACGAATGTGTTCCAAGAACTCCATACTGCTGCTTTGCATATGTCCTCTGATGGTACCTGGGCCCTGAGTGCCCAGGATGTCGCTGTACCTCTGGTTGAGTGTGCCTTAACTTTAGAGGGTACTGAAGATGACTGGTTTGAGTATGTCATATGGATACATTCTTTTATCCAATTGGCCACAGTGTTTTTGGAAGGTTGGTTACCGATTCTCGTGCCTTGAGTTATAACCAGTAAAGAGTCAGTTTTTCTTATCTCTTTGGTTCTGTCGAGATAGATTTTTAAACATCTCACCACATCTAGCGTATGCCATTTTTCTTCTTCCTCTGAGTTAGGATTCTCAAAGAATGTTGGCAGGATAATATCCTGAGTCGTGTGGAATTTGGAAATTACCTTTGGGGTGAATCCTTCACGAGTTCTTAGTATGACCTTATCTTGAGAGAATGTGATTTTGTCCTCTCCCATTGAGAGAGCATGTATCTCACTGACTCTTCTGGCTGAAGCGATAGCTATCAGAAATGTCATTTTTAAATTGACAATTTTTAGGGGTGCTTTGTCCATGGGTTCAAATGGAGTAGAGGTCAAGGCCTTTAGTACTAGATTGAGGTCCCAAGGGGGAACTCTTGTTTTAGTTGCCGGCCTGATTCTTTTAAGCGCTTGGAAGTATCTTTTGATGAGAGGATTGGAACTCCAGCGGATTCCCGAGAAGTGGGAGATTGCAGTAATTTGTCCTTTAAGGGTGGAATTGCTTAGGCTTAGGTCTACACCCTTTTGAAGGAACTCTACCACTTGAGTTTCTGAGTTGGACATGGGAGAAGAATTGTTGTTCCTGCACCATTCTGAGAACTTTTCCCAGGTTTTGAAATATTTTTCTGTGGTAGCTGATTTTTTGGCAGCTAGTAGGGTGTTTATGGCACCTTCTGACAGTCCTAGGGATTTTAGTTTGTCCCTTTCAAGCGCCATGCCGTTAGAGCTAGCTTCTCCTGATGAGGGTAGTTCACAGATTTCAGTGTTAGAAGGTCTTGATGGTTTGGAAGTTTCCAATAATTCCCCTTGGATAGGTGGAGAAGTTGAGGGAACCAAACTCGTCTCGGCCACCAAGGGGCAATCAGGATCACATTTGCTTGGTCTTGAGTGATTTTTGTAATTACCTTCTGAATCAATGCGAACGGGGGAAAGATGTAAAGGGGGCCCCAATTCCATTTTATTGAAAAAGCGTCTGTCAGTGAGGCTTTCGGGTCTCTTTTCCAAGAGCAGAAATTCTCCATCTTTGTGTTGGATCTGGAGGCCATTAGGTCTATTTTGAAGGGTCCCCATTTTTTCCAAATCATTTTGAAGATTTTTTGGCTCAGTTCCCATTCCCCTCCCTTGGGGAGAGTTCTGCTTAGTTTGTCTGCGATCACATTGTCTTTTCCCGCTATGTGGGAAGCTTTGAGGAGAAAGAGGTTGTTTTCTGCCCAAGTTAGAATAGTTGTGGTCAAGGCTAACAGATTCCAAAATCTTGTGCCCCCTTGTTTCATGATGTACCTCACTGCTGTAGTGTTGTCTGATTTGATCCAGACCGCTTTTCCCTGAATGAGAGGGCTGAATGCCAGTAAGCTTAGGTGAATTGCCTTTAATTCTCTCCAGTTTGAGGATCTTTGACTCTCTTCTGTGTTCCACCACCCTAGGGTTTTGTGGACCCCCATGTGAGCTCCCCATCCCAGACTGCTGGCGTCTGTGGTGATTGTGGTCCATGAGTCTATCTGTAGTGGCATAGGTATTCGAAGGTTCTTCTCTTGTAACCACCATCTCAAGCTTTGTAGGGTCTTTTCTGTGAGAAATATTAGTTGGTTTTGTGTTTTGGGGTTCTTGTTCCATTGAGATAGGAAATTGAAGTGGAGACTCCGAGTGTGTATCCTCGACCATCTGACACAATCTATGGTGGAGACCATTTTCCCTATTGTGCTTTGGCAGATCTTGACTGTCGTAATGGGATGAAGAATGAGTTGTTGTATATTTTTCTTTAAGTCCTTTGCCCTTGTCTTTGGCAAGCTGAGGGTCATTTCCCTGGTGTCTAAGATCGTGCCCAGGTATTCTATCCTCTGACATGGGATTATCATGGATTTTCCCCAGTTTATGATCCAGCCTAATTTTGACAGGTAATGGGTTGTAGTGGTGAGGTGAGCCAGCAATAGAGGTTTTGATTGAGCTTTCAGGAGGATGTCGTCTAGATAGGCGTAGATTTGTATCCCCATTATTCTTAGATTCGCCAAGACAGGTGCTAGGATTTTTGTAAATATCCTTGGGGCTGTGGCCAGTCCGAATGGCATGGCTGTATATTGGAAATGTTCCCCCAAGGTCTTGAATCTGAAGTATTTTGTGTGATCTGAGTGGATGGGGATGTGTAGGTAGGCATCTTGTAGGTCTAGTTTTATCATCCAATCCTTTGTGGAAAGGGATAGTGCAATTGACTTTAAGGTTTCCATCCTGAAAGTTGGGACTTTGAGATGTTCGTTTAGATGTTTTAGGTTTAGAATTACTCTGAACTCCCCATTCGCCTTTCTTTTGAGGAAAAGGTGGGAGTAAATACCTTTGAATCTTTGGTTTGGTGGTACTTTGGAGATTATTTTGTTTTGTAGTAACTTTTTTATGATGGATTTTAGTTGTGTAGTTGCCTCCTTTGATCTTGGTCTGTCTGATGAGGTGAAAGAGGACTTGGGTTTTTTTGCAAATTCTAGAAGGTATCCTTTTGATACTATATCTTTTGCCCATTCGTCTTGGATTTCTTGAGCCCAAACTGCCTTGAAATCTTTTAGTCTCCCGCCTATATAAGACAGTTGGACTCTCGCACCTTCATGCTTTATTTTTATCAGTTTTGAGGTCTCTTTTGAAACCTTGGGGGTTTTGGAAGTTTTGGCTCCTGGTTTTCCATTGTCTGGTATTGTATTTCCCCGGTCTGTATTGTCTGGCGTCCCGAAAGGAATTTTTTTGATTCCTGTTTTGAAATTTTCTCTCTCTTCTCTCTTGTGGAAGAAAGGCAGATTTCCCCGCCGAGGCTTTGGAGATGATTTGATCCAGTTTGGTACCGAATAGTAGATCTCCTTTGAAGGGCAATGAACACAAGTTGTGTTTTGACTGCGAGTCTGCATTCCAGTGTCTGAGCCACAGGGATCTTCTTGCTGAGACGGCCAAACCCATAGTTCTGGCTGCTAGTTTCACATTTGTTAAGGAAACTTCAGCGGAGTAATCGTTGGCCACTTTTATGTCGTGGATCATTTCTAAGAGTTTGTTTCTTTCCACACCCGATTTTATGGCATGTTCCAATTCGTTTATCCAGATTTTATTGGCTCTGGCAACCGTAGTATTAGCTACTTCCGCTTTGCAGATGGTTCCATTAGCCAGGTAAAGTTTTTGAGTGTGGAGTCCTGACGCCTTTCCATAGTGTCTTTTAGAGACACCCCCTCGTCCACTGGTAGAGTGGTTCTTCTTGCAACTCTGGTGATGGCTGCGTCTACTTTCGGGACATTGTCCCATATTTTTGAATCTTGTTCCGCGAAGGGGAATAACTTCTTAATTTCCTTGGGAGTGTCAGTTTTTTGTCTGGCGTTTCCCATTCAGATTCCATACTGTTTTTGATGACTTCATGTATGGGAAAAAGGTGGTTTCTTTTCGATGAGGATTTAAACATCTTGTCTTTATTAGAGGGAATGGGATCATCTCTAAGGTTTAAAGTCTTCCTGATTGCTTTGATAAGTGGTTCAACCATATCCAAAGGCATTTCACATTCCTCTTCCTCCGTTTCCGTATCCGAGAGTTCACCTTCTGATGTGGAATGTTCTCTTTCTCTGGTCTGTTTGGAGCTGACTCTCCCACTGGCACTGTCTTGTTCAGAGTTGATGTTGGTAAGGACTTTGTTGGTTACTTCGGAAACCATGTTGGACATGGAGTTGTTAAAGGATTCCTTCATCCAATCCATTAGGTCTGTGAATTGTTTAGAATTGACACCTGTTGCTTCATCCATGCATTTTCTGCATACTTTCTTGTTTGGCACAACAGGATCTTCACAGTAGATGCATTCCGTTCTGTGAGATTTCCTCCTTTGCTCCAGTCTATTTGGGGAACTTCTGTAGAAAAAGAAAAAGTTTCCATTTGTAAATGCATCTCTCTTTTCCTCATTGCAGATTGAAGAAAAAATGATACAGGACTCACCCCCTGGAGCCTGAATGAGAGCGTCTTAAGCTCATTACACCAGTCACTGCAAAAAAAGTGAAGCTTTTAGAAAAGGTTCCGTCCTTTAGGCTCAGCGTGTATAGAATAGAAGTATAATACTTACAGATTGCACCCTCTCACAGAACAGCAGGCACTAACACTGTGTGGCAGCAAAACGAGGGGAGAACGAACGCTGAGCGAAGAATCGCAGGCGTTTTTTCCCCGCTTCCGCATTTATTTGAATCTTGCGCATGCGCATTACCTTTCCGCCATTTTGGAAGGGTCCGTCAGCGAATTTACTGCGCATGCGCCGGTTGTGTCCGGCATTGCGGCTTACCACGCTGATAGGCAACGGATGGCCAAGGACTCGCCAGTCCCTCCGGAGACTCCCACAAGCGACAGCTCGGTCCCGGAGCTTCAGTACATGAGATGCTTTCTGCACTGGCACGTAAGGGGGGAGTTTGCAGGAAGAAAAAAAGATGGCGGCAGAGGGGAGGGGCCTCCTTTTATTTGCTACTAATTCCTGTTCCGTCCACAGACAGGAGGGATTAACCCTAAAGTGTCCACTGCCATGTGAAGGGAATAGGAAATGAGGAACCCCTCACATAAACTACTTGTTACAGGCCCCTCCCACTTACCCATCATTCTATGTGTGTGTGTGTCACATGGTATCAGTGAATCAGTGAGGGCAAAACACACGTAGATATGAGGAACCCCTCACATAAACTACTTGTTACAGGCTCCTCCCACTTACCCATCATTCTATGTGTGTGTGTCACATGGTATCACTGAATCAGTGAGGGCAAAACACACGTAGATATGAGGAACCCCTCACATAAACTACTTGTTACAGGCTCCTCCCACTTACCCATCATTCTATGTGTGTGTGTCACATGGTATCAGTGAATCAGTGAGGGCAAAACACACGTAGATATGAGGAACCCCTCACATAAACTACTTGTTACAGGCCCCTCCCACTTACCCATCATTCTATGTGTGTGTCACATGGTATCACTGAATCAGTGAGGGCAAAACACACGTAGATATGAGGAACCCCTCACATAAACTACTTGTTACAGGCTCCTCCCACTTACCCATCATTCTATGTGTGTGTGTCACATGGTATCAGTGAATCAGTGAGGGCAAAACACACGTAGATATGAGGAACCCCTCACATAAACTACTTGTTACAGGCTCCTCCCACTTAACCATCATTCTATGTGAATGGGGCTCATTTATCAACCTTGGGCAAATTTACCCATGGGCTGTTACCTATAGCAACCAATCAGTGATTAGCTTTCTAAAGCCAACTGCAAGTAGAACAATGAATGCAGCAATCTGATTGGTTGCCATGGGTTACAGCCCATGGGCAAATTTGCCCAGTGTTGATAAATGACCCCCTGTGTATCACATGGTAT
The DNA here is from genome assembly GCF_017654675.1 of Xenopus laevis. NCBI lineage: Eukaryota > Metazoa > Chordata > Amphibia > Anura > Pipidae > Xenopus > Xenopus laevis. The sequence goes on along the minus strand of NC_054386.1, from coordinate 100,059,836 downwards.
CAGTGAATCCGTAAAGCCTAGACATGAGGGACAAGCAGTACATAATACTATATATAATCAGCGCCGGATTTCATTGCCGGCCGCCCCTAGGCCGCGCGGTCCGATCAGGCGGCCGCGAGGTCCTAGCGCCCACCGACACCTCCCCTTCCCAGCGCGCCGGCGAAAAAACGCCGGCGCAGCTGCTGTAATTGAATGGGGACGCACACGACCCCATAATGCGGCTGGGCGGCACGCCGCCCCTATTTTTTTGCCGCCCTAGGCCCGGGCCTATGCGGCCTTGCCGCAAATCCGGGCCTGTATATAATTATGCGTGGGGGGGATATTCTAGACCCTGGGAACTGGATAGAGCAGCTACTTTATACAACAAGTGACTCCATACATATAAACGACTGGTTACAAGAGGTGTTACACAATGTGACGTATCCGTGCAGTTTATATAAGATTAAATAAAATAGGTGTGATGCGGATAATAGACAGATAATAGACAGGTTTTCTATGACACTGACTGAGATGACTTTCTTCCTTCCTGTTGGATCCGGTTGTGCCATTGAGCTGCTACAGAATCTCCTCCCCACTGGCCTTTCTCAGGCTTCTCTTAAATCAGCTCATTCAATCCTTGGCCCAATATCTGTATAATTGCTCTGAAGTGGAACTGATCAATGTGACAGTTGGCTCTGCCCCCAGATTCCCCTCCCTTTGTTGCTTCATTCATACCTGGTGCCAAACTAGACCCATTCATTGCTGGTACACAATCTCCAGGGCCAGGTTTCAGCTCTGCTCCCTCTTGCACTTTACCCACATCAGAAATTAAGCCAATATAAAATGCCCCTTAGGGGCCCCAGAAAACCTTGGATTTCTGCCTAAATGTTTGGTAAGAGAGACTGGCAGTGGCTAATGCTCTGGGAGCCTTCATTTCCTCATATTTACATATAAGACACCATGGGGAGGAGAATATTGGGGGGGGGGAGGGTACAGAACTATAGGAAGAGGGTATGAGGGCACACTTGGTGAGACGCAAGAAGAAAATGAAGAGGGTTCAAAGATGCAGAGAGGGGAGGAAGAGGGCACAGGAGTGGTGGCACAGGGAGGAATGAGTACATATGTGGGTAGGATCTTGGAGGGAGATGCACAGAGATTTTGGGAGAAGAAGAGAAGGCACAGATGCAGAAATAAGAGGGTTCAGGGAAGCGGTGAGGAGAAGGATGAAGAGGGCAAGGGCACATATGTGGGAAGAAGTTGAGATCTGGGCAGAGGGCACAGAGGTTTAGGAAAGAGGGGCACAGAGATGTGGGGAGGAGCAGACAGGAGAGGGCACATATGTAGTTTGATTCATGAGGGTGAATGAGAGAGAGCACAGAGATGCTGTGGGACAGGGCACAGAAATGTGGGGAGGAGCAGGATGAAGAGGGCAAGGGCACAGATGTGGGAAGAAGTTGAGAAGACCAGAGATCTGGGCAGAACCAGAGGGTACAGAGATGTGGGTAGCAGCGGTAAGGAGAGGGCACAGAAATGTGAGAAGGAGGGGAAGGTACAAAGATTGCTGTGTGACATGAACTCTGTGATGTTACAAACATTTTACCAAAACAGACTCTTCCAGTACCCAAACTTATTAAATATTGCTTTACTGAAGCTTACACAATATATAAATATTTGTTTTTACTATTCCTCTTTATTGTTTCAGGCCTCTTCCAGAGGCAGTTACAGAGGAGGAATTTGAATCCAGTGAAAACAGTCAGTCAGGTAAGACGAGAAACCCGCCCACTGGGACAGAATGTTCTGTTATACAGATACCGTATATACTCGAGTATAAGCCGTCCCGAGTATAAGCCGAGGTACCTAATTTTACCTCCAAAAACTGGGAAAGCTTATTGACTCGAGTATAAGCCGAGGGTGAGAAATACAGCAGCTTCTGGTAAGTTTCAATCAAAAAATGGAGGGTTTCTGCTCCCATTGGAGGTGCCAGCGTCTCGTTTTTGGATGCCGGCGACCATTCTTGGACGCCGGCGAATATTCTTGGAGACTATTCTTGGACGCTGACGACTATTCTTGGACGCCGGCGACTATTCTTGGACGCCAGCGACTATTCTTAGACGCCGGCGACCGTTTTGCGATTGACCCGAGTATAAGCCGAGGTAGCGTTTTTCAGGATATATTGGGGGCTGAAAAACTCGGCTTGTACTCGAGTATATACGGTAGCTAGAATCTCAGCTGCCATAAAGCAGGACAGGACTGCTGCTTACAATGGGGATCAGATAGGATCTGTGCAGCCACTGGGACAGAATGCTCTGTTATACAGATAGCTAGAATCTCAGCTGCCATAAAGCAGGACAGAACTGCTGCTTACAAAGGGGATCAGATAGGATCTGTGCAGCCACTGGGACAGAATGTTCTGTTATACAGATAGCTAGAATCTCAGCTGCCATAAAGCAGGACAGGACTGCTGCTTCCAATGGGGATCAGAAAGTACTGTAGATATATAAATATTAAAACACATTTAATTTCTCTGTCTATGACACACAGCTAGCCCACCAACCACCATGGAATTATGTGGAAACCGTCACTTAAAAAAACGGCCCCGTCTATCAGCTTTAATCTAGAGAATAGCGGAGAGTCGATTGCCTCAAGTGAACAGGCAGAACAGGACTGCCCTGAATTTGAGTGGGACGGTAAGTACTGCACAGAAGCAAGTGATGCTGAACCTTCCTACAAAGCATATTACTGTGCTCCTGATATGTGTATGTATGTGCATGATATCAGACTATAATACACAAAAGCCATGAATATCCTGTAAATTATATCCTTATAAACGGTGAGTAGTGATGTCATCAGTTATAAACGGTGAGTAGTGATGTAATTTCTGTCACATGACTCACTAAAATTTGTGTATTATAATTAATAAAGTACCCCCAGTTGTAAAATATGAGGATATTATAAGTTACCTCGGAGTTCCATGACCTGTATAAAAACACTCGCCTTCGGCCTCGTGTTTTTATATGGTCATGAAACTCCTCGGTAACTTATAATATCCTTATATTTTACAAGAGGGGGTACTTTATTCACTATATATATATATATATATATATATATATATATATATATATATATATAACATGCCCAGACCTATGTCTTGCAGTTCATATTCCTTGTACTGCTGAGCTCTAGTTCATTCAGAGAGGAGAGATAAGACTGCTGAGAGGGCTGATTTCACTTGTCTTTGCAACAGTGCCATCTTCCGAGGAAGAAAGTTCTTCCATTTGTTTTATTGCATGTGCTACCTAGTGGCAGTCTAGAGAATTTACTGATAAATTGATTTCAGTGTATTTGGGCATTGTGAGCCCTGCCAGGCATTGAGGTCAAAGGGTAATTTGCATTGCAGGGACCCTATAGAAGTTAATGAAATAAAATTAAATTTTCGGCAGACAGAAAGCAGTGGCTGTAACCATGTAATCAGTTGGGCCCTCCTCTTCCCCCTAGAGGCGCAATATACACCTGTATTCAGCATGAGCCAACTACACAGGGCTATGTGAATTGTGTATATAAAAAGTGTATATGAATTGCTGTGTCTTGGGCTTACAGATAAGGAGTTGTTTATTTTAACTACAAGGCCAGCTGCCATTCTGCACCAATGTGTGAGATCAGAGATTGTGCTTTACCCATCTATTAGATGATCTGCCAAAGGCCAAGGGGACGGAGAACTCTGTCTGCTCGGAGAGCCGTGTGACCGACATGGAAGACCAAGTATTCAGCATGAGCCAACTACACAGGGCTATGTGAATTGTGTATATAAAAAGTGTATATGAATTGCTGTGTCTTGGGCTTACAGATAAGGAGTTGTTTATTTTAACTACAAGGCCAGCTGCCATTCTGCACCAATGTGTGAGATCAGAGATTGTGCTTTACCCATCTATTAGATGATCTGCCAAAGGCCAAGGGGACGGAGAACTCTGTCTGCTCGGAGAGCCGTGTGACCGACATGGAAGACCAAAATGGCAGAAAGTGGCGGATATTTCTGATGGGGGAACACAAAGTTGACATGACCGCTATAGAGCCTTATAAGAGAGTGATTTCCCATGGAGGTAAAATTAAATATATCTCCATTCTATATATGTTTAATTACCAAATAGTCACCGTGAAGTTCCATGTCCATATAAAGAGGCCAGTATAAAGTCATCATTATACAGTATATTCAAATATTCTATTCAAAAAAGGATCCCGTTCTCAGCCTCAAAACTATAGGCCAGTTAGACTGACGTCAGTGGTAGGAAAGCTTTTCGAAGGTTTAATAAAGGATAAGATACTGGACTTCATAGCAAATCATAATACTATGAGTTTGTGCCAGCATGGTTTTATGCGTAATAGATCTTGCCAGACTAACTTAATTTCTTTTTACGAGAATGTAAGTAGAGACCTTGATTCTGGGATGGCAGTGGATGTGATTTACTTAGATTTTGCTAAAGCATTTGATACAGTGCCACACAAAAGGTTACTGGTTAAATTAAGGAATGTTGGCCTGAAACATAGTATTTGTACCTGGATAGAGAACTGGCTAAAAGATAGACTACAAAGAGTGGTGGTAAATGGAACATTTTCTAATTGGACCAGTGTTGTTAGTGGAGTACCGCAGGGCTCTGTACTAGGTCCCTTGCTTTTCAACTTGTTTATTAATGACCTGGAGGTGGCCATTGAAAGTACTGTTTCTATTTTTGCAGATGAGACTAAATTGTGCAGAACTATAGGTTCCATGCAGGATGCTGCCACTTTGCACAGTGATTTGTCTAAACTGGAAAACTGGGCAGCAAACTGGAAAATGAGGTTCAATGTTGATAAATGCAGGTTATGCACTTTGGCAAAAATAATATAAATGCAAGTTATACACTAAATGGCAGTGTGTTGGGAGTTTCCTTAAATGAAAAGGATCTTGGGGTTTTTTGTAGATAACAAGTTGTCTAATTCTGGGCAGTGTCATTCTGTGGCTACTAAAGCAAATAAAGTTCTTGTATAAAAAAGGGCATTAACTCAAGGGATGAAACATAATTGTGTCTCTTTATAGGTCCCTGGTGAGGCCTCATCTGGAGTATGGGGGCAGTTTTGGACTCCAGTCCTTAAGAGGGATATAAATGAGCTGGAGAGAGTGCAGAGACTAAGTGCAACTAAACTGGTTAGAGGGAGGGAAGAGTTAAATTATGAGGGGAGACTGACAAGGTTGGGGTTGTTTTCTCTGGGGGAAAAAAGGCGCTTGTGAGGGGACATGATTAGACTTTACAAGTACATTAGAGGACATTATAGACAAATAGCAGGGGACCTTTTTACCCATAAAGAGAATCACGTACCAGAGGCCTCCCCTTCAGACTAGAGGAAAAGAAGTTTCATTTGAAGCAACGTAGGGGGTTCTTCACAGTCAGGACAGTGAGGTTGGGGAATGCACTGCCGGGTGATGTTGTGATGCTGATTCAGTTAATGCCTTTAAGAATGGCTTGGATGATTTTTTGGACAGACATAATATCAAAGGCTATTGTGATACTAAGCTCTATAGTTAGTATAGATATGGGTATATAGAATTTAATTAAAAGTAGGGAGGGGTGTGTGTATGGATGCTGGGTTTTCATTTGGAGGGGTTGAACTTGATGGACTTTGTCTTTTTTCAACCCAATTTAACTATGTAACTATGTAACTATGTAACTATGGATGATCCGAAAAGCTTCTGTGACCTTGGGAAGCTGCACAGTAACAGACTAAAAATAAAAGTATGAAACAGGGATATAAAGTGATAGCCGAATATTAAAAGGATCAGATTGCACATCCTGAAATCACTTGGGCAGTAACTGTAACCTTAGGACTAGTAATTACTACTCTGTGGAATTGAAGATTGGAATGTCAAAATAAGTAAAAGCTGTTCCTGCTGAATTGTGCTTAGTACAGGGAATACCTATACTGCCATAGTTTTATGGGATCTCTCTGTACAGACTATGAGCAAACTTAGGGACTGTTCCTGCTGAATTGTGCTTAGTACAGGGAATATCTATGCTGCCATAGTTTTATGGGATCTCTCTGTACAGACTATGAGCAAACTTAGGGGACTGTTCCTGCTGAATTGTGTTTAGTACAGGGAATACCTATGCTGCCATAGTTTTATGGGATCTCTCTGTACAGACTATGAGCAAACTTAGGGGCTGTTCCTGCTGAATTGTGCTTAGTACAGGGAATACCTATGCTGTCATAGTTTTATGGGATCTCTCTGTACAGACTATGAGCAAACTTAGGGACTGTTCCTGCTGAATTGTGCTTAGTACAGGGAATACCTATGCTGCCATAGTTTTATGGGATCTCTCTGTACAGACTATGAGCAAACTTAGGGACTGTTCCTGCTGAATTGTGCTTAGTACAGGGAATACCTATGCTGCCATAGTTTTATGGGATCTCTCTGTACAGACTATGAGCAAACTTAGGGGCTGTTCCTGCTGAATTGTGCTTAGTACAGAGGAATACCTATGCTGCCATAGTTTTATGGGATCTCTCTGTACAGACTGTGAGCAAACTTAGGGGACTGTTCCTGCTGAATTGTGCTTATGTATCATTAGCAAAGGGAGAGTGTAACTTTATGGCCTGTTGCACACTGGGCACAGTGTAGTACATATACTATTGTTGCACAGTGTCGGTGGATGAGTAAATGTATAACCCCTCAGCTATTCTGTACATTATACACTGATCTTCCTGTACTTGCAGGTTATTATGGGGAAGGCCTGAATGCAGTTATTATATTTGCATCCTGCTATTTGCCGGAGGATTCCATCCCAGATTATCAGTATGTGCTGAACAACTTATTCAGGTAACTCCTAAATACCATCAGGGTCACCCTCAACCCACAGCCTGACAACTATTGTACAACTGCAACTCCCATTGTACAAGAGTTATTGTGATTTGTAGTCCCACAATTGCCTTTATAGACTGTGTGTTAGGTTCTCTGGTTCCTCCTACAGCCCAGTAACATACTGGTGGGTTAAAGGGGTGGCTCGCCTTTGAGGTTATAGAATTGCCAATTCTAAGTAATTTGTCGGTTGACCTTCATTGTTTATTTTTTTTATAGTTTTTAAATTACTTGCCTTGTACTTCTGCTAGATTTTAATTGAGGGGTCACTGACCCCATCTAAAAAGCAAATGCTCTGTAAGGCTACATATATATTGTTATTGCTACTTTTTATTACTCATCTTTCTATTCAGGCCTCTCTTCAGGTCTCTTATTCAAATCAATGCTTGGTTGCTAGGGTAATTTGTAACCTAGCAACCAGATAGTTGACATTACAAACTGGAGAGCAGCTGAATAAAAAGCTAAATAACTCAAATATCACTCCAAACATCATACTAACAGTTAACTCAAAGGTGAGTGACCTTTATTGTTGCGCTCAGGTATATCATAGGGACGTTGGATTTAATGGTGGCCGATGACTACATGTTGGTGCTACTCCTTGCTGCAAAATTTCCCCAATCAGCTGGATCAAGCGTTGTTACCAGGCTACGGGCAGACGGTAAATTCAACTCTCAGCTTTACGAGGGATTAAAAAACCTAATAAATATTGTAGTTATTTTCCCTTTAACACAGGCAGTTGTGTCTGGAGAACATCTTATTGCAGGCCAAAAAACTAGAGTTATCCTTTAAATGTAACTATATATATATATACCGTATATACTCGAGTATAAGCCGTCCCGAGTATAAGCCGAGGTACCTAATTTTACCTCCAAAAACTGGGAAAGCTTATTGACTCGAGTATAAGCCGAGGGTGAGAAATGCAGCAGCTTCTGGTAAGTTTCAATCAAAAAATGGAGGGTTTCTGCTCCCATTGGAGGTGCCGGCGTCTCGTTTTTGGATGCCTGCGACCATTCTTGGACGCCGGCGAATATTCTTGGAGACTATTCTTGGACGCCGACAACTATTCTTGGACGCCGACGACTATTCTTGGACGCCGGTGACTATTCTTAGACGCCGGCGACCGTTTTGCGCTTGACCCGAGGTAGAGTTTTTCAGCATATATTGGGGGCTGAAAAACTCGGCTTATACTCGAGTATATATGGTATATAGGATTCACATTCATTTACCACATTCTCTAGTAAGTCAGGGGCCCCGTAACTGCTCAGTGCGACTCCTGAGGAAATGTGACGCGGGAGGGACGAAAGAGACTTATTGCTTTTTTGTATTAGTCTTTCTGCCCATTCATGATGCGCAATTAATTTTGTGCTTTTTTTTTTTTTTGTCTTAGGTTAAAGAAAAACCTAAAATCGTTATTAATACTGCACCCTACTTGGTATGTCAGAGCCCTGCTGGCAATTACTCGTCCATTTATAAGGTAATGGGTCCCCTGTTTATTTACAGTCATATTAAAAATTTTGGGAACCCCTCTCAGTCTACATAATAATTTACTCCACTTTCAACAAAAATATAACGGGGGTATGTCTTTCATTTCCCAGGAACATCTGAGTACTGGGGTGTTTTCTGAACAAAGATTTTTAGTGAAGCAGTATTCAGTTTTATGAACTTTAATCTAATGTGAGAAACTGGCTGTGCAAAAATTTGGGTACCCTTGTAATTTTGCTAATTTGAATGCATGTAACTGCTCATTAATGATGACTGGCAGCACCAAATTGGTTGGATTAGCTCATTAAGCCTTGAACTTCATAGGCAGGTGGGTCCAATCATGAGAAAAGGTATTTAAGGAGACCAATTGCAAGTTGTGCTTCTGTTTGACTCTCCTCTGAAGAGTGACAGCATGGGATCCTCAAAGCAACTCTCAAAAGATCTGAAAACAAAGATTGTTCAGTATCATGGTTTAGGGGAAGGCTACAAAAAGCTATCTCAGAGGTTTAAACTGTCAGTTTCAACTGTAAGGAATGGAATCAGGAAATGGAAGGCCACAGGCACAGTTGCTGTAAAACCCAGGTCTGACAGGCCAAGAAAAATCCAGGAGCGACATATGCGGAGGATTGTGAGAATGTTACAGACAAGCCAAAGATCATCTCCAAAGACCTGCAAGAAGATCTTGCTGCAGATGCAGGTGTATCTGTACATCGTTCTACAATTCAGCACAATTTGCACAAAGAACATGTGTATGGCAGGGGGATGAGAAGCCCTTTCTGCACTCACACAAACACACTCGCTTGTTCTATGGAAAAGATCATTTACACAAGACACAGGCATTTTGGAACAAAGAGCTTTGGACTGATGAGACAAAAATTGAGTTACTTGCTCATAACAAAAAGCGCTTTGCATGGCGGAAGAAGAACACGACATTCCAAGAAAAACACCTGCTACCGACTGTCACATTTGGTGGAGGTCCCGTCATGCTGTGGGGCTGTGTGGCCTGGATTTGTGGCCTCTCATTCCAGTTATATTTATATCTATTACAGCTCAAAGTTTTGGAAGAAGGTGAAGTTCGTCAGCAGCCTGGAGGATCTGTCCATGGCGGTGTCCCTGGAGCAAATTCACATCCCAGACTGTATCAGAGAGTAAGTGAAATCTTTCCTATTGAGAAGGAGTCATAAATTCTATTGACTGAGTCTTGTTCTCTCTCTCCTTCCCACCAGGTTAGATAAAGAGCTCAATCCCTAAATCCCTAAATCCCAACTCCACTTTATCTCTGCATGGAGCTGAAGAACTTCAAAGGTGCTTTTTTGGGGTTTATGCCCCACAATTAACTTGTTTGCTGCCCAATGGATATCCAGTCTCCTGGAATGATATCTGAACTGGTGCGGCCCTTTGGGGCCACTGGACTTTTGTGTAGGCACTTTAATTGTTTGTATTGCTCCGGTTCACCTGCAACCCTATCCCACTAAAGGAGAGTCACCAGTGCACAAAATCCACCCTCCTGATATTGTACAACTACAATCCTCAACATGCCCCCATCAGCGGAGCCTCTTAAGGGATGCTGGGAGCTGTAGTTCAGTATAGACTGCCAAATGATCCAGTCTGGGGATTTCAGAGACCTTATTTCACATTACCGCTTAATAATATTAGAGGAATCAGGACTGGATCCCCCTAATGACATGGAGTTAGGTGCCTTCTTTGTTATAGTAATTCTCCCTAACAACAAGACCATATTATTGACATGTAAAAATGATTAACAGGCAGAGAGGAGCAATTAAAAAAATGTATAAAAACAGAGCTTGGTTGCCAGGTCATGTACCCTAGCAACCAAATGGAAAGAATTTTAACATTCCAGATTAGAATGTAGATTAAACTCATTTTCACAGCATTTTTTTTTTAAAAAAAACCACATGACGTGTACTTGAAACACAGAGCCCTTTTCATTGACTTCCAGAAGAAGCTGCTCTAGAATGTTAAATTCAGTCCCCATGAGAGAGAGAGCGTCAGCTTTTGGGAATTATATAAAGCAGGGCTAATATTGCTTGGTTTACACTAACGCCTAATGTTTTAATCCGGTGTTTATATAACCCAATGTCTATATATTTATGCTCACACTGTAAGAGATGCCATACTGCTTGCCCCAGCTCAGGCATTCTCCATAAACTACAACAGAACAGGGGTTACAATATCTGTTTCTCTATTGGTGCCTCGCAAAGCAAGATTTCATTCATATATTAACTTTGCTGCATTTCTGGCCACTAATCACCTGCACAAGGGTGCCCCAAATTCCCCCGTGATCCCTTGCTCTAACACGGAACATGTTTCATAAAGGAGCTGTGCTGCGCACTGTATATGGTATTTGGCCCTTTATGTCTCATTTTATTGGGTGAAGAAGGTAATTAATCTTTAGTACAAATGCACAAATATTATGTTGTATAAAATCACCCAAAAATGCATTTTTGCACACAAGTATTTTAGCTTGCTTGTCTCTGTATATATTCTTGTATATGTGTGAGTGTAACGTGGCGGGAGGTTGTGCTCACTCATTATTCCCATGGACAAATATTAATAAACTGTATTTTTGTATGTTTGACACTTTCGACTGGTTTGGGATGTTAGAAAAAGAGAAATTATATTAAAACAGGGTAATGTAACAAAAAGCACAATATTTCATGGCCGCCATCAAGGGTACAGGGGGTATGACAGTCAGGGGCCCCATAGCAGAAGAGGGGCCTGAGATGGAAAAGCGTGATTTGTGCTTTATGAAATAGACAGGGATTGTGGAGAGGGGGAGGGTTCTGGAGTGGGTCCATGGTGTGACCACTCATGTGGGGATCTTCATCTTCATAAAAGGTTAAGTAAACCTTTAAAATAAGTGAATGTAAAATTGATGAGAATGTTATTCTAAGTACTTTTGTAATTTACATTCATTATTTATTTTGTTTTAATTCCAAGATATTAAGGGATACATGTACTGTTAATATGAATGAATTTTGTTCCAACAGCGCCACCTGCTGGTCAGTTTCCCACCAGTCTGACCAGCAAGTAGTCAAGGAAGTTGTCAGGAGAAAGAAAGAGGCTGATGTTCTTCTGCTTAGGAATAAAATTAGAAACCTTTCTCTCAGAACCTCAGAGCAGCCTCTTTCTGTGTATTGTTTTCTTATTGAAGAATAATCCTTAAGGGTCAACACCCACAGGTACTAGGCGTTGGGTTCAAAGTGAAGAACATTCTTAGAGAGGCAGTCACATGTAGTTAAGTGAATCTCAAAGATCTCAGTTTGCCACGTCCAATACCTGCGTCTGATGGTCTGATTGGACAACAACACAGCTGCTGAGCCCTGATTATTTAATTTCCACCCTGCAAGAGAATCTGGAGGGCAGCTGTGGCTTATGGTCTGTCATGAGCAGGGCACTTTCTCCATGTTAGGTAAGCAGTCTACCTCTTTAGATGTTAAGCTTACATGCATGGACTGGCCTTCAAATATGACCACCTTTCACCTAAGAAAATCTGGATTGTGATGGACATCTGAACAATTGGCTTTGAGAAGCTACTTAAATATCTGTCCACATGGCCTGAGGCATTGCATTGGGGTAATCAGCTGTTTTTTTTTACAGGAGGCTCCTAAGGGCATATATAATTGAGACTTTTACTGGGCTCCTGTGGATTATGGTACATGAGACATTTGGAAAAGTAATGGTGATGAAAGTTCTCTGTGTGACATTACCCAAACTCAGGTTCTCAGACTTTTTTAGGTCAAGTCCCCTTTTGAGGTCCAACAGTTACGGTAGGTCACAGCCCCCTTAGCTAATAATAAGGTCAAAGATATGAGAAAATACTTCTGTAGTCCCAAGAATATTTAGGACACCAATGTTCACCTACATCTCACTCAATGGCCTTCAGATTAAGCTTTAAGGAGATTCTAGACATTTCCCAAGTAACCTGAGCCATCCCCAACACCAGCCATTTGTCTGAGCGGGGGGCCATGTCTAATGTCTGGGATGTCTTCGACACACATTTCTTGAATTAAGAGACAACTTACTAAAAAAAAAAGAGTAGTCACTGAAAAAAAATTTCTTTTCAACCCTGTCATAAATCATTTTATAGTGGTCTCTTTTATAATGATATACTACAAGTCTGCCTTTGGAAACCCAGTGGGTCCTCTTGACACTATTATTAGTAGTATGTTTAATGGTCTCTGAGACTTGGGGGCACATTTATTAAAACTCGAAATTTTCTGGTTGGGCTTTTTTATTTTTATGCGACAAAACTGCGACAAATTCGAAAATACTCCAGCTATTAACTTCATGTAGAAGTCAATGGCAGATGTCGGAATACGTTTCTTGCCTTCATGAAGGTTTCGGCCATTTTGATGCTGGTTTTTGTTCGACAATCCGAAAAAGTTGTGGTTTTCAAGCGACAATTTGAAAAAAGTCGAATTGTCTCATGATTCTGTCACAAATTTTCCCACTCTTGTGTTTTTCCATTTGGATGTTTTTGTAAACTAAGGGCATCCGTGGTTGGGAGTTGGGGATACTGTTCCGCTATATCAATGGTCTGCTCATACTGTCCAGTCCTCTTCTCACTACTGAAGTCATATTGGAAAGATTCTTTCAACCAAAAGGGAATTTCTGAGAAGTATTCAAAAAAAATCCTAAATGATTTTTTGATGTACAAGTTGAGATAATAAAAATATGCAGTCACAGGTGTTGGACCGTTGTTATCTAAGGCAGGTAAATTGGTTGATGGAACAGGGAAAAAGCATACCTTTTAAATTGCATTCCTGCTTACCTTTAAGAGAGATTACCCCTATCCCTTGGGAGAGAGAAGCTCAACATCAGAGCATTAAAAGCCATGTTTTTCACTTGGAAAAAGGAATTTTCTGCAATTGGAATTCCCAGTTGGGTGCATTTTGGGAAGCTTGATAAATGCACCCTATACAAGTGTCACAAATAGATAACACTATATTCCAGAGCCATAAAACGCACAGGCCATTTTTTTTAAACTTGAAAAATAGTTTTTATTTATTTTTTTTACATTAGAATTGCATTTACTCTTTCCACATAGATTTTTTTTAAAAATTTTTTATAGCAGAATGATAAATATTTCACTTTACACAGAAAAGAAGTCAATCTGTACGCCTTATGTGTCACAGATGCGATTAACAAAGGCAGGCCTAGCTATGCAATGAGTAAAGGTAAGTGGCATCACAATGTGTCGAATAGTCCGGCTATTCTCATACAAGCACATTACAGACCAGCTGCACAACCTCATGGTATAGATCTTACTATAGTACAGGAGTGAAGCTAGAATTCTACGTCAAACCAGCTCAAAAGATTGCCATCATTTTCCCAGGATACCCAGTGTGGTTGAATGGGGGCAGGAACAAGTACATGATTGGCATGGAAGCCGGCAGGAAGCAGCCCAAGGCCCAAGCAAGAATTTATTGGCAATCCTTAAACCAGCATCACAAGTAGAAATAAAATTCTACCTTTAATTTTCCAGTACTAATGAATATTGCTATACGGCGGGATTTCGACATTCTCCCACCAAATATGTTTCAAGCAACCCAAAAAATCCAAGCAAATGCAATGAACTTCAGCTATAAAGTAAATACAAGGCTTATACTTCCTAAAAGCAATTTCGATATATGATTATCGAGTGCTCCATTGGGATGCTAAAAGCCCACAGTGTAAGTAAATTAAGACGCCTTAAAAAAAAAAACAGAAAGGTAAGATATATCACCAGCATTCATTGGGGCATTCTGAGGACTCTTGCATTGGAATGGAAACAGGGAGAAAGCATGTGTTTTAAACTGCTTCTATTTGCACTTTTGAATTTTACATAAAATTTCTAATTTATTAAAAAGAATACTGGCAAACTGTGATTATTAAAAGTAGCCAGAAGAATCCTGTGAGCAATTTTACATTGCATTTCTATTTAGGTTTAGCTCTCTTTTAAAAATTGAAAATCGTAGGGCTGTTTTAGCATGAACTTGCTGCCGTTATTAGAATACATCCTGAACATAGAATTACTGTTAGTGGCTAGATCAGCCCGGTATGAATTATAGGTTGGGATTAGCTTTTAGTGGCTCCAGGATTTTATGAAATAATCATTTTTGTTTTTCTTTTTTTTTTGTTCATACATCACACACGTAATGAAAGCCAGTTTGGATAGAGGTGAAAGGATGTGCCCAAGGCACCTAGCAGCAGACAACATATATAAGTGTTGCATCTATACAGTAGGACACCATGTGATCACCTTGGCACAAGTTGAAAGGACCCGCTATTTCATGTGTAAAATAATTTCTGTCATTTTACATAGACATTCCTATAATAATTTCCTATAAAAGTTTCCCGTTAATGTTCAAAAGGAAAATCAGGACTATTAAACTTGCTCCATTGTCAAAATGACAGGATTTGAGACTTGTCTTATATTCATTTTTTAAAAATTTGGGTATATCGATGAACATTTTTGTACTTCAAAATTGGTAAATTCTTCTCCCCATGGGTAGTGATGGGCAAACTTGTCCCATTTAGCTTTGCTGCGAAATTCACGAAACAGGCGAAAAATTCATCAATTCGTGGGCGTCAAAATTGACGCTGGAGACAATTCCAACACTTGACACGCATTAAAGTCAATGGGCGTCCGTTTACTTCTTGCTTGCATCGGAATTGTCGCCGGCGTCAAGCAATCTCACAAATAAATTAGCAAATTCATTCGCCGGCGGCAAAACACAGAAATTCGCCAGAAATTTGCTCCTGCCGAATAAATTTGCCCATCACTACCCATGGCCAATCATAACACATATACTAAGGGGCAATTTTATCAGCATTCAAATTCAACTTTTTGCTATGATTCAAGCTTTTTGCAGCAAAAATCACGAATTCGAGATTTGAATTTTGAATTATTAATCACAATAAAAAAACACAAGGGGCAGATTTATCAATGGTCGAATTTCGAAGTGTAAAATCCGACATCGAATTAAAATACTTTGAATTCGAATATCAAAGTCGAAGTATTTTTCACAGAATTGGCCATCGAACGATCACAGTAAAATCGAACGATTAAATCGTTGGCATTGAACGATTAAATTTTTCGAAACAAAGATTCGAACGATTTTAGCATACGATCGGAAAATTTTACTTCGATGTGTAAAGACTTAGAAAATGGTTGTAGAAGGTCCCCATAGGCTAACATAGCACTTCGGCAGGTTTAATTTGGCGAAGTATTGAAGTCGAAGTTTTTTTTAAAGATATAATATATTCGAAGAAATATTCGAACGATTTTTACTTCGAATCGAAGTCGAAGTAAATTCGAAGTCGAAGTATCCAAAAAATTACTTCGAATTTTGGATTTTTTTACTTCGAAAATTCCCTCGAATACACTTCGACCCTTGATAAATTTGCCCCTAAAAGCTGGAGTATCAGTAGGAGTTGTAAGTTCAAAATTCAAGCTATTTTTCAATTTGAGTTTTTGAATTTGTCAGACAAAAAAAATGGAAAATAAAAAAATAAAAAACAGAATAGAATTTCACTGTTTTGAAGTAGTTTTTTTTAGGGATGCACCGATTCCAGGATTCGGTTCGGGATTTGGCCAGGATTTGGCCTTTTTAAGCAGGATTCGGATTTGGCCGAATCCTTCTGCCTGGTCGAACCGAATCCGAATCCTAATATGCATATGTAAATTAGGGGTGGGGAGGGAAATCACGTGACTTTTTCTCACAAAACAAGAAAGTAAAAAATGTTTTCCCCTTCCCACCTCTAATTTGCATATACAAATTAGGGCTCGGATTTGGTTCGGTATTCGGTCGATTCTTTCGCAAAGGATTCGGGGGTTGTATCAAGGGTCGAATATCGAGGGTTAATTAAAATTAACCTTCGATCATAAAATTGTTAGCAAGCCTATGGGGACCTTCCCCATAGGCTAACATTGGCCTCGGTAGGTTTTAGGTGGCGAACTAGGGAGTCGAAGAAATTTTTAAAGAGACAGTACTTCGACTATCGAATAGTCGAACGATTTTTAGTTCGAATCGTTCGATTCAAAGTCGAAGGTCATAGTCGAAGGTCGAAGTAGTGGCCTCGGTAGGTTTTAGGTGGCGAACTAGGGGGTCGAAGAAATTTTTAAAGAGACAGTACTTTGACTATCAAATAGTCGAACGATTTTTAGTTCGAATCGTTCGATTCGAAGTCGAAGGTCGACGTAGTCAATTCGATGGTCGAAGTAGCCAAAAAAAACATTCGAAATTCGAACTATTTTTCCTCTATTCCTTCGAACTTAGTGAATGGGCCCCTTTATTTTTGTTTTTTAATTGTCGCAAGTTTAGCAATAACAAGGAACTGTAAAAATACACAACTGCCCCAGTTGGGGGAAGTTAGACAGAAACTTGAAGAAAATAGTGACCACGGGAAAATGTTTTTGTAATGTAGCAATAGAAACATGAAACTTTTCCACGATGGAATCAGGGGTATCAATTTGCCTATGGGGAGGAAATTAAAAATATTGGTGGAATAAAAAATAAAATGTGATAAATTGTTGAACCTGAACTAATATCCCTGAAAAACAAAAACTGGTTGAAATGTCAGTAAATGGAACCAATGTAAGAGAAGATCTGATTTACTGTATATCATTGGGACAAGTACAGGTATGGGATCCGTTATCCAGAAACCCGTTATCCAGAAAGTTCTGAATTATGGAAAGGAAGAAGACTCCATTATAATCAAAATGATTTCCTTTCTCTGTATAATAATAAAACAGTCGCTTGTACTTGATCCCAACTAAGATATAATTAATCCTTATTGGAAGCAAAACCAGCCTTTTGGCTTTATATAATGTTTATATGATTTTCTAGTGGACTTAAGGTATGAAGATCCAAATTACGAACAGATTTGTTATCCGGAAAACCCCTGGTCCCGAGCATTCTGGATAACAGGTCCCATAGCTGTAAGATCAGTCATGTATACTGATTGTATTTACCTCTCTATCGGCTCTTAAGTCAATACCTCTATTGTTTTTTTTTGTTTGAACTCCGGGAGGTACCAAAATATCTGGTCTTCGTAATTTATTTTTGTTTAATAAAATATTTAAAAATTCAATTAAAAAAAAAAAAGATTTAAAAAAATTGAAAAGGAGGAGTTGCAACCCTGGAAATAAATTCCATGCTTTTGCCAAATATTTTCCCGACGTGACAGTCAAAACTAAACCTAACTTAAAGGTTAAGTAGACCTTTAAAATAAGTAAATGTAAAATTGATGAGGGGGCTATTCTAAGCACTTTAGCAATGTACATTCATTATTTATTTTCTTTAAATTCCAAGATATTAAGGGATACATGTACTGTTAATATGAATGAATTTTGTTCCAACAGCGCCACCTGCTGGTCAGTTTCCCACCAGTCTGACCAACAAGTAGTCAAGGAAGTTGTCAGGAGAAAGAAAGAGGCTGATGTTCTTCTGCTTAAGAAAGATGTGAGAAAGGTTTCTAATTTTATTCCTAAGCAGAAGAACATCAGCCTCTTTCTTTCTCCTGACAACTTCCTTGACTACTTGCTGGTCAGACTGGTGGGAAACTGACCAGCAGGTGGTGCTGTTGTAACAAAATTCATTCATATTAACAGTACATGTATCCCTTAATATCTTGGAATGAAAACAAAATAAATAATGAATGTACATTGCTTAAGTACTTAGAATAGCCCCCTCGTCAATTTTACATTCATTTATTTTAAAGTAGGGATGCACCCAATTCAGGATTCGGTTCGGGATTCGGCCTTTTTCAGAAGGATTCGGATTCGGCCGAATCCTTCTGCCCGGCCAAACCGAATCCGAATCCTAATTTGCATATGCAAATTAGGGGCAGGGAGGGAAATTGCGGGACGTTTTGTCACAAAACAAGGAAGTAAAAAAAGTTTTCCCCTTCCCACCCCTAATTTACATATGCAAATTAGGGTTCGGATTCGGTTTGGTATTCTGCCGAATCTTTTGTGAAGGATTCGGGGGTTCGGCCGAATCCAAAAAAGTGGATTCGGTGCATCCCTAATACTGTTACCGACAGAGAGCAAACACCACTGAGATTATTCACAATGTGGCACAGACATTTGATCGCGACCATTGATTTCAACAAAAGGTTTTATTTTTTATAGTGAAAACGGGTTAATGCTAAAAAATAGAAAATAGACATAAATTCCTAGGAATTTTTTATACTGATCCTCTGTACAGTTATACCCAGGAGAACCTCATTTCCTTTCTCTCTAAGCCTCTGCATAATGGAATTTAACAAAATAAAATAGAAAATTTTGCATTGTGTGTATTTCCCATTTTTGTCCCTATTTTACAAACAACGTTACATTTCAAATATTAAGAGATTTCTTCTCTCATTGTACATTTCATTCCTGAATACAAACATATTTATTTTCGGAGAGACTTTAGGAAGTGCTTGTGTTTCTGACATGGTTTCAATCCTTCCAGCAGACAAGTAGAAAACGGACAATTTGCGCTTTCTGCTACAGCAATTGTACAGTGGGGGGAAAAAAAAAAAGCTAAATTTTTTAAAATACACTAGAAAAATATTGCACATTCAAATCTTTGTTTAAATTCCATTTACAAAAATAATTCCAGAATAAAAAGACGAATGTTCCAATAAGTTATCCAGTGACTAAACCACTGCGCTTTCCCCCTGCTGTTTACGACGGCTCTTTTTCATACAACTTCTACCTGTGGGGAGAAAAAGAGAAGATGTTTTAATAGATGTATGGGATTTTTTTCTGTGTATTTTAAACTGCATGCCCTGTGCTATTTTTTTTAAAAAAAAAACCTTGCCTCACCCAGCAAGGAGTACCCCCAAGCTAACAATTCCTCTCTGAAGCTGGACATACACAGGCCAATAAAACTTCCTCCAGACCAAGGGGCAGATTCCCTAAAGGCGAAGCGTCTAACGCTAGTGAAAATACGCCGGCGTGACGTCATTTCGTAACTACGCCGCTTCCCTGACGGGCAGTTTTTATTAAAAAAAAAACCCCAAAATTTTCCATGATTTTTGCATTCGGAGTTTAGTAAATAAGCCCCTATGTGTTGATGCTGTCTTTATATGATGGGTCTTCATATGTCCCTCATAGGTGTGCCTTAAAGGAGAAACAAACTCTTAATTAAAAAAAACCCTACTCGCCTACCCTATTTAGACCTCCCTCCCTCCTCCCCCCCAGCCTCGTTGCTACCCCGGGCACATGCCCCTAACTCTTTATTTACCCCTCCGTGAAGATTCTGTCCAGAGGAGTTCACGGACTCCATCTTCAGCCACTTCGGTAATCTTCGGAATGAGACCGGCGTTTCGGCAATTTTCGCGAGTATCGTCTCATGTGCAGTTGTTGCGAAACAGGAAATTGCTCCTATTCCGCATACGCCGATTCGCCAGTCTCATTCCAAAGATTACCGAAGAGAAGAAGATGGCTGCCGTAAACTCCACTGAACAGAATCTGCACGGAGGGGTAAGTAAAGAGTTAGAGGCATTTGCCCGGGGTAACACTTAGGCTGGGGTGGAGGAGCTTGGGTTTTTTTTTACTTTAGGGTTTGTTTCTCCTTTAAGGTCCCCATAAACGGGCCAATAGAATCTGCCAACAGATTAGACAGCAGTTTATTAGGTAGTGTATGGGGCCCTCCAACGGGCTTCCCCAATCGATATCTGGATAAAAGTCGGCCAGGTGTCCATCGTATCGGTTTGTTGATGCGGTTTCTCGTTTTTGTAGACATCCGCCTACAAATAGCTGGTCTTATATTGCGGTACCGAGTTTATGCGCCTATAGAATGTAGATATTGTCTACATTATTTTGTATGTCCCCTGTTTTGGCTGCAACTCAACCATACGCACAAATACCCCATGGGTCCAAGGTTTTAGCTGATTCAGTAATGATAATGGTGGAGCTTACACTGACGCAGCTACAAAACTCTGGAGTTGCTCCACTGTCTGTCACGTCCACATTTGGACCTCATCTGCTGCTGGACTGTACCGGCCTGTGTACAGGAACACAAATTATATTCATATTTGATCACACAGAAGAATGTAAATTGGAAAATCTACAATCCTGACAATATGGGGCAGATTTATTTTTAAAAATCCAAAAAAAATGTTCAAGCAAAACCATTTTCAGATATTTAATGTTAAAGCTAACAATTTATTCCCATGCCAAAATTATACGCGACGACTGTAAGAATTTTCACATGGTCTGAAAAAACATATTTCCCACAACATTTTGGCTCAATTGGCTCATAGAATTCTGGGTAAAACAAGATTTTGTACTTGCCAGGAAGTGAAATAAGAATTTACAAGAAAAAAAATTCAGCAACATTTCGACTTAATCGGCTAAATTGGCATAAAAAATAACGTTTATACTTGTGATATTGGCAAAATAAAAATTTGGACTTGGCATTAAAAAATTGTAGTAACATTTTGACTCAATCAGCTGATAGAGTTCAGGGTAAAATATGCATTGGCATGAAAAAAAACTTAAGTAATATTTTGACTTAATCAGTTGAATTCAGGGGAAAATAATTTGCACTGAAAAATTTCTAGCACCATTTTGACTCGATCAGCTCAGAGAATTCTGGATAAATTAGGAATTTCCAGAAATAATGTTTTTATCAATCAGCTTATATAAAAATAAAATAAAAATTTGCACAAAAAACATTTTCAGCACAGCCTTACGCGTTTTGTGTTCTCACAACACTTAATCACAGGCTAAAGAAATGTCTATATGATGAAATTTACAAAATAAGAATTTGGACTTGGCATTAAAAAAAAAATTAGTAACATTTTGACTCAGTCAGCTGATAGAGTTCAGGGTAAAATATGAATTTGCATGAAAAAAAAAAACTTAAGTAAGATTTTGACTTGATCAGCTGAATTCAGGGTAAAATAATTTGCACTGAAAAATTTCCAGCAACATTTTGACTCGATCGGCTCAGACAATTCTGGATAAATTAAGAATTTCCAGAAATAATGTTTTTACCAATAGTTGTACTCAATCAGCTGATATAAGAATAAAATAAGAATTTGCACACAAAAAAAAATTCAGAAATTTTAGCTGATAGAATTCTGGTAAAATTTGAACTTGGCAAAAAAAAAAAATGCATTTAGCAACATTTCAGCTCTACAAACAACTTACAAAAACTTTGGCCATAGACGAGAATGATTTTTCGCAACTGTTGAGTAATTTTAGGCAGAATTCAAACTCAATTTAGAATTTTAAAATTTCTTTAGTAAGTAGCTTGAAAGTACACATTTTTGTAAAAACAACAACATTTTTTAATGGAGTTTGAAACTGAAGATTTCAGAAACAAAAAAGGAAAAGTTATTTTTCACAAAGTTGCCCCTCCCCCCCAAATAATTCTCAACTTTGTAAATTTCAATGCAAATTTTAAAGAAAGACGTTGAGAAATTGGGGAATACAGAACAGGCATGTGAAATCTAATTTAGTGACATTTCCCAGAAGAAAGATTCCGCAGAGGAGCAAGTTTCCTACATGTTAGACCAGCCCGACACGGAACCACACCTGTACTCTGCACAAAGCTATTCTCTAGAGCAGATTTTTAGGGTGGCAATAAATATAATTACAGTGGGAGATACAATGGAGAGAAAGAGCTGACAGGTTTGTGGCAGGGGATTACGCAGAAGCTGGAGCGCAATTTAAAGAGACAGCTGCTCTTGTAGCCCAAGGGTCCTGGCGGGATGTACCATAGAAGCTGGACAGGTGGGTCATTGAAGGTCGTTTGTGGTTCGGTGGCTTTGTAGGAACCAATTAAAACTTATGATACGAAAGAGAAGAGCATTTGCTATAAGAAGCCTGAAATGATTCATTAGATCAAGTTAAAGGAATACGGTACTTACCATTGGAAGTCCATCACCGGCTCCCATATCTCCTGACCCAACGTGAGTCAAGTGGACAAAATTCATAGGCTCTCCGATCATCGATCGGTCAATTCTCTTCCGCTTCTTCTTCTGCACAAGACAAACCGGTTAGTCTGACCCACTCACCGTTCAATGGGACATTCAGTTGTGTTTTTCCTTTGGAAGATGTCACCTGCTGGACTTTCTACAACCCTGGTTCCCCCCCCAACCCCCAGAAGTTTCAGGGTCTGTTCCCCCGGTAGAACATTCTTGCCCCTATCTCACTCTCTGCCCTACACTGTCTTGTAGACAAAGCTAAATCTACAATAAAGGAGATGGTACAGCCGACTCATGAGGGAACTACTGAAAGTGAAAACAATCTTATAAGTCAATAATGGAAACAGAAGGGCATACTCACAGTCCAAAGAAATAAAAATGTGCAGAAATTAGAAAGCAACGATTGTGAGTGCCTCCAAAAATCAAAAAACAGTAATAAAAAATTACAAAAAGTTTATTAGGACATGTTGGGACAAGGCCTAACGCATTTCGTGTCTATTCAGGCACTTACAGCCTACGAGTAAGTGCCCGAATAGGCATGAAATGCATTAGGCCTTGTCCCAACATGTCCTAATAAACTTTTTGTAATTTTTTATTATTGTTTATTGATTTTTGGAGGCACTCACAATCTTTGGTTTGTAGACAAAGCTACCTTATCACCCTTGGAAAGAAACGACACCAGTGATTGGTTGCTTCCATTCCATGACCATGAGACTCATTTTTTAGGGAATTAGTTCCCAAACTAAAGAACTGCCTCCCTGGGGGGCTTGGAATAGTCTTGAAGGGGGCTCAGCCTGAAGGCCAGTTGGGTTGACATTTAAGTAGGATGCCTGTTTGCTCTCTTAGATACCGGAGTAAAAAAACTCGAATCGAGTTTAGTCCAATTTGATTCAAATTCAGTTTGATTTTTTGGGTCGGGAATTTTCGTGCAAGTCCAGTCGAATTTCGAGTATATTCAAATTGAATAAACTTGTGTGAATTTGAAGTGCGACTCCCCGTGTAGATGTTTTTGCAGCCAACACCAGTATTATTTTATCCTTTTCTGCACTGCTGGTTCTGACCCTTGAAACAATGTAGCGGAAGTCACTCCAGGACTGTGAATCAGCTGACACTGTTTCAGGAGTCGGAGCCAGCCGTGCAGAGGCTGCAATATACACTTACACGTCACTGTGGATGTACAATGACTGTATATTAGGAGGCAGCCAGTGTATATTTGCTACAGCACCCTGCAAGGTTCAAGCACCCGTGTGGAACATGGGAAACAGCAGCTGTCACCCAACAGGGCT
Source organism: Xenopus laevis (assembly GCF_017654675.1). Lineage (NCBI taxonomy): Eukaryota > Metazoa > Chordata > Amphibia > Anura > Pipidae > Xenopus > Xenopus laevis. The sequence continues at coordinate 100,036,268 of NC_054386.1, read as the reverse complement.
GGTCCTTCCTGTATTAACCGCATGTCTCCCTCTTCCTGTAAACAGGAGCCTGAAATGCAGAGGGGCCCCAACCCTTTAAGAACATTCTGCCCATAAATCATTCGCCAGACGGCAACCTCCCAGCAGTTCCGGCACAACAACATAATGGCCATGTGCTGAGAGCTGAACATTAAACTGTCATTATAGAAACAGGTGTCACAGTAAATAAGGCTTGACTCTCTTGCTGCCTTTTAGGATATATATATAGTGATAGCAGGTAGCAGCTATTATCTAGGGTTGCATGCAGGACTGAATGAAATCATTTGCAGGCTGCAGCACAGTGGTACAATGGTATCTGTGGCTTGAGGTGGCCATGTATTGGCTGCTGTCTCCAGTCCGAGTTTTGGATCAAACCCATGACCTCAAGGTTTCCAGGTGTAATTGTCAAAACCAGCCCAAGTCAGCCACAAAACCAGCCCAGAACTGGCCAAGAGGCACTTCGTTGCATGCTGGGTATTGTAGTCTTACTCTAAAGGAAAACTATACCCCCCAAACAATGTAGGTCTCTATAAAAAGATATTGCATAAAACAGCTCATAGGTAAAATCCTGCTTCATGTAAATAAACCATTTTCATAATAATTGACTTTTCTAATAATATGTGCCATTGGGTAATCATAAATAGAAAATTGCCATTTTATAAAAATAAGGGTCGCCCCCTGGGATCGTACGATTCACGGTGCACACAAACACACCATACATGTTAGGTCACATGAGCCAATTAAAATGCCTTCCACTTGTCGTCACTATGAAGTTCCCCTGTAATATAAGCTGATGCTACAGGTTTGCTGATTATTAAATTCTGATGCTAATTGCACTGGTTTCTGTGCTGCCATGTAGTAATTATGTGTATTAATTACTAATCAGCCTTATATTGTGACATTTCTATTCTATGTGTACTGTATATTGTGAGTGGCTCCCTAAGCTCAGTAAGTGACAGCAGCACAGAGCATGTGAATCAGCAGAAAAGAAGATGGGGAGCTACTGGGGCATCTTTGGAGACACAGATCTTTACTGCTAAAGGGCTGTGGTTGCCTTGGGCTGGTACAGAAGCACAAAACATCATGTACAACATTTCTACCTACTTCTTTAGTTAAAGGGCGAGTCAACCCAAAAATAAAAATGTGCCTACTAAAAGAAAACCTAATTCTAAGCAACTTTCCAATATAAATTCATTACAAAATTCAGTGCTTTTAAAGTTTTGTAAAAACAATTGCTATTGAAAGCAGCATTGGCGTAACTCCCAGCTGTTACTTTTTAAACAATGTTGCAACAGTCTTGGTTCCCTGGCAAAGACTGGTCTGTTAATCAGCCGCCTTGTCTTACATTGTATCAACAGTCTTAGACATCAGGGCAGAGAATAGAAAGGGACAGACAAACACTGTGGGGCACATTTACTATGGGTCGAGTATCGAGGGTTAATTAACCCTCGATATTCGACCATCGAAGTTAAATCCTTCGACTTCGAAGTCGAAGGATTTACCGCATTTACTTCGATCGAACAATCGAAGGAAAAATCCTTCGAATCAAACCATTCGAAGGATTTTAATCCATCGATCGAACGATTTTCCTTTGATCAAAAAAAGCTTTTGGGGACCTTCCCCATAGGCTAACATTGGTGCTCGGTAGGTTTTAGGGGGTCAAGTAGGGGGGTCGAAGTTTTTTTTAAAGAGACAGTACTTCGACTATCAAATGGCGATTTTTGGTTCTAATTGTTCGATTCAAAGTCGTAGTCGAAGGTCGAAGTAGCCAATTCGATGGTCGATGGTCGAAGTAGCCAAAAAAAACTTCGAAATTCTAAGGTTTTTTCCTTCTAATCCTTCACTCGAGCTTATTAAATGTGCCCCTTTGTACAGTGGCGGAACTACCGGGGGAGCACGGGGTGCGAGCGGGCCAGGGCCCGCACCCCCTCAGGCCCCCTGGCAGCTCACCCGCCACTGTCAAATGCGGCCAAACGGAGGGGGGCGGGGCCCAGCTGCGCGTCACGCACCAGGGCCCGCCCCCCTCTAGTGACGCTACTGCCTATGTAATTATTAAACAGTATCTTGTTCTTGATCCCAACTTTAGCTAGCCGCCATACACTTAAAGATCCACTCGTTTGGTGATTTTGCAAAACAAGCATCTCTCCGGGAATATGCGCGGGTCCTAGGGCCCAACAATCGGATCATAATACAGCCAATATGGAGGGTCGCACAAATGTGGCCTCACTCCAACAGGATTTTTAACCCTGCCCGATCGACTTTCAGCCAGATTTCGATCGGGGGAAGCCTGTCAGAGGGCCCCACACACCAGCCAATAAGCTGCCGACTCGGTCTGTCGCCAGCTTTTATCGGCACACGTATGGCCATTTTAAGATTGAATTAATCCTTATCGGAGGCAAAACCAGCCTATTGGGTATATTTAATGTTTGTATGATATTCTAGTAGACTTAAGTTATGAAGATGCAAATTAAGGAAAGATCCATTATCCGGTAACCCCCAGTTCTCAAGCATTCTGGATAACAGATATAAACGGGGCTGCTGTACTGATTCCCAAATACACCAGCTCTGTGATGCATAATAACTGTATTCCCCTATCATCCCCTGCACATATACAAGTTTGGCCCATGGACAGTGTTATCCAATGAGAAGTGTTTGCTCTGAAGCTATAGGGCAATTCTAAGATAACACAGAAGCCTGGAAGGGACTGTAGGGGTCTAGGAAGAATGATGGGATTGTATAGGGGTTACTACAGCGGCCCACAGTGGGGCTCATTTATCTACACTAGGCAAATTTGCACCCGGGCAGTAACCAATGGCAATGGCAGTCTCTACTGCTCTACTTGCAGTTGGCTGGGAAACTCTAACCAGTGATTGGTTCAAATATACTTTATTCCATCTTTATTGCTCATACCATTTATTCTGTGTTTTCCTATACAAAAAGGGGTTTCCAATGTAGAGGGAGTTATATTATTGGCAATTTTAATATATATTGGAAAGTAGGGCAACTTCTGGATGTTTTGGGGGAACCTTACAGTATGTGGAGACGGAACTGCCTAATTGGGCTGCCCCCCCCCGCAACAGGCACAAAATGGGTTAAGAAATCAGGAAAGAGGAATGTTTTCGCAGGGGGAGAATGAATGGCAGCACTCATGTTGGGAATGCGGAAAGAGCCCAAGACATTCCAGCAGAATAAACATGTGTGAGGGCCTAAAGCAGCGAGTCAATGATTAACTTGCCTCCAGTGGCGATTTATTTGCCCTTCTGATTAATGGCAATGGAATCGAACCATGGACCCACATGCTGCAAGGCCGCAATAATAATAATAATAATAATAATAAAAAGGCATTGTTTGACATATAGTTCCCCTTTAAATCTCATTTGAGCTGTAATCTGCCCTAAGCAGCTCTAGAGGAGTCATTTACTTTGTGTAAGGTAAAATGCAAAGTGCAAAAAAACTGCTGCAATCTGCACCAAAGCCCTGTACCTACTACCTGCCCCACGGCGGGCATTAAAGGGGAACTATCGCGAAAATTAAAATGTAATATTAGCTGTTCATATTAGTGTTCACGTCAAAAGAAGAATAATTTCAGCATTGGCGGGCTGTGTTATCCTTAAAGAGATCCTGTCATCGGAAAACATGTTTTTTTCAAAATGAATCAGTTAATAGTGCTGCTCCAGCAGAATTCTGCACTGAAATCCATTTCTCAAAAGAGCAAACAGATTTTTTTATATTCAATTTTGAAATCTGACATGGGGCTAGACATATTGTCAATTTCCCAGCTGCCCCCAGTCATGTGACTTGTGCCTGCACTTTAGGAGAGAAATGCTTTCTGGCAGGCTGCTGTTTTTCCTTCTCAATGTAACTGAATGTGTCTCAGTGGGACATGGGTATTTACTATTGAGTGTTGTTCTTAGATCTACCAGGCAGCTGTTATCTTGTGTTAGGGAGCTGCTATCTGGTTACCTTCCCATTGTTGTTTGGCTGCTGGGGGGAAAAGGGAGGGGTGATATCACTCCAACTTGCAGTACAGCAGTAAAGAGTGATTGAAGTTTATCAGAGCACAAGTCACATGAATTGGGGCAGCTGGGAAATTGACAATATATCTAGCCCCATGTCAGATTTCAAAATTGAATATAAAAAAATATGTTTGCTCTTTTGAGAAATGGGTTTCAGTGCAGAATTCTGCTGGAGCAGCACTATTAACTGATTCATTTTGAAAAATTTTTTTTCCCATGACAGTATCCCTTTAAAGGGGGTACTATGGGGAAAGTTCCATTAGTTAAGGGGCAAGAATATTAGACCTCTACTCACTGGTTGTGGCTTTTCTACGACGCAGCAGCCCAGCTTGTGCCAAAAGTCACTCATATTATCAGAGGCTTCCAGCTTGGTTGTGTGTTTGGCTCCGGTACCCGTGCTTGTTTTGGGTCAGCAGTGCGGTAAGTCAGTTGTCTTCTCTTGGCTCACTCCATTGGCCAATATCGACGGGGGAAACTGGAATAGTGCAGCCTCGTCTCACCACTTGGGAATATTCCTGCAAAGTCCATCAGAGACCAAATTACTGTAGAAACTGACAGTTTCCTGCCAAAATTACAATTTTTTCACGTTTTCACGTGCGTATTACTGAGCACTAACAGCCATCTATACTGGACAATTCTCTTAGATATGAGTTAGTGCTTTGTACAAATAATTCACAAAATAGTCACATATCCAAATTCACTTGACAACCCATCCCATAGTCTATGGAAGAACCCCTCTATATCAGTTCAAGAGTCAGAACCAAAGAAAGGTGCATGCAAAGAATTGTTTTTTGGAAGAATCTTTTGGAACCTGCTTAGCTGCAAGTTATCTAATAATCATCATAATCCCACTCACTCCCTATTCAGCTCATTTACGTCATCGTTGATGTTTTAAGACTAATAAAGCACTCAGGAGCCATATACAGGTATGGGGTCCGAATTATGGAATGGCCACCTCGCATCGACTCCATTATAATGAAATAATCTAAATTAAAAAAATAATAATAAAACAGTAGCTTGTACTTGATCCCAACTAAGATATAATTAATCCTTATTGGAGGCAAAACCAGCCTATTGGCTTTATTTAATGTTTATATGATTTTCATGTGGACTTAATTATGAAGATCTAGATTATGGAAAGATACATTATCCATAAAACCCCAAGCATTCTGGATAACAGGTCCCATACCTGTACTGTATGTGGAGGAAACCGCAGCAAACATTTCAGTTTGCCTTGCACTGTATTTCCCACAACTAATTAAAGCACATAAGGGTGAGAAATAGCATTCTAAAAAGTGGTTAAAGCCATAACCATCAGTGAAACTGAGAAATAAGGACCATCAGAGATCAGTGAACCCAATATGATTGGTTAACCATCACTTTCTTTAAACAAAAACACCTTCCGAGGGTTGGGTAGCAGGTCCTAAGAGGTCCTGATGTTTGTTGGTGGGTCTGGGCCTTGGGCCTTCTTTTCGTATTGGTAGAGAATGGAAACATGACCCAACCCAACCCCACTGGTTTGCTGAGCTCCAGGTAACATTCAATGGTGTACAAGGTGAAGAATTACCAGTAACCTGTATATAGGGCTAATAAAGGCAGTTTGATGCAGAGTAGAGACTTTAGGTTGGACTGGCTGGTGGTCCAAGATTGGGAATGACTGCAGTTAATGAGCTGTTAGTTATCATGGGTCTCCTACATTTATGTTCGTGAAGATTCTGATTCATCTAGGTCATGGTATATCTGTAGAAATAAGTCAATTTAACTGAACAGCAAGTCCAGTTGACTTGACTTATTTCTACAGATAAGTCCACATATTAGAGAGTAACCAGAAAACCCATGTCACCTCAAAAGCCAGTGTAGGAATTATTCAGCACAGAGTACACATCCTAGAGAACCTTTCCCCAGCTGTAGATACCAGAGTAAAATCACTCCCTGTACTTGCCCTTGTTGACCTTTCTGGCCTGGCTCCTAATCTGACACTTCTGAAGGTTCTGAAGGTTTATTGATAATCTTATAGCAACATAGACTATTTACACCGTCACATGGTATGGAGGAGTAATGCTTTAGCTAAGAACCTTCTAGCTACCAATTCTGGAAAGTGTAGTTTAAAGGGCCAACCAAAATCAATATTTATCATAATGAAAAAACTATAATGCCCCGCGTCTTTTCAGTCTTTGAAGAAACGTTATCAAGATAAATAGTTGGTCACCTAGAATATTGATATAGGATCATGATATAGAATCATTATAAAGGCCATCCATGTTATATTTCAACCTCACTTTTCGATGGTGGAACTTCAAGAAAATAATCCATCCTGCATAAGGAACAGTGATCCCCAACCAGTGGCTCACGAGCAACATGCTGCTTACCAACCCCTTGGATGTTGCTCCCAGTGGCCTCCAAGACTGTGCTTATTTTTGAATTTCTGGCTTGGAAACAAGTTTTGGTTGCATAAAAACTAATGTGTACTGACAAAAAGAGCCTTCTGTAGGCTACCAGTCCACATAAAGGCCACCTGTAGTCAACCACAGTTTATAATTGGCAACTTTTTACATGCTTGTGTTGCTCTCCAACATTTTTTAACATTTGAATGTGGCTCACGGGTAAAAAAAGATTAGGGATCCCTGTTAAGGAACAACATGTTCCACCTGACCTTTACACATTAGAACCCTCCATTTACAAGATCAACAAGAAATGGAACAGGTTCCAGATTTCCCAACTGGTACATGTATAAGAAGCTGGTGGGTAGAAACTACTGATGAAAACTTTAAGATCTGGTGAATGGGGGACAGAAGGATAAAGTCTTGGTAACATCAAGCAGTAGTTCCCAAACTGTGAATCTGTCCCCCCCCCTCCCCCCAGTGGGGTTGCTAAGGGCAGTGGCAGTACAGACCCAATCTGAAGGCTAATTTGAGTGAAGTTAGAGGGAAAGCCCTAATTGCTCTTTAGATACACCAGAAAGCTCAGATTGAAGGTCATTTAGGTTAAGATAGAGATGCTATTCCATATATCCTTAAAACAATGGCTGGATGTGTTCCTATGCTTTTGACCTTGTTATGAATAAAGGGGTCCTGAAACAAAGACTGGAGCTCCATGGAGGGGTTGAATGTCTAAGAACTGTAGAGTAGGCCCTAGAATCAGCCCAGAGTGGTCGTAGCCTAACACCCCTGTGTTCCTCACCATACCTGATATTGGCCAGACATTTTTCTGATCCAAATAAAAATCCCTCTCACTTTTGGGTAAGCCCAACTTTTTGGTGTCCTTGACTTAGGGACATCCTAGAAAATTGGCATTACTTGGCAGCTAGTAGATCACAATCCTACCCCCAATTGCCTCAATGATTTTATTTATTATGTTATTGTGGCCTTGTTTAAGTAGCCTCGTGATTTTTCAAACACTTAATGGGTATATAAATGATTCCAGCTTCCCCTCTAACCATGGGGCAAATTCACTAACCGGCGTGTTGGCTAATTAGCATATGGCGCGCAGTTAAAGTACAATGGCGTATATGCTGCAGCAAATACATTACACTACACAAGGCCAGGGAACCTTAATAAAATTATATAAAGTTGTTATATTGCCCTACACATGTGCCCACAGTATAGTTGAGGTGCCATATGTTGGGGGGGGAAGGAGGGTACTCCAAAAAATTATTTTTTTCAGTCAATCACCCTTTAAATAGGAAAAAAGCCAGCGTTTTTTGGGACTTTTCAACTTTTTTTTGAGTAACTCCTATCTACTCTATTGCACTTTGCCTGGTTTGAGGTGGCGAAGGCAAGTCTGGCGATAGAGGTAATGGACAGTAAAATCAAAAACTTCGTCAATTTGCATAGTAACGCTTTTGCCAGACCGAAAATTCGCCTGGCGTTAGAGTGCGAAGTTTTGCCAGAGTCTATCTCCTTTGCGAAATTATGCAATTGAATTTACGCCAGCTACCGTTAGTAGATCGACGAAGGGCCGAAATGACGTCACGCTGGCGAATTTAGTCACTTCGCCCTTTAGTAAATTCCCCCCCATGACTTGATTTTTTTCACTTTGCCATAAACCTGCATCATGTTGGGGAAATTCTGGGTTGTCCTTACAGACATGAGAACAAGAAATATTAATTTTATAATAAAGACAAGCTCTGGGGGTGTTTGGGGCCACACCTATATATCCAGCTCCTGGGGAATGTATATATTGAATCATTTACCTATATGCTGAGTGAGCTGTTTTCTAAGACATTAATATAGAATCCTCTCTACAGTCTAATAAGGGGATTCCCACTATCTCACCTGACTTCCACTTACTGTTATCCTGGAAAATACTAAAAATACCCTTAGAGGCCAGAAGTAAAGTACTTGCAGTTTCCCTATGTACATGGAAGTGAAGCACTGGGGACGGAGTGAGCTGCGGGCAAAAAGCATGAAAGATTTTATTTGTAGAAATATTCTTGGCATACAGGAATATAGGGGCTCAGTGACAAAGGGGTGCCCAACGTGGGCTCAGATGACTAACCACCAACACAGCACCCTGTATCTAGTCACCTAGTCTTCCTTCACTGATAGGAAACAGTGATCTGTCAATCCTCCAGGAAAATAGATGTCCATTGCTACCCAGCATTTTAGGCAGTGCCATATTCCAGCTTTTTGGGGGAAAAACCATTATATTTTTCTCTGGAAAATAGTTCCCTAAACATGTGATCCACATCCACAGTTTAAGCCGACCACAGAAGTGCAGATTTTAGCCATGTATCCGACGAATGATTGGATGTTGCAATCTTCCAACCTGCCACTAACCACTAATAAAAGAACAAATCAGACGATGTTCTGGCCGTGACAGCAATCGTACGAAAGTTATGTCTGGCAAGTAGAAGTGACAGTCATCCATTGATATGGTCAGATAGGCAATACATGCAGAGATATTATCGGTAGATGACAGAAATCTTCCTAACTGTCCGATTGACTAAACCACCGATCTCAATGGTACGAAAAATGTCGGGATGATACTCACGCAGCCCAAAATCATACAATCCTTTGTTTCATACGACTTTATCTTTGCGTCTATGGCTGGTTTTAAACTTCAAAACACCCAGTATGCTCTTCATTCTTCAGCAACGCTCTCAACCTTTACTCCAGCTCTTAAGATGGTCATACATGGACCAATATAGGCTGCCAACCCAATCCATCCAGAGTGAGCAGACTACTGCACACTATATAGCCAACAGATATAGCCAACAGTAGTACATGATGGGTTTGGGTAATACAGGGCAAGTATAAATATTTAGTATATATTATGTGTTTCATGCCTCAAGGTGTGGCATTCCCATCCAGACCTCTATAGGGCAGGCTAGAAAATGTGTGTGCACCACATTGACTCACTGATGTGGTCATCTCCTGATGGGTCAGCATAGGCTTTCATCGTGGTCTAATTGTTCTCCAAGGAGCCACACAACCAGATCGACCCAATTTGGCCACCCATGTGCCAGGCCAGGTTGACCTGATTAAGTCATTTTGCAACCTTGCAAAACAAGCAGTTCTTTATGTGTATGCCCAGCGCTATTCATAAGCTCACAGCACAGATCTCCAGATTAGCAGCCTACCAATGCTTGTTATGTGTGAGGCTTCCCCTCCAGATAAGTATTGACTCATGTGCAATAAACCATCCATACTTTGGTTTCTTTTGTGTTCCTAAGGAACATCACTACAATAAACTGCCAGACACTATGAACTTGGCACACGGGGAAATGTCCAGATTGTGTAGGGAAGAAGCACACAAACTTATTCTTGCAAGTGCCTTTATCTCATTTTATTGTTGCACCTGAGGAAGGGGTTGGTCCCCCGAAAGCTTGTGCTTCGAATTTCTGCAATCTTGAGATACAGCATTGTTATGCTTTTTCTCTACAAAATCTGGGTGATATAGTTGGCCTGGAAGCGGTCTGGGATACGAATGCACCCTGCAGTGATAAGTAATTGGTGTACGGCAAGAAACGCTTGTTGAACATGGGGTTACATCCTCATCGGGGAAAAAAAATAACTAAAGATGGAAACAGTGTCCATTGTAATGTAAGGAGCTTGACCAAGGATCAGCAAAGGCAGACTCATATTTGCCACTGGTGGATCCCTCCACCTAAAGCTGGCCATACACTATACCTTTTTTGCTTCCGATATGCCCACCTAAGAAGGGAGATATTGGGCTAATCCAATATTTTGGCCCTAGAGACAAATGACTGGATTTTAACAATGGAAATACGAGCATTGGAACGAGGGCCAAGTCAGTAACGGTTGTCGATGTGGTCCTTGATCTGACATGAAAATAAAACCTGCCAGGTTGACATCTGCTCAATTTTCAGCCAGATATCTGTCGTGTGGGCAAAAGAGCTGCCAATTTGGTCTGAATCTGCATCTTAAATCTGTCCATGTATGGCCACTTTCCAGATCATTATTATCTTCTTTCTTGTGCTCTGTAGTTCTATAGGGCAACATGCAGCGACCCAACAGGCCTCATTATCAATTGTGTAACAAGCACTAAAACAAGTAGCATATGGAGGGATGAAGATAAGAATGCACTCAGCAAATAGATCTATATATAAATAGCCAGGCGGGCTGATATCAAGACAAAGAGATAATTGTCTCCTAATCTAGATGGCAGCCTGATTGTATATTTATAGCAAGACAAGGAGATTATTGTAGGGAGTAGTTCTGCCTAGGGCAATCAGGGCTATTCCATCAACTGGAGGCAAATAAATGAATGCTCTATAGAAGCAATTCTGATTTATTGCTAATGTTATCAGGCCAGGCCGTTGGGAGCAAATAGAGTTGGATTCCATTGCCCCCCTTTGATGAAGATGTACAGGCTGAAGAATGAATCCCCCCTGGACGGGCACAATTGTGCCTTTTGTCTAATTATGACAATTCACAGCCTTTTCCTATAGACGTGAGGATTGGTTCATTTGGCAATGAGGCCATTGGGACCTCTTTCGGGTCAAGTGGAGCATGAAAGGAAGCGAGTGGGACAGGCTGCAGTTCTGGTCTCTGCACATTGGGCAAAAATACGTTTATTGACCTGGGTCAATGCATGACAGAGATTCCATACAAACGCCAAGGCTGAGATTATCATAAGTCAGGAGAGCTTCAGGCAAGACCGATGTTGTATTGAGTGCCCTAACTTAATCCCATAATAATGTTTGCTTAATATCCACGTGATAGAGTTTGCACTACAGTCACTGCCGTCCCACTGCATCAAGGACTGGGAACGTAAAGGGCCTGTGGGCATTTGTATGACTATCCACCGTGGACTTTGAAGCTGTGTTGTGAGACTGAAGGGCTCCCTGTGACCCCACATGACTGTGTCTCAGACGGGGAACTTCAACTGAGACATAACAACCCTGACAGTTCTGTGTTTTTATCGTCTGCTCCCAGGGAACAGAACTTTCTTTTTCTATATCTGGCTCTCCTGTGCCGCAAAGGGCCATTTCCGGGGCATTTGTATTTATTTTTAAATGTTTATGCCTGGCGTCCGATAAACAAGCAAGAGTAAAACTGCCATCTGAGGCAGCGGAGAAATGGCAAGAATGGAACTAAAAATACATTCAGTTGAATATTTCCCTTAGACAAGGGAAAAACTAGTGATGTGAGGATTATAGCCGCAGGAGTCACGTTCATAGCCCAAGGAGTTTCAGAGGCTACAGCACATGGAGTTGTCTTCAGATCGTACAGCCGATATATACACAGCTAAACAGACCTGGAGCAGACCTGGCCGTGGAGCACAGTGCAAGCCCATGCCTCAAGGCGGCTGTCAGCCAAACATCACCCTGTGCAACGTGTCCTGACCCTCATCTCCTCCTGTCTGGGCCTGCACCTTTCTATTTGCTCCTGGCCCAGTAGCAGAGCTGCATGTATGGACAGAAACCCCATGACAACAACTACAAGAACTCAAATATTCACCCATCCCTTTCGGAGCTGGGACAGGGAGTGCCACTGCTCTACAGGCTCAAGCACCTACCAGAGTTTTTTCGTAAGTCGGGTTATTATTTCTCACACAGACAACAATTATTTCCCCACACCACCAATTCTCATCTTCTCAGACAACTTCTGTTTTTATATAGTATGACTTGTTCCAATAATATGTCATTAAGACAATAATAAAATACTATGCACAAAGCTAACGGTTTGGTGGAGGAGGAAAAATGGGCTGGGGTTGTTTCCATGGTTTGGACTAGGGCCCTGAGTTCCATTGACTACAGCATCCAATGACCTACCTGCCAATTCCATGATTCCTGTACAGTTTGGAGAAGGATGTTTGCTGTTTCGGCACAATAATGCCTGTGTACAAATCCAAGTTCATATAGAATGGGTTTGCTAAGATGGGAGTGGACCTTACTGGTCTGCACAGAGCCCTGACCTCAACCTAACTGAACTTCAGTGAGATGAAGTTGAACAACCAACAATGTCTCAACATCTAGTGGGAACCTTCCCAGAAGAGTAGGGTCTGTTATAGCAGCAAAGGGGACATCATATTAATCCCACCAACAACAACAACATCTAGTGGGAACCTTCGGGAACTTTCTATTAATACCCTTGGTTTGGGTACGAAATGTCTAGTGGAAACCTACTATTATAGGTATACAGGCAGAATTAATTCTATTATCCTAACACGGAGCAAACAAAGGTGGTGCAAACATAATCACAACGGAACATATTTACTGTGAAATGGTGAAGGATTCCTCTGCTCATGGACTAGCCATGCATGTGGCGATTATATCGTTTTTCACAAGTCAGGTATCAAACAGTTAAGCTGGCCATAGACGCAACGATCCGATTGTACGAATCATCGTATGATCGGACTTCCCCATCTCCCGACCTGCCACTAACCATTCAGATCAAATAAAGTACAAGAACAGATCAGCTGATGTTCTGCCCCTGACAGCAATCGTACGAAAGTTATGTCCGACCAAAGCTAGTGACAGTCTCTGTCTGAAAATCGTACGATTGGCAATACACGCAGAGATATTATCGGCAGCCGACAGAAATCTTTTAACCTGTCCCATCGACCAAACGACCGATCTCCGCTGGATGAAAAATGTCGGGACTCTCCACACACGGTCTGAAAATTCGTATGATCAGATCTTTGCGTCCATGGCCAACTTTAGCCAGTCACTCAGGCTTTAAGACCTACCCTCATTCCAATATATAAGAATATTGTCTAATATATATATTTATAAGGAAGTGGGGTTACCTGTAGCAGGAGGGGAGCACTTTTTCTCTGTACCTCAGGAATCAGGATTCTCATTGAGACTCCTCAGTCTAAGCATCTACTTTAGTTGCCACTGAACTCTGCCTTCAAGCCTGTGCATGTGGAATTTGCTTTTTCTCTCTAGAATAAACAATATAGATGGTTCTTGGAATACAATGCTTGGTTTCTGTATTGGGAAGCCCTTTGTCTCTTTATCCCAAGCAAGTTTTGGGGAATGCACACCTGTCTAGTGGCCTGTTTATACCACAGCATGAACTGGTGGTTTACACAAACTGACAATGTAGCTACTGTATTCTTTCTGTTCCATTGCATCTGTTGTTTTTGATAAACTCTGACTCCCAGCATAGCATGACTAGAAGGACTGAGGTCAAGAAGATACAGGGAGTTTTCAATTAGCAGTAATTGAGTGGAAAATGTTTCAAATGGCTTTTTCAGGTTTTTGGGGCCCAGACAAGATGTTTTGTAGATGGGCAGCAAAAACAGCTGATATGATCCGATAGGCCAACTTTCATACAATACGATGATTGATTCTAAGAGGACCACATCAATTCGCTGATTATGGTCCTTGCCCAAATGGATATTCAAACCTTACTGACCAAGCTTTGACTAGATATTGATAAATCAGGGCGATCAGCAACAGTCGTGAACTGGAAATCTATAGGTTCTGTAAAATTCCAGATGGGCTCTATGGCACTGGGTTGGGTTGTTTGGTCCTTTGTGTACTTGATATGCCAGGGTGCTATGGTGGGGTTGATCTATCATAGTATCATAGCTTGTATATAGCCAGCTTTACTCATGTGGTTGGTTTCACCCACAGGATCTCAAATGGTAGGGCAGATTGGAAATTAGGGTTGGGATTGAGTGAATCTGTGGCATGGCCATGTGCACTAATGCTTATGGTATCCCCTGGTACATATACTTACAACTGATGCATTTATCCGTTTCTGCTAATTCTTGCTAGCACAGAACCCCAAAAAAATCCTAAAAAGCAACAGTTTATGACAATGGCATGATGGTACTTTTGTTTCTGCAACATAGAGAGTCAACATTGGCCAGCAATTAAAGGGTTAGCCAACGTTCAACCCACTCATTAAATAGAATAAACAATGAGTACCTGCCTTAAATCTGTGTATTTTGTGCATATCTGGAGAGAAGATCCCGCACCTTCAGCAGAAATGTGTTTCTATAGGATTGTCACTCCCAGCGCCGTCCTTTCATTGGGATGTGGATCTGTGCTTCTCCTTACCTCCTACATTGTGTTTACTCAGAAAAAGTGGGGATTGCAGCTCAATGCTGACAAGACAATGCCTTCATACATTAAAGGGCCAGGAATGTTTCTAAACAAAGATGTCAATACCCCTGCCATGATGTTTGGAGATCCTTTCTATCAGAATGTGTGCTCAGCTTGGTTTTACTGAATAAATATACATGATAAATGCTGCTTTCTAGCGGTCTATATAGTATTCTTGTATATTACCCTCTCAGTCTCTGTCATTTCAACTAATAGCTCGCTATGCCATTCAACCAGCCACCATCATGCATATCCCAAAACAGTTGTTATGTTTTGGTAGCCGAGGATGAGTAGAGTATAACAGTGTTTTTATTAGCAGGCTCTCATGCAGCCATTACACAACAGTAAGCTTAAACTCTAACACTCTGAAGCTGTACAGAAAGTCCTGTGTATGCGGAGTACAAGTCCTGTGCATAGTGACACCCGCAGGCCATTTGTATAAACACCACAACAGTGTTGCAGGGACTCAAAGGTCAGTTAGGGGGAGATTTGGGGTGAGTGTTTATTTGTACAATGGGTACCCCTGGAACTATAGCAGGGTGACACCCCAATGTTTCTATATATCTGTAACCTTGTTATGAGCTAAGGGGGCTCAGTCTGAAGGCCAGTTAGGGGGAGATTTGGGGTGAGTGCTTATTTGTGCCCTGGGTACCCCTGGAACTATAGCAGGGTGACTGTTACCCCAATGTTTCTATATATCTGTAACCTTGTTATGAGCTAAGGGGACCCAGTCTGAAGGTCAGTTAGGGGGAGATTTGGGGTGAGTGCTTATTTGTACCCTGGGTACCCCTGGAACTATAGCAGGGTGACACCCCAATGTTTCTATTTATCTGTAACCTTGTTATGAGCTAAGGGGGCCCAGTCTGAAGGTCAGTTAGGGGGAGATTTGGGGTGAGTGTTTATTTGTACCCTGGGTACCCCTGGAACTATAGCAGGGCGACTGTTACCCCAATGTTTCTATATATCTGTAACCTTGTTATGAGCTAAGGGGGCCCAGTCTGAAGGTCAGTTAGGGGGAGATTTGGGGTGAGTGCTTATTTGTACCCTGGGTACCCCTGGAACTAAGGCAGGGTGACTGTTTCTATGGGCACAAGGTTAATATGGGCACAAGGTGCTGTACTACTAAATAACTTTATAATAAGCAATGGACACAGCATCAGAATACCCAAGATTTAGCTTAATCCCCACCAAAGACACCATGAACCTGATGCAGACATTGCCCTTATAAAAGCATTAGTGAGTTTATTTAGGTGCAGGAACGTAACTTCTCCTCCCTCAGACACTCTGAAAGGTGATAACATTCCTACTCTTCACTCTGCCCAGTGTTTATGTCTGGCTCGGATACAGAAGCCCAGGACCCGCTATGCCATTTTATATTATTATTTTGCTTGGGTTCTTGGGACAATGCTAAAAAAAAACAATACAAGGATAAGCTCACACTGTTAAACATAAACAGAGGAAAAAAGCAGTTACTTAGAACTGATACCTCAGGGAAAACCATTCAGTGGAAGAGTTTAACCCTTTCCGGGTTGTTACCACATCTTCTCTG
This sequence comes from Xenopus laevis, assembly GCF_017654675.1. Taxonomy (NCBI): domain Eukaryota; kingdom Metazoa; phylum Chordata; class Amphibia; order Anura; family Pipidae; genus Xenopus; species Xenopus laevis. The sequence goes on along the minus strand of NC_054386.1, from coordinate 100,020,160 downwards.
TGTTTCAAGATTTGCTTTCTATAGAAGTGAAAATTCTAAAGGAAATTCTGAAGCTATAAAGGCGACCATACGGGTTACTTGTTCTATCAGACCAGCTGGCCAAATCGAGGAGATAAAAACAACACTGCTAAAAATAATAAAAGGTACCATTATGTAATGTCTGCCAGAGCGAGGGCTACACAAGTGTTGGACTGGGGCTACACAAGTGTTGGACTGGGGCTACACAAGTGTTGGACTGGGGCTACACAAGTGTTGGACTGGGGCTTCACAAGTGTTGGACTGGGGCTACACAAGTGTTGGACTGGGGCTACACAAGTGTTGGACTGGGGCTACACAAGTGTTGGACTGGGGGCTACACAAGTGTTGGACTGGGGCTACACAAGTGTTGGACTGGGGCTACACAAGTGTTGGACTGGGGCTACACAAGTGTTGGACTGGGGCTACACAAGTGTTGGACTGGGGCTTCACAAGTGTTGGACTGGGGCTACACAAGTGTTGGACTGGGGCTACACAAGTGTTGGACTGGGGCTACACAAGTGTTGGACTGGGGCTACACAAGTGTTGGACAAGTCCTTGAGCTGATGACTTGTCTGAAATAAGAAGTCCTTGAGTCAGTATCCAGCAGTCAATGAAGCTGGGCATGCCTTTGTTTGACTATACTATAGATCTCGATTGGTTCTATGATTGGACCTGCTTAGATATTGGCAGATGAGGAGCAGCAATGGTCAAACCATACATGGCCCCTCGTATATAAGTTGGACCAGCTGACCACTTGTTTAGCTGTGCAAACCAGACCCTGTTGGCCAAGGACAGAACAGCCCAAAGTTGGTCTTCTTTTTACTCTACTTAGAACTTTGGGAATTGTAGAAAGTACAGTATTTTTAAATTATTTAAATGATTAAAGTTCTATGGTCAACAAACACCACTCACCAAGGTGATTTAATTACATTAACATATTTTCCAAAACCCAATATTTTACAGGAATAGAAGGTAAGACACATGCTTAGAGTAGTTCCATGGCACCAGCTACACGTCTTTTCCCTATAGAAATCAATCACAGTTGGAATTTTTCCCCAAGCTCGATTTTGTTTCTGAATTCAGATTATTTTCTATGGGACCCAAAGTGAAATATGCCAGGGCCCCAAAATCACCAAAAAGATGACCTGATTATTGCAGTTGCACATAAGTCAAGGCAGGGGTCGGACTTCAACTTTCATCTCCATACACATCCTAAAATAACAATTTCCTGGGTCTCTCCCTAGGTGTGGGATTTATTATCCAGAATGCTTGGAAACCTGGATGACACGTTTCTGAACAATAGATTCGATATCTGTACCAGGTAACACAAGATTGCATCACAATAGCTGCACAGGCAATCTCGCAACCCACAATTAGAGAAATGTGCCAAAACTGCAGATCTATACAATTTGAGACGCAGGACAGACATGCAGCAACATTGCTCAGTGGTTAAACAAAGAAGAAATGTGTGTGTGTGAGGCCATAGCTTTTGTTGAGTCATCACCCAAGCTTTGTCTGTGGTACACAAGCATCACACACTCTGCTGTAAATATCTTTTGTTATCCAATGACCCATGAACCAACAAACCTAAGAGCTGCACAAATATTCTGCATGAATAATGCAATTCTGAGTGCAAATGGGGGAGCTTGTGCTCAGGTTAAATGTTTGGTGTAAGGTGCACAGCATAGACTGTATAAACCATTATTATGGTGGCCATACACAATAAGATCCATTTGTTTGGTGAGGATGCCAAACAAGCGGATCTTTCCCCGATGTGCCCACCAATGGCAGGGCGATATCGGGTTAATCCGAACGTTCGGCCCTAGGGCCAAACGATCGGATTATACAAAGGAAACGGGTGCCGATGGATCATAGGGCTGCATCATCTAGGCGACGTGGTCCTCGATCGCAGGTAAAATCAAACCTGTCCCGATTGATATCTGCCCGATTCTTGGCCTGATATCGATTGGGGAGACCCATTGGAAGCCCCCACACATGGGCAGATAAACTTCTGAATCGATCTAAAAGACCGATATCGGCAGCTCTAATCTGCCTGTGTATGGCCACCTTAAAGTGGACCTGTCACCCAGACACGAAAAGCTGTATAATAAAAGTCATTTTCAAATTAAACATGAAATACAATTTCTATTTTTTTTTATTAAAGCGTTCATAACTCATTTAAACATCTCAGCTGTCAATCAAATATTGTCTGCCCCTCCTCTATGCCTTAGGCCAGTGATCCCCAACCAGTAGCTCGTGAGCAACATGTTGCTCCCCAACTCCTTGGATGTTGCTCTCAGTGGCCTCAAAGCAGGTGCTTATTTTTGAATTCCAGGCTTGGAAGCAAGTTTTAGTTGTATATAAACCAGGTGCACTGCCAAACAGACCCTCCTGTAGGCTGCCAGTCCACATAGGGGCTACCAATAGCCAATCACAGCCCTTATTTGGCACCACCCAGGAACATTTTTGATGCTTATGTTGCTCCCCAACTCTTTTTACATCTGAATATTGCACATGGGTGGAAAAGGTTGGGGACCCCTGCCTTAGGCAATTACTTTCACTTTCCATTCAGCACTTCCTACATGTCACTGCTCTCCCCACATTCCCCAGTTCTCTTCACCATTTAATTGTGTAACCAGGACATGGGGATGGACATCAGGTCCCCCATTCTGGTGCACAAACAAGATTCTGAGATGATACAAGACTTGTCTTAATAACAGCGTCCACAAAATGGCTCCTGCCTGCTTGTTATAATTATGAATTCCCAGACTGATGGAAACAAGATTCAAATAATTTATATTGTGTAATTGAAGCTTATTTTGCTTGACTAATGTGATAAAATAGAATTTTGAATAATATTTTTGGGTGATGGGTCCCCTTAAAGCCGCAGCTGGTTAGTGAACGAGCCCTATGGGGTACAATATTGCTCCTCTATTATTTTGCTTAGGTAACGGTTGATCAACATGGGTTTGGTGCAAGTTTAGTGGTATATTCGGTGGCCTGGAGGGGCACCCGGGATGTGCCAAGCTCTACATCGAACAAGATTTCTGCACAGTTGCATAACCGGCTATTCCCTAAATTGCCCTTTCTTATGCCTTTAGCCTCTTGCAGCACCAGGGTGTGTTTAATCCAGGAGGGGGTGTGGGTGCCGGAGAATAAAAGAATAATTGCACACAGCTTCCTGTTCTTTCAACAAAACAAGTCAGTTACAAAACTACTCAAAAGGGGGATACTTTTTCCTGGCGTTTGAGAAAGCCTGGAAGAACCCAGCGGATACGGACAATTGTGCTCCTCTACTCTACATGGAATAGACCAAGCCTGACTTTACGTTAAAGCAGGGTTTTTTGTTTTTTTAACTTTTTATTTTTGTGTCCCTGCACTGCTTTGAAGCTGAAATGCAAATGAGGAGCCCTCTGTATCATAACATGGTTATACATAAATGATAAAAGTTTGTTTTATTAGCCAATAATATGTGGGACATCACTGCAAATCTGACCCTAATGAACCTTCAAGCTGGGCCTACAGGAGAAGATGAAATAGGCATTCTCCCCAAATCTCATTCTAACTGGAGCCCATGACTAAGCACCCTGAGGGTTGTGAAACGCGTAGGGTGGATGGAGATATTTTGAACTTTTCTATCAATAAAATAATTTTTTAACTGAACATCTTTGGTCCTGTGGCTCTGTTTGAGTGCCGGTCAGCTCCGCTTTTCAATGTTTTGGTAACTGGTGATCATGCCACAGAACTGGACCAGTCTAGAGAGGACCAGCCCTTCCATTCTGTAGCCCTAAGGTAAGGCTTTAAACCTCTTCCTAAAGGTCCTTGGCTTGTTCATCTCAGGGCGGGACTGGTTGCTATAGGCAACTAGACCTGTAGCAAGCTTTGCACTTGTTTATGACATTACCCCCATGTGTGTGCCCTGGGAAACAGTTTCTGATTGTGTAAGTCATTTCCCGTTGCATCTTATCACCGATGACTGTTGCCTCCAGGCCAGGAAGTGAAGAAACCAAATAAAATTGGTTCTCCAGCTGGTTATTTTTGTTAATGTTTGGTAAGTGCACACTCGGGTGCATGAGAGGATCCTACAACTTATGCTAGGCTATGGTGTAATCTATGGTTTTATGAGTTTGAGCAGTGGCATGTAGAATCACATAAAAAGCTGAGGAACATCTTGAAATTCTTACTCAAAAAAGTGCTCCTACAGCCAATGGCACCATGTGCACCATGATTAAAGTCCTGTCAAGGCCAATGTCCATGATAGAAGCACATCAGTTAGAGAGGGAGCTACTATAAAGGCAGGTGGATAGTGAACTGAAGGTAGATAAAGATGTCTGTCATTCCCGGTCATTGCTTGTAGATACTGGGCTCTTCAGGAGATTTTCTTCAAGATCTTCGAAAAACCACAGGGGAGATTTTACATACATATAGTGAATCTGCTCATTTTTTTGGGACCCCTTGGGCTGTCTACAGGGCCATCATCAGGGGGGCAAAGGGGGTACAACCGTACCGGGCCTGAAGGTGGGCCCGGCTGTGCTGCACTTTTAGAAAGAGCCGGGCCCCCTTGACAGTGCCGAAGCCATGCCGCCCTTCTGAAGTCCCGAACCGCCGAAAAGCTGAACAGCCGAAGTCCCGAAGCGCCTAAAAGGCCCGGAAGTCAAGAAAAAAGCCGACATTGAAGTCGTGAAGCAGCGAAATAACCCGAAGTCATGAAAGGAGGTGAAGTTGAAGTCCTGAAGCCACGAGTTCAATTCTACTGAACACCAATGTGTGTTTTTTTATTTTTGTTTAATCCCCTGGCCACCAATGTATTATTATTATTATTCTTTAACTTGTATGGTGAGGCACTGGCGCCAATGTTTTTTTTAAAAAAAATATTCTCCAGGGCTGCAATTTTTATGTAAGGTGGGCCCGGCACCAATGTTCTTTTTTTTTTAAAAAAAATATTTTTGGGGTACCTGGCGCCAATGTTTTTTTTTTAACTTATAGGGGGGCCCTGACCACCAATTTTTTTGGTGGCTCCACAGTTTTTTTCCTAACTTATAAGGGGGCCCTGACCATCAATAGCTTTTTATAACTTGTGGGTTACCTTTTTTAGCGCTGATGTCTGTGTGGTCTGTGGGGCAGAGTGGGTGGGATCTAGGGTGGGGCTTGGGGGCAGGGATGGGCAAATGTTGTTGTACAGGGCCCCGTGATTTCTAATGGCGGCACTGGCTGTCTACATTCCTGCCACCCCTCAGCAGTTGCAGAGTCTGGTTCTCCCATGGGTACGCCTCTGAATTCATATGAAAGCACTTGGGAGGCATCCAGGCAGGAGTCATTCCAACACGAGTGTTTGTTTAACCCACTGGTTCTGCAACACATATTTAGACTGAATGTTACAACCCAGTGTATCTGCACGGCTTGTAGCTATATCACTGAGAGGGTGTGGGTGGAGGTGTCAGTCGCTTTACAGAGACAGGGGAAACGATGTGGGAGACTTGTACTTGAGCACCCGGAATATATTCAGTATTGCCAAAAGATCTGCTCTCAGATATGTGCTCCTCCGCTGAGCTTGGGTATTTGGATTGGCACAGTCGGGTAATACTGTAAATATCTTGTTTTGCTTAGGAAAATGTTAAAGGGCAAGGAATGTTTTAAACACTTACGGGGTGCATCCCACTGGGTGCACAATCAATAACCATTTTGCCCAGGCCCCGTTCCATCTTCTATAAAAAAAAAATAAGCAGGCCAACGTACTTTTTTGGGGAATGTGGTGGTGCCATTTTTATTCTACTTCCAGGTGTTTCTTGCCTGGGCTTGGGCTGTGCACAAAACAATAATCCTTGTAAGTCAGGGTGTAATGATCATACCACTAAGCAGCCAACCCCGAGTCACCAAAAGGAATACCAGAACAGAAAAAAATGGTGCCATTATACTCCCCATCAAAGTACCACTGGCCAGTTTTAGAATTCTACCTGTATCTGATGATTCAGCAATAACAATGGCCCATTTTTGGGGTCCTTCAAAGGCGCCCGATCAAAGTATTCCGTCCAGCATTATCGACGAGCTCACCGATATCCAAGTCTTCTGCTGATATCGGTCGGCTCTTTTTTCACCATACACCACCAATTAGTTTTGTACGATATTATCTCTGTGTCTATGGCCATCTTAAGCGGACATCCCCAAGAAAGGAATGTGGAAGGAATATGGCACCACTGGGATCCCTATTACAGTACCCCCGGGTTGGTTTCTATTTTTATAGAATAGGAGCACAAGCCCAGAGAAAAAGTAAAGGCAACCTCACAAAGTTGCACCCGCAGAGTATTTAACTTTTTACATTATTTAAAGGAGAAGGAAAGGCATATTTAATTGGGGGTGCCAAAAGTTAGGTCCCCCCAAGTTATAATATATACATCCCTCACATTGATCGCTCCATGGTGCTCGTTGGAAGAACCCCCAAACCAGTGCAGTTTTCTCCTGATAGGAGCACCAGTCCAACTCCGGGGATTCTTCCAGCGAGCACCACGGAGCGATCGGCTTTCTTCTTCTTTCTTCAAATTTCCGGGGCAGACGCATGAGCAGTAAAATGAAATAGCAAACTTCTTACGTTAAAGTTCGGCTTTCAGAAGCCAGAAGCCAATCGATCGGTGGTGCTCACTGGAAGAACCCTGGTCCGATGCTCCCGTCAGCAGAAAAATGCACCGGCCCGGGGGTTCTTCCAGCAAGCACCACTGAGCAATTGGTGTGAGGTAAGTATATACAACTTGCGGGTGTCTAACTTTTGGCACCCCCAATTAAATATGCCTTTCTTTCTCCTATAAATAAAACTGAAAGTTAAAAACACTGTGGGTGCAACTTTGTGAGGTTGTGAGTGCCTTTCCTTCTCCTTTAAAACGTATTTTCTCAAGTCTTATATGTTTCGACACATCCAATAAGGTTGTTGCCCTTTAAAGGAGAAGGAAAGGCATCCTGCAGTTGGGGGTGCCAAATGTTAGGCGCCCCCAAGTGATTGTATTGACTTACCTAAAACCCAGGGCCGGTGCTCCTATCAGCAGAAAACTACACCGGCCCAAGTTTGTTCCAGTGAGCTCCATGGGGTGATCCTCTTCTGTCTCCCGCTTTCTTAGCGTGGCTGTGCATGTGCATTAGAGTCAAAAGCTGAACTTTAACTAAACAAAATTTGAAGAAAGAAGACAGAAAAGGATCGCTCCTCAGGTCCGGACTAAGAATTAAAATATGCCCTGGCATTTTAGGTACACAGAGGCCCAAACAGCCCCACCATCCCACTAAATACTGACTTTCTATGGCACCTAATAGCAGCCCCTCTGGCATTTGCCAGAACAGATTGGCAGTCCGGGCTTGTCGCTCTGTGGTGCTCACTGGTATAACCTCGGGCCTGTGCAGTTTTCTGCTGATAGGAGCACCAGCCCCAGGTTTCAGGTAAGTCGATACAATCACTTGGCGGTGCCTTACATTTGGCACCCCCAAGTGCAGGATATGCCTTTCCTTCTCCTTTAAGCAGCTCTGGGTCTTCTTTGGGTTAATCTTGGGTTCTTGTCATGAGAAATCTTGCAGAATCAGAGCAGAGCAGAAGAAAAATGGTGCCACTGTGCACCCCTGTAAAGTACCCCAGCTGATTTTTTTTCCTTTTCCAAACATGAGCACTGGCCCAGGTTGAAACGTAATAAATTGGCACCCACGGTGTTGAAATTTCCATATTCTCATACTCTTGAAAGCAACGCACTTTCTTCCAGTCTTGCATATATATATTTTGTTCATCTGTTGAGCTTCATGTTTCAATACATCCGATATAAGACTATACTTTCCCTTGGGTGGAGGCCCGACTGTTCCATAGACAAGTATAAAGCTTCACCGCAAAACATAATTTCAGCCGTGCCAAATACAACAAGAACTCAGAGCTCCTTTCTCTGCTTGCCTTTCTTTCACGTGGATTTATATATATTTATCTCTATCTACATATAACGGCTGTCAATGGCTTTCTGGCTAAATGAGAGATATGAACTGTTTTACAATAATGAATCCAACCTTTATTAGATCTCTCCTCCATGACAGCCCTAACTCTGCTCTCGTACATAACTTCGCACACATTCACAGACTCCCATTAATGTGTCATACACACACAGAAACAGCATTCTCAGCAAAGCCTACAAATGGACTTTGAAACATTTAAGGTTACTCCCGTCTCCAAGAATGTGCATTTATTCATCAGTAAAGTGCTGTGCTATTTCCCATAGCATTTGGCATCTGGGGGCACTGTTTGTTTCAGTATGGCAGCTCCCACACATACACAGATGCATGTCTATCTAAAATAACTCTTGATGACTACTTTCCCTTTTATCTCTGCTATCACAATGCTGTAATGCTGTAATCCCCAGATCTGCAATTACACAGAAATATATAGTGAATAAAGTAGCCCCTATTGTAAAGTGTAAGGATATTATGGGGCCGATTCACTAACTTCGAGTGAAGGATTCGAAGGTAAAAAAATTCGAATTTCGAAGGTTTTTTTGGGCTACTTCGACCATCGAATGGGCTACTTCGACCTTCGACTACGACTTTGAATCGAAGGATTCGAACTAAAAATCGTTCGACTATTCGACCATTCGATAGTCGAAGTACTGTCTCTTTAAAAAAAAACTTCAACCCCTAGTTCGCCATCTAAAAGCTACCGAACTCAATGTTAGTCTATGGGGAAGGTCCCCATAGGCTTGCCTAACTTTTTTTGATCGAAGGATATTCCTTCGATCGTTGGATTAAAATCCTTCGAATCGAACGATTCGAAGGATTTTAATCCAACGATCGAAGGAATATCCTTGATCATTCGATCGAACTATCTGCGCTAAATCGAATATCGAAGTCGAAGGATTTTAATTCCTAGTCGAATATCGAGGGTTAATTAACCCTCGATATTCGACCCTTAGTGAATCGGCCCCTATAAGTCAACGAGGAGTTTCATGACCATATAAAAGCACAAGGCTTTTTCACAGATCATGGAACTCCGAGGTTACTTCTAATATCCTCATATTTTCCAACAGGGGGTACTTTATTGTAATATATAAGTTTTAGTAAGTCATGTGACAAAAATGACATCACTACTCACCGTTTATAACTGATGACATCACTACTCACCATTTATAAAGACATAATTTACAATATATATAAAACACAAAAGCCATGAATATATCCTTATAAACGGTGAGTAGTGATGTCATCGGTTATAAATGGTGATGGCATGACTCACTTGTGTATTATAATAAATAAAGTACCCCCTGTTGCAAAATATGAGGATATTAGAAGTAACCTCGGAGTTCCTCGGTAACTTATAATATCCTTATAATTTACAAGAGGGGGTACTTTATTCACTATATATATATATATCTACGCAGCGTGTGCACATTTACAGTGGGTTGGACTGGCAGTTATAAAAGAAGAATACAAGGCAGTACTTTATAGAGTTTGGTAGAATTCTGCAGTTCTCGCAAATTCCAGTCTAGAAAAGATTAACAGTTTATCGCCTGGGAACAACGATCATGAATGCGATTTTTTTTTTTGCAGTCTCCCACGACTACAAAATAGTCTCAGGCAAGGGACAAACTGGAACAAATCTTATGGTATTCAACGAGGCCACCATTTATCAAGTGCTATGGATTCTATTGCTGATACATTGTTTCATTTGGGGTATATTTACTCTCACTCTCTCTCCCTCTATACACACACATATATACTTACAAGTAACTACATTTTTTGGGCTAAACCCATGCACTAGTTTCTAGAAATGATCTCCAGTCAAACTAGCCCAGGATTAAACCAGGGGAAGAGCCAAAGCAGTTTAAAGGACACGTTTTAAACCAGTAGCATTAAGTTGTCTCTTACCTTGAGTGGGTTTTCGTGGCAGGGGAGAGATGGCTTGAGGGATTTTCGGCTGTAGAATGGCTGTAAAGTTGCAGCTAAGTTCAGATCCTCAGTTAAGGTGTGGTTACTGCGAGAATAAGGAAATGCTCTGGTTACAGCACAGAGTTTAAACAGAAAAGCAGAAAGAGAGGACTTTGTGGCATAGTGCACCCCGGTGGCCAGCTCTGAGCAAGGCAAGGCTAAGGGGCTGAAAGGCTTGTGATGTGGATGATAAAGCAATGGGCATCCATGAACTAGTTCAGAACGTTAAAGTGTGGTTTATAAAGCGGCTAACGACAGTTCACTCTTTCCCAGGCCCACATTTGGCTAAACTGTCGGCTCATGCCAGTCATATTCATCGTAATATCAGCCGTATGGGAAGAACGTTCTTCTCTATAGACCTCTATATACAGTATTGCGTGGACCTTTAAGCCCGGTACTAGATAATCATTAGGGATTCTGTCATGATTTTTATGATGCAGTTTTTATTTCTAAATGACACTGTTTACACTGCAAATAATTCACTGTACAATATAAAATGTCATTCCTGAACCAGCAAGTGTATTTAGTTGTAATATTGGTGTGTAGGTGCATCTCAGCTCATTTTGCCTGGTCATGTGATTTCAGAAAGAGCCAGCACTTTAGGATGGAACTGCTTTCTGGCAGCCTGTTGTTTCTCCTACTCAATGTAACTGAATGTGTCTCAGTGGGACCTGGATTTTACTATTGAGTGTTGTTCTTAGATCTACCAGGCAGCTGTTATCTTGTGTTAGGGAGCTGTTATCTTCCCATTGTTCTGTTGTTACTCACTATTGTGGAGTGCTCACCTCCCAAATAGGTGTCAGGTGCTGTACCAGAAGACCCACTCCTGTCCCCAGGTTATAACAATATGCAAAAAGGATACCAGTAGCACACTGAATTAAATATTGCAATAGTACACAAAAAAGAATTTATTGAGCCCACATCATACAAAAAAAAAAGAATAAACCCTCCCCACCCAATAGCCTCCTGTCCAGGGTCACCTCAATAAATGGACAAAAGGGGCATTTGTCAATATTATGGGGTAATGTATTAAAGTCTGAATGCTAAACACTCACAATAGATAAATAAATAAATAAATAAATAAATAAAATCCAAATTTTTAGTGGGAAAAAAAAACCTCTACTTTTTTGAGATTTATTATACCCCGAGGATGCAAAAAGTCTGAATCCGAAAATATTCCATCTTCAACCTGTCGAGGTCCCGTAGAAGTCAATCGCTGAGGTCCTATTTGCAATCTGAAGATATTATGGTGTGCGCTGGGTATTGGACTTTTCCTCTAAAATTTGGACTTTACGGCCATCAAATGCAAAAAAATTGGATTTTTTGGGTGACAATCCGAAAAAGTTGCGTTTTTCCCCGGTCAGATTTTTTCATGGTTTTTTAATAATGATAAATAAGGGTAAATCGTGGATTCTAGTTTGGTGACACCTTTTTATTTAAAACATGAGAAAAATTCAGATTTTAATAAATAACCCCCTAAATCTAGATTCATGAGACATGGGGGATAAGATGCTGTAAAAAAGAAGTTTCAATTTTCAAAAATGACATACAAAAACATACCATTAGCATAGCTTTACATCCCCCATTACCCCTATCCTTTGAAATAAATGTTTGGCAGTGCCGAAAAATAGGTCTAAATAGGTCTACATAAATATATTTTATAAAAATAACCAAAACATGTAGTCCTCAGGCAAACTTACAGGCATTCTGCAGCCAGCAACCACCGGGTTAGAGTCCTGCAGGAGGTCGGGTACCCGCGGGTTACCCGCAAAAAAAGTGGGCACCCTGCGGAATAAGGGGAGGATTTGCAGGATTTTAATGGAACTGGTCATTCTGTATCAAGTGCAAAAAAAAAAAATTCAAATTGCCCACTGGTTTCTTTGGGCTAGTGGGAGCAGCAGTGTAACTACAACTGATACAGAAAACAGTGTACGGACCTACTACAGGGTGAGTAGCACAATGAGGAGACAGCAAGGGGGACGTCCAATAGAAATAAAGGGAGGCTAGACCTTTAAGGGCATTGTGAACGCTAGAGTGGACTGTGTTATTTGTATTTAGCTTCAGAATTGTAAATGTAGGAGTATATAGAACTTTATAAAATAAATAGTTTCTTCTTCTTCTTAGACTTCCCCAGCCACTGCCAAATTCCATGGATATTCAGGAGCCTCCAGATTTTGTGTTTAACTGCAGCTCAGTCACTAATGGCCGATGGAACTTTGAATATAGATTTTGACAGAAGTTTTTTTGACATTGGTGCCCGAGTTATGGACAAACAATCAACAAAAGTGACAGTTTGTACATATGCATTGCTGACCGTCGGTTTTCATCCAGTTTAGGTTGCTTGGCTTCCAGTTTAGGTTTTTGTTGGAGAAAGAAAGTGAAGAATGCAGAAAACCCCTTCCTCTGTGTCCTCCATAATTGAATGAGAATAGTGATCATTTAGCAGGAATCACAGGAAACATGGTTTAATAGTCTGCCCCAGTTGCAAAGTGATATAGGATAAAGCTGACCATGCACTATAAGATCTGCTTATTTGGTTGCCCCCCATTTATCCCCAGTCTTTCCCCCTCTGTCATTTATCTCAGTCCTTTCCCCTCTGTCATTTCATACCTCCCAACATTTTGGAAGTAAAAAGAGGGACAAAAAATTTTTCTCCGCATGTAGCGCAGCAATTTTTGACCACACCCCTTTCTGTGGCCACACCCCCTAATTACCATGTTTGTTTTACAAGATTTGGCAGGTTATGAAAGTTTGGAAATATTTCTCCTTATCTAAACTGTGTTTTTGTGTCTCAAAATTGTTACAAAGTATCTTATTTGCACCTGTTAGCTGTTCTGGGCTCTCTGCTAAAAGCCAATTAAGTGAGAAACTTTGTTTCTTTTTCTGGCTGTTCAGTGCAGAGAAAAGAGGGACTTTCCAGTACAAATGAGGGACCGCGGGTTGAGCTGTCAAAAGAGGGACTGTCCCTCTGAAAAAGGGACAGTTGGGAGGTGTGTCATTTATCCCCAGTCCTTTCCCCTCTGTCATTTATCCCGTCTTTCCCGCCCCTCTGATCTACGTCACAACAACGCCCACCTGACGTTGATTCCCCATAGCACCTCCCTATGTCTTACGCTTGCCCTTAAAGAAGGCGGCGACCATTGGTGCTTCAGATGCCCTTACTTACCGCTGGCGCTTTATTGGCTGAGCGTAGCGCTGTCATTGAAAGGCCCGCCCGCTGGCACGAAGTAGTAACGATGGCTGGGGCCGGGGAAGAGGACAAGGAGCTGGATGAGCTGCTGGACAGTAAGAGCACAGAGTGGCGCGGGTGTGAGACAAGGGCTGTGGGGCGTAAGGCGCGGGTACAGGGCTGCTGTCCTTGTGTGTGAGGAGCGGGCGGGACATGTAGTAACAACGGGCACCTGCTGGGTCCAAATTCCATTGCCTCCCCTGACTCGTACTTTGCCTTTTTGTACCGGTGCCCTTGGGAAGGAGCGGGGCCTATCGAGTCAGCAGCTGCCCCTGTTGTTGGAAGGGACCGACTGCACTTTGCTCTTATGTCACGTGTGTTATTGGCCCCGCCCTCCCCTCTGGCTCCACTCAGCTCCTGTGAGATAATTACAACTTATATATAATAATAATTACTCACTGGGGCTCAGGGAACGTCCTGACTCTTCCTCCTACTGACCGGCCTCCCCTCATCTCTGTCATTGTACTGACACTGCTGAGAGACAACTGCCTGGATATAATACTGTATAATATATAGTCTCTTTACTATTGTCTTATTTATTTACTACTGTTTTATATTTACTACTGTTTTATATTTACTACTGTTTTATTTACTACTGTTTCACTGCCTGCAGGCCCCAAACTCCTCTGCCTATGGGTGACTACTGGAAGTTGTACAACTGAGCCTGAGCTTTGGGCAATGTTATCAACTGTTACTGTTAGTAACCTACTATCCACTGTTACTATAGGCACCATCTCTCCCTACTATACCTGCTATCCCACAGTCACACTCCCTTCCCAGAGACTATTATCCACTGTTACTATAGGCACCATCTCTCCCTACTATACCTGCTATCCCATAGTCACACTCCCTTCCCAGAGACTATTATCCACTGTTACTATAGACACCATCTCTCCCTACTATACCTGCTATCCCACAGTCACACTCCCTTCCCAGAGACTATTATCCACTGTTACTATAGACACCATCTCTCCCTACTATACCTGCTATCCCACAGTCACACTCCCTTCCCAGAGACTATTATTCACTGTTACTATAGGCACCATCTCTCCCTACTATACCTGCTATCCACAGTCACACTCCCTTCCCAGAGACTATTATCCACTGTTACTATAGGCACCATCTCTCCCTACTATACCTGCTATCCCCATAGTCACACTCCCCTTCCCAGAGACTATTATACACTGTTACTATAGGCACCATCTCTCCCTACTATACCTGCTATCCACAGTCACACTCCTTCCAGAGACTATTATCCACTGTTACTATAGCACCCATAGAGATACCCACCTGCCCATATCTCGCCCTACTATACCGTAGACTACCTCACATCACAACTCCCTTCCAGAGACTAGAATTACTCCTCTCTCCCTACATTACTCATTATAGTCACAACTTACTGACTATTGTATCACCATGCTGTTACTACATAGAGACTACCACTGCTCATCCCTTCTCTCACCTACTTACCTGCCACACTCTGGACCATTCCAACGTCACACCCGCTCCCTTCCACTGTAGAGATTACTATAGGTTTCCCAGCTATTATCCACTGCTCCACCATCTCTACCCCTACTGCTATCACCATAGTACACACTCCCATTCGCCAGAGACTATTATACACTGATTACCACCAACTAGCACATCTCCATCGCCTACTATACCTGCTATCCACAGTCACACATCCCTTCCCAGAGACTATTATCCACTGTTACTATAGAGCCCACCAGTTCTCTCCCTACATAATACCTGCTATCCCACAGTCACACTCCCTCCCAGAGACTATTATTCCACTGTTACTATGAACACCATCCTTACTACATATAACCTGCTATCCCACAGTCACACTCCCTTCCCAGAGACTATTGATTACTAATAGCACACTCTACTACTATACCTGCTTCCACGGTCACACTACCCTCCAGAGACTATTATCCACTGTTACTATAGGCACATCTCCTCCGCTTACTTATACCTGCAATATCCCATAGTCACACTCCCTTCCCAGAGACTATAATATACACTGTTATACCTTATAGCACGAGCATCTCTCACTACAGGCCTCATAGCCGCCTATCCCACAGTCACACTCCCTTCCCAGAGACTATAGTATCCACTGTTACTATAGACACCATCTCTCCCTACTATACCTGCTATCCCCACAGTCACACTCCCGCCCCAGAGACTATTATCCACGTTTACTATAGACACCAATCTCTCGAGCCTACATAGTACCTGGGCATACCCCACAGTCACAAACGTCCTTCCAGAGACTATTATCCACTTAACTATATACACCATCTCTCCCTACTATACCTGCTATCCCACAGTCACACTCCCTTCCCAGAGACTATTATCCCACTGTTACTATAGGCACCATCTCTCCCTACTATACCTGCTATCCCCACAGCCACACTCCCTTCCCAGAGACTATTATCCACTGTTACTATAGACACCATCTCTCCCTACTATACCTGCTATCACACAGTCACACTCCCTTCCCAGAGACTATTATCCCACTGTTACTATAGGCACCATCTCTCCCTACTATACCTGCTATCCCACAGTCACACTCCCTTCCCAGAGACTATTATCCCATTGTTACTATAGGCACCATCTCTCCCTACTATACCTGCTATCCCACAGTCACACTCCCTTCCCAGAGGACTATTACCACTGTTACTATAGACACCATCTCTCCCTACTATACCTGCTATCCCACAGTCACACTCCTTCCAGAGACTATTACACCACTGTTACTATAGGCACCATCTCTCCCTACTATAACCTGCTATCCCCACAGCCACACTCCCCTTCCCAGAGACCTATTATCCCACTGGTTAACTATAGACACCATCTCTCCCTACTATACCTGCTAACCACAGTCACACTCCCTTCCCAGAGACTATTATCCCTGTTCTATAGGCACCCATCTCTCCCTACTATACCTGCTATCACCACAGTCACACTCCCTTCCCAGAGACTATTATCCACTGTTACTATAGCACCATCTCTCCCTACTATACCTGCTATCCACAGTCACACTCCCTTCCAAGAGACTATTATCCCATGTTACTATAAGACACCATCTCTCCCTACTATACCTGCTATCCCACAGTCACACTCCCTTCCCAGAGACTATTATCCCACTGTTACTATAGACACCATCTCTCCCCTACTATACCTGCTATCCCACAGTCACACTCCCTTCCCAGAGACTATTATCCACTGTTACTATAGACACCATCTCTCCCTACTATACCTGCTATCCCACAGTCACACTCCCTTCCCAGAGACTATTATCCACTGTTACTATAGGCACCATCTCTCCCTACTATACCTGCTATCCCACAGTCACACTCCCTTCCCAGAGACTATTATCCCACTGTTACTATAGGCGCCATCTCTCCCTATAATATTTACACACAGTTGAGAGATAGCAGTATGTAATTGAGCTTTCCATCATTTTTCCTTTGCTCTGAGGTCTTTCTCTGGACACACTATGAGCCTCTTGGAGATTTGAATCATTCCGATTACGAGGTTACGGTGTTAAAAGTGTTAAAGAACAAAATGTTCTGTGTTCCAAGTATTATTTATGTTTGTTATAAGGTGCACTTGATGATTTTGAGACGACTAACCAACCTCCCCAAGCCTCAAACACAGATACAAAAGCTCCTGAGGCTGAGAAACCTCCTGGAGATGCTGCCAAAGTGAGTGAGCTCTGTCTAATGTTCTTCAGTCAGAGACTGTTCCTTAACAAAGAAACAGATCTCCATCTGGTAATCTCATCTCTGTCCCAAACAGGACGCTCTCTTCACATCCCAAGACGAGTTCTTCCAGGAGTTGTTCAGCAGTGAGCTGGCGGCACAGCAGTTTGAGAAGGCCATGAAGGACCTGGCTGAGGAGGAACCTCACTTGGTGGAACAGTTCCAGAAACTCTCCGAGGCTGCAGGCAAAGTTGGTAAGATGGAGAAAGTAATAGATGCCTCAGAAGGTGCAAAGCCAATCTCAGCCCGCCATTCAAAAATGTCAATAAAAATATTTAAAATGTCTACTTTATTTGCCCTCCACTAATCGATAAGATGCTGATCGTGAAAATTGTCTAGTCATCTGGAGTTTTTTTTTCATAGGAGGCCTCTTGAAAATGATTGTGGATAGCATAAACATTTTATTCTAGAATAAACAAGGAAAATATTTCATACAAAACAACATGGCTGCCTCCTTTTGCCAACAGGAAGTGACGAGACCTCACAGCAAGAGTTTACTTCCTGCCTGAAAGAGACTCTCTCTGGTCTGGCCAAGAATGCAGATGATTTGCAGGTGAGAAACAATGGCAAAATGGGAGGGTTTTTTGTGGCAGTCGCAAAGAGGTTATTAAACAGACCTTTAATTCCTTTTCCTATTGAAGGAAAGAGAATACTGGGGGGTGTCATGTTGTAAGGCACTCCCACTGCTTTTTATCATGAGCCAGCGCATTTATATAAAAAACCTCAACTGTCAAGCCACAGCCATCTTTTCCAGTCTTTCCCAGTTTTCCGGAGTGGACTAACACTTCTCTCCTGCACAGAGCTCTAGTCCGTCTGAGGAGGAGTTGGCCAAAGCAATGGAGGGTCTGGGTATGAACGACGCAGACGGGGATGGGAATATCCTGCCTCTCATGCAGAACATTATGCAGAATCTCCTCTCCAAGGAAGTTTTGTATCCGTCCCTCAAAGAGATCACAGAAAAGGTGTTACCCCAATGTTTCTATATATCTGTAACCTTGTTATGAGCTAAGGGGGCCCAGTCTGAAGGTCAGTTAGGGGGAGATTTGGGGTGAGTGCTTATTTATGCCCTGGGTACCCCTGGAACTATAGCAGGGTGACACCCCAATGTTTCTATATATCTGTAAACTTGTTATGATCTAAGGGGCCCAGTCTGAAGGCCAGACTTTTTAACTATTTGGGATGAATATGCTAATTATAATTGTGAATTTAGGGCCATGTAGCAATTTGCATCAGGTCACCAACTGATCAAGCACAGGGACTCACAAAGCATGTTGTCAGTAGCCCATGGCACTCAGTCAGTGATTAGCTTAGTGTAGGCAGCTCCAAGAATAACAAGTGCAATAATTTGATTGGCTGCAGCAGATTACTTCCCATGTCCCAATTTTCTTTTGCCCAGAATAAGTTAATGAACTGCACTGACTTTCCTATGCTGTTTCCCAGTACCCAGAGTGGCTGAGGACTCACCGGGACTCACTGCCAGTTGAGGAATACAACAAATATAAGGAGCAGCACAACCTCATGGGGAAGATTTGTCAGCAGTTTGAGTTGGAGCAGCCTGGCAACAGCGAGGCAGCACGATTTGAGGCTGTGATGGATCTGATGCAGCAGGTGTGTGAGAGATTTGTGTGTGTTTCTCAAAAGAGCAAACAGATTTTTTTAAATTTAATTTTGATATCTGGCATGGGGCTAGACATATTGTCAGTTTCCCAGCTGCCCCCAGTCATGTGACTTTGCTCTGATAAACTTCAGTCACTCTTTACTGCTGTACTGCAAGTTGGAGTGATATCACCCCCCTCCCTTTCCCCCCAGCAGCCAAACAAAAGAACAATGGGAAGGTAACCAGATAACAGCTCCCTAACACAAGATAACAGCTGCCTGGTAGATCTAAGAACAACACTCAATAGTAAAATCCAGGTCCCACTGAGACACATTCAGTTACATTGAGTAGGAGAAACAACAGCCTGCCAGAAAGCAGTTCCATCCTAAAGTTCTGAAATCACATGACCAGGCAAAATGACCTGAGATGCCCCTACACACCAATATTACAACTAAATACACTTGCTGGTTCAGGAATGACATTTTATATTGTACAGTGAATTATTTGCAGTGTAAACAGTGTCATTTAGACATAAAACAACCTCATAAAAATCAAGACAGAATCCCTTTAACATTCCACCCAAAATATTGAGGGCCCAAGCATCTGCTGTTTACGGAACATTTCTTTCATCCAGGATTTATTTCATCCTGAAAGTAAACTGAAGGCGACGTAGGTCTGGTTATAGATCTGCAGCCTCCATCTTTCTGTCACTAATGCCTTTTCATCCCAGTACATCCCAGCACATACCAGTTATTTCCAGCACAGCACATACCAGTGCATCCTGGCGCATCCCAGAACCTGGAAAGTAAACTGAAAACAATGTGAGTCTGGTTATAGATCTGCAGCCTCCATCTTTCTGTCACTAATGCCTTTTCATCCCAGCACATACCAGCGCATCCCAGTGCATTCCAAAACATCACAGCACATACCAGTGCATCCCAGAACCTGGACAGTAAACTGGAAAAGATGTAGGTCTGGTTATAGATCTGCAGCTTCAATCTTTCTGTCACTAATACCTTTTCATCCCAGTGCATCCCACTACATCCCAGCACATAGCAGTGCATCCCAGTGGATACCAGCACATCCCAGTGCATACTGGCGCATCCCAGTGCATTCCAGCACCTACCAGCATATCCCCGCGCATACCAGTACATACCAGTAAGCTGCAGCAAAGTTATATGTTATGGACACTGTGTCATTATTCTCTTTTTCTGTAGGGGGCAAGGTTTCCGATGGTTCCCCTAATCCTGTATTGCCCATATTCAACGGTCAAGGTTCTGATCAGCTCACTCCTCCCCAGGGTCAGACTGGGAGGCCGGGGCCCACCGGGACTACTGTCCAGGGCCCCCTCCTGTGATGTGCCCCCAGGCGCTGCTCAACGCTCCTCAGTGAATAGGAGCATGCGCAGATGGCGATGTGCTGCGCAGCGGCTAAACATTTTTTTTTCTTTGAATCTGATAAGGAGAGGGGACTGGTTCTGCAGGGGGCCCATTAAGGGTCGTGGCCCACTGGGTTTTTTCGCAGTATCCCGCCGGGCCAGTCCGACACTGCTCCTCCCCTTGATTTGCCCAAACTCTGCTCCTTGTGAAATATCACTGCACTTGTTTTTTCAAAGTCCGGGGCCCTGTTTTCTCTGTTCCAAATACATTTATAATGTATTCCTTCAGGAGAAGTGCAAAACCTGTTCAGCTAAGGATGTATGTTGTCTTTCTTTTCAGCTCCAAGAACTAGGGCACCCGCCTAAAGAACTCGCAGGAGATTCTGTAAGTACTTGAGATATTTACCAGCTTTGAAATTAAACAATAGAGGGAAATGTAAGGGGTCGAAAGTAATGAGAACATGAGCACATTTGAATACTTCCCAAAAATAAAAGGAATGATGGGACCATGTCCCTATCTACTCTAACTGCTCCAGGGCCACCTGGGGGGTCCATCACTAATCTAGAGGGAAGTATTGCTTCTTTAAAGGGTGGGAGATAATTGGAATTACTGTCCTTATAGGGTGGGGAGATAATTGGGGTCACTGTCCTTATAGGGTGGGGAGATAATTGGAATCACTGTCCTTATAGGGTGAGGAGATAACTGGAATTACTGTCCTTATAGGGTGGGGAGATAATTGGGGTCACTGTCCTTATAGGGTGGGGAGATAATGGGAATTACTGTCCTTATAGGGTGGGGAGATAATTGGAATTACTGTCCTTATAGGGTGGGGAGATAATTGGATCACTGTCCTTATAGGGTGAGGAGATAACTGGAATTACTGTCCTTATAGGGTGGGGAGATAATTGGATCACTGTCCTTATAGGGTGGGGAGATAATTGGGGTCACTGTCTTTATTGGGTGGGGAGATAATTGGGGTCACTGTCCTTATCGGGTGGGGAGATAATTGGAATCACTGTCCTTATAGGGTGGGGAGATAATTGGATCACTGTCCTTATAGGGTGGGGAGATAATTGGGGTCACTGTCTTTATTGGGTGGGGAGATAATTGGGGTCACTGTCCTTATCGGGTGGGGAGATAATTGGAATCACTGTCCTTATAGGGTGGGGAGATAATTGGAATCACTGTGCTTATAGGGTGGGGAGATAATTGGGGTCACAGTGAAGTTCCTAGAGGGGTAAATGGATATATTTTTTTATACCGAGGGGAAAATGAGATGTTCAGTCTCACGTAGATGCAGGGAGCCTGCCAGTGAGTCAGTAGTGAGCGTTCAGCTGTTCAGCTCTGCTGCCATATTGGTATCGAGTGCCTGTTTGCTGTGGGTGACTGAGCTGGGGGTAAATCTGCTCCTCTTTTAGAAACTCTAGAGATTCTATTTGCAGGTACTTCCCCTGATACCCCATTGCAGAGGCGGCATGAAGCCAGTTGTCTGTGTGGGGGAAACTAGATCCGACGGTTCTGTGCTGCTCTGCACTCCTCAGCAGGGAATGATTTCCAACTCCTGTCTCCTCCATGTTTTCCTTTTAAGCACAGCCTGCCCTCTCCCCCCCCCCCACTACCATCTCATTTAAATGTTTTCTATTTGAGGCCTGTGTTACTGAGACTTACCCCGTGTGACCAGTTTTGGATCTGGGTCTCCTGCCAGAAACACAGCACCCTGTTTATAATAACCACTATAAGGAATAGCAGATGCTCGGGGAGAGGGGGTTTATTAGCGAAGAGGGCTGTAAAGTCAGTTCCTGCATGGGAATTTGCTGCTTGGGAATCATCTTTGGAAATTATCTTTACAAAACAAAATATAGACTGATAGCGATTTAGGCATAAATGTAAGATCACTTATTAATATCCTTATCATTTACAGTAGGGGGTACATTATCCCTTATAATACATGAGTGATACTCAGAGTTCCCTGTATAACTCAGCCTGCAGCCTTGTGCCTTTATATGGTCACAGAACAACCCCTCAGTGACTTCTAATATCCTTATCATTTACAGTAGGGGGTACATTATCCCTTATAATACATGAGTGATACTCAGAGTTCCCTGTATAACTCAGCCTGCAGCCTTGTGCCTTTATATGGTCACAGAACAATCCATCAGTGACTTCTAATATCCTTATAATTTACAGTAGGGGGTACATTATCCCTTATAATACAAGTAGTGGAGGAGGTGATGTGGGGGCCACTGGGAGAGTTATTTATAGCCTTTATTCATATATATATATATTGCTTGACTGACCACAAGACGTGCTATTATTAATAATAATAATAATTATTAGTTACCGTTTCTCTCGTTTGTCCTCAGCCTCCAGGCATGAACTTTGACCTTGATGGAGTAAATTTGGCCAGTCCAGGAAGTGCCAATGGGGAACAGTGCCTGATCATGTGACACCCAACTCAAGCATGATGGTGACCTGATCTTTTTAATTCTATTCCTGGACAGTAGTGGGGTAATTGGGAGATGGTAGAAGGAAGCTCAGCAGGTTCCTAAAGTACATGAAGGAAAGAAACAATCTCTCGGCAGCTCCTCCCGCTACAATGGCACATTCTGGCGCTGCCTTATTTTACTTACTAACAAAAGAAACTAAGGACAAGTTGATTGATCTGTAATGGGGTCACAGATGTGTGTGTAACAGCTTCTAATGTAGATTAACCTTCTTTTTTAAAAAAAACAATCACTTTATAGACTCTCAACATGTCGACCGCTCTCTTCCACATGAACACAAGCGGGATTATCCGTCCTATTCGGCCCCTTATGTGGTTTAGGGGGCGCGGTTTATATGGTTGGTTTGAAGTCAGCGGTGGGGCCGTGCAAGTTTCTGAAGTGCAAAACTTGAAATAAAATGTCATCAGTTTAAACATCGGCTTTAACTTTAAAGGACAAGTACAGCTCAACTATGAATTAGTGTGGCCATGGGATGCTGTGGTTTAGGCTCTATAGCAGAGAACATATGTTCCCCTAAAAATGCCCCCATCTTCAATATGTAATAATAGTCACATTACAAGCCACATGGCAGCACTTTAGTATCAGTTTCTTTGATAGCCTCACTTTGAGCTCAGAGCACACTGAGCATGTGCAGTGCCACTGGCACCCACCAAATAGCCTAACTAGATCCCAAATGGAGCTGGCATAGTTAAATACAACCATAAACATTTGCCACATTAAAGGGGAACTATTGCATGAATGAAAATGTAATATTAGCTTCCTCGTACTGAAATAACAAACTTTCTAAATACAATCAATTAAATATTCTGCATTGTTTCTGAAATAATCAAGTTTATCTTCACTATTCCTCTCTCAGCATCTGTTTCTCTTCATTCCCTCTTCATGCAGCAGTTGGGTGTCAGATATTCACTGACAGTTAGATCCAATATATCTTATAGGGGGGCTCCTTTTGTCTAGAAGATGTATTAGAGGTCACTCTATTAAACTCACCAGACATCATGTCTCTCTACATGCAGAATTTGTGCAAAAGGCGGTTATTTTGTTACATTTTGTTTGTACTGGAATCAGTTATGAGTGAGCCTAATCAGGTTTTCTTCTCTTATATTAGCCAATTGTCCAACCCTGGTCCCATACCCTCCTAAGTTATTGCCCAGTCAGGCTCTTATCCTTGGCCACTGTCCCGTACACCCCTATGTTCTTGCCCAATCAGACTGTTCTTCCTTATCCTAGGCCTTTGTTCAATGCTGGTCCCTTAGCCTCCTAAGAGTAAGTTGCCTGGAGAGGAGACCCTCATTGGGCAATAGCCCAGGATCACAAAGAAAAGGAGAAGCTGGTTAGACAGTGAACTAGGATAAGGAAGGAGAGAGCCTGAGTGGGCAACAAATAAGGTGAGCAAGGGAGGAAACTTGGTTAGACAGTGACCTACAATAAAGGTGGAGAAACTGACTGGACAACAGATTAGGTGAGCAAGGGAGGAAACTTGGTTAGACAGTGGCCTAGAATAAGGGGGGAGAAACTGACTGGGCAATGGCTTAGGTGGGCAAGGGAGGAAACTTGGTTAGACAATGGCCTAGAATAAGGGTGGAGAAACTGAATGGACAACAGATTAGGTGGGCAGGGGAGGAAACTTGGTTAGACAGTGGCCTAGAATAAGGGAGGATAGCCTGACTGGGCAACAGCTTAGGTGGACAGAGGAAAGTTTGGTTTCACAATAGCTTAGCATAAGGGAGACTATAGCCCAATTAGGCACCCCTACCTTATTTTCAATTCAGGATCTCCTCCCCAGGCAGCCTAGGCAACTGTCCAATCACAGTGTGGCATATTCCCGAGCATGCCCGATACGTATATGCACTCTATGTACAAGGGTTTACATGTCCAGTGTGATGCACACAGATAATTTACACCCTTGTAAAAATTCTGGCAACCTTCAAGAGACCCCTCTGGAACTGCACCATTACCCCCTCGACCCCCTCCTCCTTTCTGTGGTACCAACCCAAACAACTACACCATTAACCCCCCTCCTCCTGGCTGAAAAAGAAAAAAGCCAAAGCCACAAAAGGAGCCCAAGGGAAGTTCCACTGAACACCAATGTGTTTTTATTTTATTAAACTCCTGGATCTCCAGAAAATGTTGTTGTTCCGGGCCCCGTGATTTCTGATGGTGGCCCTGGGCAACTTAGAACAGTACTGACTACTGAAGGAGGGGCATGAATCTGAGTGTGGATATATATACATTTAACCGTATATAATAAAATATATATATATATATATATATATATATATATATATAATAAAATTAAATTTTCCAACATCGGAAAAAGAGAGAAATAATTCACTGGCATGCATACTGTGGTGGTCAGTATATTAGCCATGCCTACTATGTAGCCACACCCATGCCCAGTAACAAACACACCTCTTTTTATGTAACTGGCACACCCTGCAACCCCCTAAAATATGACGGACAAAGCAGTGGCCTCTTAAAGGAACAGTTCAGTGTAAAAATAAAAACTGGGTCTCTGATCGGTTACTGCCTGGAAACGAATCAGTGGAAAGCAAGAGAGCTGAAAAGCAGGAAGTAGTGTTCTGGCTATTATGTTACACATCCAGTCACTCCAGCCTTTATACATTACATTTTTTGGCTGGTGAATAAAAGGAGATTTACTTACCTGGTAAATATCTTTTGCATAGGCCCGTACTGTCAGTGCAGGACATCTGGGGTTAAGTTCTCCTCTCTGGAAGCTGGACAAACAGTTAAGCTCCTCCTCTTCCTGTGTCTCCTTCTACCCTCAGTTGGTTGTAAAGTCTGTAAATGGAGACAGAAAACACAGAACTGACTCCCTATCTCACTAAGGAACGGCAGCAACCGGCACCCACACCAAAAAGAGGGCGAGATGCTGCACTGACAGTTTTGTTGAAGGATTGTGCCTGGAGTAGGATCTATGGTGATAATTACGCTTATGCTCTTCTTTGCGTCTTCTCTTACCCTGGCGAAGGAACGCTCCTTTCCCACCTGTCACTTCTGCAATGATCTGTTTGAGTTCTGGACCGAACTGTGAACCCTCAAATTTAAGTGACACTAATCGGTGTTTGGAAGCTGCATCACCTGACTATTGACTTAACCAAAGCGCCTGTCTAGCCGTTACAGCCGCTGCTGAATCTCTGGTGGCTAATCGGATTATCTCAAGGGAAACATCGCTCAGAAATGAGAGCTAGTGTGACAAGTGTTTGTTAAGAAATTTCTTTAGTTCCTGGCACCAAAAACGTGCCGTGTGTGCCACACTGATGGAAGCTGATGCTCGCGTAAAATGGCCGCTGAGTGAATAAAATCCCTTTTGAGTGCTGACTCCATCTTTTTGTCCATGGGGTCACAGAAAGAGCCGGCATCCTCTGATGGCAGCATAGTATTTCTAGATAAACGCACTATTGCGAAATTAATTTTTGGAGATTTATCCCCAAAATGCTTGTGTTTGTCAGTTGCTGGATATTTAGAGTGGAATTTCTGCGGAACAGTGTTTCGCTTGTCTGGTTCAGACCATTCGTCAGCTATCATCCGTGTAAAGGTGGCCATAGACGCAAAGATCCGCTCGTTTGGCAACATCGCCAAACAAGCGGATCATTCTCCGATATGCCATTAACAGGCATGGCTATATCGGGGGTAATCTGATTAGATTACAATGTGCCAAGGGCTCCGGCGGGATCGGTCGGGTCAAAATCAAACCTGACCGATCGACCAAACGACCGATCTCCGCCGGACGAAAGATGTCGGCACAGGCCACACACGATCCGAAAATCGTACGAATCATCAATTCGTACGATAGGATCTGTGTGTCTATGGCCACCTTAAAGGGATCCTGTCATCGGAAAACATGTTTTTTCCAAACACATCAGTTAATAGTGCTACTCCAGCAGAATTCTGCACTGAAATCCATTTCTCAAAAGAGCAAACAGATTTTTTTACATTCAATTTTGAAATCTGACATGGGGCTAGACATTTTGTCAATTTCCCAGCTGCCCCTGGTCATGTGACTTGTGCCTGCACTTTAGGAGAGAAATGCTTTCTGGCAGGCTGCTGTTTTTCCTTCTCAATGTAACTGAATGTGTCTCAGTGGGACCTGGTTTTTACTATTAAGGGCTGGGACACACTGGGCGATTTGGGGAGACTTAGTCGCCTGGCGACTAATCGCAGCGACTTTTCTCCCCGAATGCCTCCCCTCACTCTGCGCCTGGATAAAATGAAAATTCGCCGGCGCTAATCACACACGGCGATTCGTTTTCCAAAGTCGCCCGAAGTTGCCTCACGAGGAAACTTCGGGCGACTTCAGAAAACGAATCACCGCGTGTGATTAACACAGGCGATTTTTCATTTTAGCCAGGCGCAGAGCGAGGGGAGGCATTCGGGGAAGATTGGTCGTGGAAAGTCGTGGCGATTAGTCGCCAGGCGACTAAATCTCCCCAAATCGCCCAGTGTGTCCCAGCCCTAAGTGTTGTTCTTAGATCTACCAGGCAGCTGTTATCTTGTGTTAGGGAGCTGCTATTTGGTTACCTTCCCATTGTTCTGTTGTTTGGCTGCTGGGGGGGAAAAGGGTGGGGGGGTGATATCAGTCCAACTTGCAGTACAGCAGTAAAGAGTGATTGAAGTTTATCAGAGCACAAGTCACATGACTTGGGGCAGATGGGAAATGGACAAAATGTCTAGCCCCATGTCAGATTTCAAAATTGAATATAAACAAATCTGTTTGCTCTTTTGAGAAATGGATTTCACTGCAGAATTCTGCTGGAGCAGCACTATTAACTGATTCATTTTGAAAAAATTTTTTTCCCCATGACAGTATCCCTTTAACAGATCTGCTTGTGGGGAATGTTCTGGTTTTTTTGTGGGTGTTAGCCAGGACTTTGTCTACCTTGGATACAGGCAATGATGTTTCTTTAATTTCTAAATGTTGTCAGGTTGTTTAGCAGTAACAGCCTCATCTGATAATGAAGTATCTGAATCAGATAAATCACTATTATGATGTTCAGACTCTGAGTCTGATGTATCAGACTGGACAGTCACTCGAGTCTTAGACTTGGTTGTGGGCCGAGTAGGGACTTGTACTTGGCTGGTTACTGCTAGTTTTACTGAAGAATGAATGTGTGATTGCAACCATCCTAAAAACTGGGACAATTGCTGATTAGTAGCATTGGAGGATGGAGAAAATTCTTGTGGCACATACTGTGATTGTGACGCATGTGCTGGACTGGATGGACCAGGAGAAAACTGAGGTGGGGTAGGAGGGTCCTGAACAACATGTACCATGGCAATGGTAAGATAGAGATAAAGGTTGCTCTAGATCAGTGATCCCCAACCAGTAGCTCATGCGTAACATTTTGCTCAACAACCCTTTAGGATGTTGCTCCCAGTGACCTCAAAGTAGGAGCTTATTTTTGAATTCCAGGCACATTTTAGTTGTATAAAAACCAAGTGTACTGGCAAAAAGAGTCTCCTGTAGGCTGAAAGTCCACATAGGGGCTACCAAATAGCCAATTACATCCTTTTTTGGCACCCCAAGAAGTTTTTGCATGCCTGTGTTGCTCCTCAACTCTTTATTTTTGAATGTGGCTCATGGGTAAAAAAAAGTCGGCACCATCTAGATCAGTGATCCCCAACCAGTAGCTCGCGAGCAACATGTTGCTCTCCAACCCCTTGAATGTTGCTCTCTGTGTCCTCAGAGCAGATGCCTATTTTTGAATTCCAGGCTTGGAAGCAAGTTTTAATTGCATAAAAACTAAGTATAGTACCAAGTAGGGCCTCTTGTAGGCTTCCAGTCCACATAGGGGCAACCAAATGGCCAATCACAGCCCTTATTTGGAACCCCATGGGACTATTTTATGCTTGTGTTGCTCTCCAACTCTTTTTACATTTGAATGTGGCTCACGGGTAAAAAAAGGTTGGGGACCCCTGATCTAGATCAATGTCTGAATCTGCAGAATGAACTGTAGTGTTCAGGAGGAGACGGAGAAGCTGTTAATGTCTCTTTTCTCTTTCCCCTCTTTCTGGTTGGCCTGTTAGGCTTTTTTTGGGATTCGTTAGATGCAGATAAATCTTCAATACGCTCGAAAAGCTCCTTCGATTGAACCATTATCCCATCGGGTAGTAAAGCTGGCCATAGATGTAAAGATTTTTAAAAGATCTTTTCGTTATCGCGAGACCACGATTATCTCGAAACGATTGTTTAAATGTACGATTTGTCCATCAACTAAAAAGACAGTTTCAGGCGATATTGCCAGGAAAACTGAGGGGAGCTGCCTGCTTGACCCTGCAAACATAGATACATTGCACTGGGACCGATACAAATTTTTTAACCTGGCCGATCAATTTTTTGACAGATGACGGACGAAAATTCGTAAAATGCACGATCGTTCGATTCCCACTAACCTCGCGATAATTTGATGGATTGGTCGGATTGCACTGATATCGATCGTTCACCAACGAAAGATCTTTGCGTCTATGGGGACCTTAACTGTCCCTTTAGTATTCTACCCCTTATATATTATGCACATAACGTACAGAGTAAAGATCGATTCAATCCAACCAATCCGTGGAATTATTGTGAGGTTAGTGGGAATCGATCCTTTAGTTTGGTAAAGTAACTTAGCTGTGCCCTGTACACGCGTGCGCTCCCTAGTGACATCACTCAGTCTGAATTGGCGCGTTTCTGTGACGTATGCAGAAGTCGCGTCTTACAGTTACTCTTGATCATTCTGTGCCAAAGCCGAATGAAGAAGTACTAACCCTGGCTGGGCTTGTAAGATGCCAGGGGACAAGCCACCGGTCATCCTGAAGTGTTCCTGCTGACGAGAAACTGACGGCATTCGGTATAGTGGAGAGCATCTGGCCCTAAAATGGTGAGGAGGGGGGCTCACACTGGACAACAAAAACGCTGCTCTACGAGTAGCGGAGCAACACCAATTCCCCATTACTGAGAAGGGGCACTTAGAATATAAGCATGACATGAGTGTGACTGGGGACCCAAATGAATGGAGCACGGTTCTAAAAGGGCTCACCTTGAGGTACCGCTTGTAGAAAACAGGAGGGAGCACAAGACCACAGAGGGGGCTCAGCTACAGATAAGAGCACACTTATAAGTTGAAAAAATAAAATATGTGAAGAGGATTGTATGAGGTGTCCACCTCCGAACAGGACAAACACAAAACTGAGGGTAGAAGGAGACACAGAGGAGGAGCTTAAGAATTCATTAATTGTTTGTCCTGCCTCCAGAGAGGAGAACTTAAAGGGATACTGTCATGAGAAAAAATGTTTTTCAAAACACATCAGTTAATAGTGCTGCTCCAGCAGAATTCTGCACTGACATCCGTTTCTCAAAAGAGCAAACAGATTTTTTTATATTCAATTTTGAAATCTGACATGGGGCTAGACATATTGTCAGTTTCCCAGCTGCCCCAAGTCACGTGACTTGTGCTCTGATAAACTTCAATCACTCTTTACTGCTGTACTGCAAGTTGGAGTGATATCACCCCCCTCCCTTCCCCCCCAGCAGCCAAACAACAGAACAATGGGAAGGTAACCAGATAGCAGCTCCCTAACACAAGATAACAGCTGCCTGGTAGATCTAAGAACAACACTCAATAGTAAAATCCAGGTCCCACTGAGACACATTCAGTTACATTGAGTAGGAGAAACAATAGCCTGCCAGACAGGCACAAGTCACATGACTTGGGGCAGCTGGGAAATTGACAAAATGTCTAGCCCCATGTCAGATTTCAAAATTGAATATAAAAATATCTGTTTGCTCTTTTGAGAAATGGATTTCAGTGCAGAATTCTGCTGGAGCAGCTCTATTAACAGGATCACTTTAACCCCAGACGTCCTGCACTGACAGGTAGGGCCGTACGCGTAAAAAGCGAAACAACTCAAAAACCACAAGTAATAAAAAATTAAAACTAATTGCAAATTGTCTCAGAATATCCCTCTCTACATCATACTGAGAGTTCATTTAAAGGGGAACAATCCCTTTAATTACACAGCAACTGGCGGCTAAGCCCAGCCCATCATTATTTCTACCCAAGATGCTTTCATTTCTAAGAGGCCTCATTTTCACAAAAACAAGTTCCTTTAAGGGGAATTCGTGAGAAGAGGCTCTTGAGGCCAAGCAGGAAGTGCTTGTAGTATTCCCCGGCACAAGCTCTGAGCAGAAACTATCAGGGGTTTGTACAGAAATACGGAGGGGAAAGAGGGAAACAACACAAGCCAAAAGCTTTTCTTTTCCCTCTATTTTCTTCTCTGACAGAATCAGTAGACGCAAACAGATGAAAAACAAAGCAGAGAGTCATTTACTAGCGGCTTCCGATGGACTAACGCGGACTTCCGCCAATTAAGCCACGCCCACAAGGCGGCGTCACTGAGTTTACGCTTAGTCTTGACGCCACAGTCTCGCGTGATGAGACTCGAGGCGTCGGGATTTGGTGTGAGGCAGGAGAAGAGGTTTTGCAGTCAACAGCTTTGCGGGAGGTGTAAGTAGAGAGCAGGGGCTCGGGGCCGGCAGAGCAACAAACGGGCCGGTCGGGCGGCGCTACACGTAGTGCGATTAGGGGACCGTGCGTGTCCGTCAGCTGCAGATTTGACAAGGGAGGGGGTAACTGCAGCTTTCTACACCGCGTTACTGCTCTGCTCCTTCTGTCACTGCACTTTTACTCCCGTTACATCTGCGCACGGATTGGCTAGGCCTCCGCCTCAACTTCCATGGTTTGCTCTAAATTGTAATTATCCCCCCTCCCTCTCATAGTGATGGTACAACCCTGCCCCTTCCTATACCCCCTCCCCCACTGTGTCTGACACCAACCCTGTCATATAGTGTAACAGCCTCCCCTCCTGCACTCAAATTCTATTCCCACCAGATCCTGACCCACTGAGCTTACAATCTAATCTCTCTATCACATTCCCACCAGATCCTGACCCACTGAGTTTACAATCTAATATCTCTATCACATTCCCACCAGTCCCTGCCCCACTGAGCTTACAATCTAAAATCCATATCAAAATAACATCAGTCCCTGCCCCAGTGATCTTACAATCTAATGTCTTTATCACATTCCCATCAGCCCCTGCCCCAGTGGAGCTTACAATCTAAGGTCCCTATCACATTCTCATCAGCCCCTGTCCCAGTGAGCTAACAATCTAATATCCATATCACATTCCCATCAGTCCCTGGCCCCGTGAGCTTACAATCTAAGGTCCCTATCACATTCCCATCAGTCCCTGCCCCACTAATATTACAATCTAAGGTCCCTATTACATTTCCATCATTCCCTGCCCCAGTGAGATTACAATCTAAGATCCCTATGACATTCTCATCAGCCCCTGTCCCAGTGAGTTTACAATCTAATATCTCTATCACTATAACATCAGTCCCTGCCCCAGTGATCTTACAATCTGTGTTTATCACATTCCCATCAGTCCCTGCCCCAGTGAGTTTACAATTTAAGGTCCCTATCACATTCCCATCAGTCCCTGCCCCCGTGAGCTTACAGTCTAAGGTCCCTATCACATTCCCATCAGTCCCTGCCCCCGTGAGCTTACAGTCTAAGGTCCCTATCACATTCCCATCAGTCCCTGCCCCCGTGAGCTTACAGTCTAAGGTCCCTATCACATTCCCATCAGTCCCTGCCTCAGTGAGCTTACAATCTAATATCCCTATCACATTAACATCAGTCCCTGCCCCAGTGAGCTTACAATCTAATGTCTTTATCACATTCCCATCAGTCCCTGCCCCAGTGAGCTTACAATCTAATATCCCTATCACATTAACATCAGTCCCTGACTCCGTGAGCTTACAATCTAAGGTCCCTATCACATTCCCATCAGCCTCTGCCCCAGTGAGCTTACAATCTAAGGTCCCTATCACATTCCCATCAGCCTCTGCCCCAGTGATCTTACAATCTAAGGTCCCTATCACATTCCCATCTGTCCCTGACCCCGTGATCTTACAATCTAAGGTCCCTATCACATTCCCATCAGTCCCTGCCCCAGTGAGTTTACAATCTATGGTCCCTATCACATTCCCATCAGCCCCTGCCCCACTGAGCTTATAATTTAATGTCCCTATAACATTCCTATCACTCCCTGCCCCATTAAGTTTACAATCTAAGGTCCCTATCACATTCCCACCAGCCCCTGCCCCAGTGAGTTTACAATCTAATATCACTATCACATTAACTTTAGTCCCTGCCCCAGTGAGCTTGCAATCTACGGTTCTTAGCAGATTCAAACACGCTAGGGTGAGTTATCAGGAGCCAATTGAGCTGTGATTATGATTTAGAACATTCCAGTCCTGCCATTGATCATTATCAGTCTGTTCCTGTATTTGCAACTGCCAGTTATCCCTACTGTTACTAGTCCCACCCCCTCCTGCCTCTGCCCCTGTCTCTACCCTTCTCTCTTGCCCCATCTGTATTTTTGTTTTTACCATCTACCACTGACCTTTCCATGTAATAACTACCCCTTAACCCCTGGCCTAGAGAAATGGACTCACTGCTTTTTTTTTAACTCTTTCAAGCTTAAAGGGGTGGTTCACCTTTACCTTAACTTTTAGCATGTTATAGAATGGTCAGTTCTAAGTAACTTTTCAATTGGTCTTCATTATTTATTTTTTTCAATTATTTACCTCCTTCATCTTCGTACGCTTTCCAGCTTTCCAACAGGGTCACTGACCCCATCTAAATTCAAATGCTCTGTAAGGCCACACATTTATTGTTTTTGCTACTTTATTCCTCATCTTTCTATTCAGGCCTCTCCTATTCATATTCCAGTCTCTTATTCAAATCAGTGCATGGTTGCTAGGGGAATGTGGACACTAGCAACCAGATGGCTGAAACCAGAGAGCTGCTGAATAAAAAGCTAAATAAGTCAAAAACCACAAATAATATAAAATGAAAACCAATTGCAAATTGTCTCAGAATATCAGTCTCTACATCATACTGACAGTTAACTCAATGGTGAACAACCCCTTTAAATATATTTTATTTCTTCTTCCCATAGGCCTTTGGTTTCCAGTGCACAGGCCGCTGTCCCCGCCCAGACGGTAAGTGATTCGTAACAATGTGGGTGGGGATGAAGGGAATAATAGTTTAGGGGAACTTCCTTCATTTGCCCATGACTTTTATATTCTTACAGTATTCCTCACACTGTCTATTCTATACTTTTATTTGTTTATTTAGGGGGTGAATTGTCCTTTGAAAGCAAAGTCTGCAATTAACCCTGAGCTCAGTCTCACGCTGGTAACACCCCATTCCCTTTTCTTTTTAGGGTTCCAGTAGTCTGACTGCAGAAGCCTGTTGCATTGTGGGAAATCAGTATGTCATTCAGCGGGGAAATGTCCAATGGCAAAACAGATGTAACCAATGGTGAGATCCCTGTATAACTCAGCCTGCAGCCTTGTGTCTTTATATGGTCACAGAACAACCCCTCAGTGACTTCTAATATCCTTATCATTTACAGTAGGGGGTACATTATCCCTTATAATACATGAGTGATACTCAGAGTTCCCTGTATAACTCAGCCTGCAGCCTTGTGCCTTTATATGGTCACAGAACAACCCCTCAGTGACTTCTAATATCCTTATCATTTACAGTAGGGGGTACATTATCCCTTATAATACATGAGTGATACTCAGAGTTCCCTGTATAACTCAGCCTTGTGTCTTTATATGGTCACAGAACAACCCCTCAGTGACTTCTAATATCCTTATCATTTACAGTAGGGGGTACATTATCCCTTATAATACACGAGTGATACTCAGAGTTCCCTGTATAACTCAGTCTCATCCCCATATTGTTATTCACCCCCAGGTGGGTTTTCCAGTAGTCCGGAGGACATGTCGGGGGCAGAGGAAGGGAAGGAGAACTCGTCGGGGATAGAGGTGGAGGCCTCAGACGTGAGTTTGAGTCTGACTGCGGATGAGACTGGCACGACGCAGGCAGAAAGCAGAGACAGTTGCTCTGAGACCTCTGGGGAAGATAAAGACTCTGACAGTATGGATGATACAGGTCATTACTCTATTAACGATGAGAACAGAGGGAATGACCAGTCCCACTCAGAGGATGAGGAGGAGGAAGAAGAAGATGAGGAGGAGGAAGCAGTGCGACATCGGAAACGGGCCCAGCGCAAAAGAGCCAACCGAGATCAGGAGTCGTCTGATGAAGAGAGAGCTCTGGACGACTGGCTGATCTCAGAGAAAACTCCACTCCCCCCTCCTCAATGGAGGGCACTCAGCGCTCTCAGGCAGAGACAGATGGGCAGCAGCACTCGCTTCATCTATGAGGCCTGCGGGGCCCGGGGCTTTGTGCAACGGTTTCACCTCCTTCACGGTCTGGATGGGCACAGCGGCTGTGTGAATACCCTGCACTTCAACCAGCGCGGCACCTGCTTGGCTAGTGGCAGCGACGATCTCAAAGTGGTCGTGTGGGACTGGGTCAGGCGCAAACCTGTGCTGGAGTTTGAGAGTGGCCACAAAAGCAACGTCTTCCAGGTATTTCATTCCAGTGGAGATAAGTTCTGCCATATTGTTATATCTCTCTGTACAGACTATGAGTAAACTTAGGGACTGTTCCTGCTGAATTGTGCTTAGTACAGGGAATACCTATGCTGCCATAGTTTTATGGGATCTCTCTGTACAGACTGAGCAAACTTAGGGGACTGTTCCTGCTGAATTGTGCTTAGTACAGGGAATACCTATGCTGCCATAGTTTTATGGGATCTCTCTGTACAGACTGAGCAAACTTAGGGGACTGTTCCTGCTGAATTGTGCTTAGTACTGGGGAATACCTATGCTGCCATAGTTTTATGGGATCTCTCTGTACAGACTATGAGCAAACTTAGGGACTGTTCCTGCTGAATTGTGTTTAGTACAGGGAATACCTATGCTGCCATAGTTTTATGGGATCTCTCTGTACAGACTATGAGCAAACTTAGGGGCTGTTCCTGCTGAATTGTGCTTAGTACAGAGGAATACCTATGCTGCCATAGTTTTATGGGATCTCTCTGTACAGACTATGAGCAAATTTAGAGACTGTTCCTGCTGAATTGTCCTTAGTACAGGGGAATACCTATGCTGTTTATTTTAACTTGATAGATTAAACAATGTCTTTTGTATTTATAAAGGGACAATGCACAGCCATTCTTTTCCAATTCGCAGCTTGATCTATAAATTCTCCCAAGGAGCTTCTTTATTGGTTGCTGTACTTTCTGTTCTTGTCTTGTGCTCTTAAACTTATCGTTTCCTTGACAGAATTGGCCTAAGGGTAACAGCATCTCTGTGTCTTTAAAATGGCAGTGGGGAAATATTTAGACGTCTGGTAACCCAAAGCAAGAGTTTCTATTTTTCCTAAGCAGAAGAACATCAGCCGCTTTCTTTCTCCTGACAACTTCCTTGACTACTTGGTGGTCAGACTGGTCAGAAACTGACCAGCAGGTGGCGCTGTTGTAACAAAATTCATTCATATTAACAGTACATGTATCCCTTAATATCTTGGAAGAAAAAGAAAATAAATAATGAATGTAAAATACAAAAATGCTTAGAATAGCACTCTCATCAATTTTACATTCACTTGTTGTAAAGGTTTACTTATCCTTTATTCAATGAATGTCATTAATTGATTCTCTGTACATGGCTGCTCTCTTTCCTGTGGTCAGGCTGAGAAGTAATTGATTTTATAAAGCATCTTGATGTAGCTTGTCTCACTAGAGCAGGGGTCCCCAACCTTTTTTACGTAAAAAAGAGTTTGGGAGCAAGAAAAGCATGTATATAGTTCCTAGGGTGCTAAATAAGTGTTGTGGTTTCCTATTTGGTTGCCTCTGTGTTGACTAGTGGCAGTACAGCTGTTTTTTATGCAACCAAAACTTCCCTCCAAGCCAAGGATTAAAGGAGAACTAAAGCCTAACTAAAGAAGTAGCTAGAAATGTTGTACATGATGTTTTGTGCTTCTGTACCAGCCCAAGGCAACCACAGCCCTTTAGCAGTAAAGATCTGTGACTCCAAAGATGCCCCAGTAGCTCCCCATCTTCTTTTCTGCTGATTCACTGCACATGCTCTGTGCTGCTGTCACTTACTGAGCTCAGGGAGCCACTCACAATATACAGTACACATAGAATAGAAATGTCACAATATAAGGCTGATTAGTAATTAATACACATAATTACTACATGGCAGCACAGAAACCA
The DNA here is from genome assembly GCF_017654675.1 of Xenopus laevis. Classification (NCBI taxonomy): domain Eukaryota; kingdom Metazoa; phylum Chordata; class Amphibia; order Anura; family Pipidae; genus Xenopus; species Xenopus laevis. Next base: position 99,983,519 of record NC_054386.1, on the reverse strand, counting down.
GAGCAATTAGCATCAGAATCGAATAATCAGCAAACCTGTAGCATCAGCTTATATTACAGCCAGGGAAGCTCATTTTCTGCTGGATAATTAGTGACGAGCCCTAAGCTTAGCTTCTCAACAGCCAATCAGAGCCCACTGAGCATGTGAGTGTCACAGACACTTTCCAAGATGGTGACCCCCTGTGACAAGTTTGAAGTCCTGGATCATTGCTGCTATTTGACAAGCTCAAACTTTAGCCTCGTGCAATAAGTTCACTATATAAAATATGACATTTTTAGCCACATTAATTTTTAGGGTTTAGTTCTCCTTTAAAAAAAAAAGTGCTTTGAGGCCACTGGGAGCAACAGCTAAGGACTTATAGGTGACTGTGTCCTCGACTGCTTATTGGTCCAGTGAGCACAGCTGCCGTTATAGCCTGTGTGTCTTTTACCATTGACCAAATACTGCTGAGCAAAGCATTATGGGTAAATTGCCCCTATATGGAGCAGTAGGGCATCTGTGGAGCCAATAGACTCGTTTTTAAAAAAGAGGGAGGAAATTTGCAATCTCGCGTTTAGTAGTTGTAGACAAACCAGACTCCAATACTTGATGCAGTTTAAAAAGTAGTTTATTTAACAAAAAGAAAAGTAGCCTTGCTCGTTTCCTGTGGGCACTTCATCATAGGCCCACCTACACGGCACGAAACGCGTAAGGCTACTTTTCGAGATGTTTCTTTTTGTTAAATAAACTACTTTTTAAACTGCATCAAGTATTGGAGTGAAGTCCGGTTTGTGCCAGCCTACTACTAAATACAAATCTGTGGGTGAGTGGGATCAGCCATAGTCCCATCATTAAGTGAGTGAGGCAGACATTTTTTTCCCTTGCCGTGTCCTGCTCTATATCAGCCACTTCATTGTTCATCTCTTTCCACAGGCAAAGTTCCTGCCGAACAGCGGAGACTCCACACTGGCAATGTGTGCCCGGGACGGGCAAGTACGGGTCGCAGAACTGTCGGCCACTCACTGCTGCAAAAACACAAAGAGAGTGGCACAGCACAAGGGCGCGTCACATAAGGTGAGCAGCAGGGGGCGCAGTTCCTGATCTTATTCCTGGATGCATCATAGCAATATCTGGTCAGCTGGGGAGGCCCTGCCCAAATTCAGATTGTAATTTTATTAGGCAGTTAGATAATCCCATAATACTTCCCATAAGGACTTCAATTATAAGTACTCCATAATACTTAGACCTCCATTATTATGTTCTCATTAGGCCTAGTGGTCACAATCCCATAAAACAAGGACTTCATCCCAGCCATGTGGCCCTCTCCCTCCATGAACCTCCATAGACCTCCATTGTGACGTTCTCCATAGATCTCCATTATGACGTTCTCCATAGACCTCCATTATGACGTTCTCCATAGACCTCCATTATGACGTTCTCCATAGACCTCCATTGTGACGTTCTCCATAGACCTCCATTGTGACGTTCTCCATAGACCTCCATTGTGACGTTCTCCATAGACCTCCATTGTGACGTTCTCCATAGACCTCCATTGTGACGTTCTCCATAGACCTCCATTATGACGTTCTCCATAGACCTCCATTGTGACGTTCTCCATAGACCTCCATTGTGACGTTCTCCATAGACCTCCATTGTGACGTTCTCCATAGACCTCCATTATGACGTTCTCCATAGACCTCCATTATGACGTTCTCCATTAGACCCGTTCTCCATAGACTCCATTATGACGTTCTCCATAGACCTCCATTATGACGTTCTCCATAGACCTCCATTATGACGTTCTCCATAGACCTCCATTATGACGTTCTCCATAGACCTCCATTATGACGTTCTCCATAGACCTCCATTATGACGTTCTCCATAGACCTCCATTACGATGTTCTCATTAGGCCTAGTGGTGGCATCAGGCTGAGGTAAATTTGGGAATTCTTGTCCCGCAGCTCGCTCTGGAACCAGACTCTCCATGCACTTTCCTGTCTGCTGGGGAGGATGCCGTCGTTTTTACCATTGACCTACGGCAAGACCGGCCAGCCTCGTGAGTCCCTTCTTCACTCTAATTGACCCCCTGCCTTCCCCTCTCTGTTAATAAGCGTGACTGTTCCCTTCCTACAGGCGGCTAGTGGTCACCAAGGAGAAGGAGAGCAAGGTGGGCCTGTACACCATATACGTCAATCCAGCCAACACCTACCAGTTTGCTGTGGGGGGCCGGGATCAGTTTGTCAGGTGAGTTTTGTTTAACGATAGGTGCTGCCTAATTAGTCTGCTCTAACGACTTGCTAGCCCTATAAATAGAAGCCTTGCAATGTATTAATGGCAAAGAACTTGTCTGTAATGCGAGAGAGAGAAAGGTGAGATTTATAGCAGGTTTAACTGTTCCTGTGTGTGATTCTAACTGGATTTATGGTATTACCTGGCGGATAGAGTGTAGCAGCCTCACTTTATTTCTATTTACTCTCTCTCCTAGGATCTATGACCAGCGGAAAATTAATGAAAATGTAAATAATGGTGTGCTGAAAAAGTTCTGCCCCCATCACCTGGTGAGAATGATTTAACATAAGGACAAACTTGTGTATTATAAGAGATGATGTACCTCATACTGTAAATAAGGATATTAAGAGGGGTTCTGTGACCATATAAAGGCACAAGGCTGCAGGCGGAGTTATACAGGGAACTCTGAGTATCACTCATGTATTATAAGGGATAATGTACCCCCTACTGTAAATGATAAGGATATTAGAAGTCACTGAGGGGTTGTTCTGTGACCATATAAAGGCACAAGGCTGCAGGCTGAGTTATACAGGGAACTCTGAGTATCACTCATGTATTATAAGGGATAATGTACCCCCTACTGTAAATAAGGATATTAGAAGTCACTGAGGGGTTGTTCTGTGACCATATAAAGGCACAAGGCTGCAGGCTGAGTTATACAGGGAACTCTGAGTATCACTCATGTATTATAAGGGATAATGTACCCCCTACTGTAAATGATAAGGATATTAGAAGTCACTGAGGGGTTGTTCTGTGACCATATAAAGGCACAAGGCTGCAGGCTGAGTTATACAGGGAACTCTGAGTATCACTCATGTATTATAAGGGATAATGTACCCCCTACTGTAAATGATAAGGATATTAGAAGTCACTGAGGGGTTCTGTGACCATATAAAGGCACAAGGCTGCAGGCTGAGTTATACAGGGAACTCTGAGTATCACTCATGTATTATAAGGGATAATGTACCCCCTACTGTAAATAATAAGGATATTAGAAGTCACTGAGGGGTTGTTCTGTGACCATATAAAGGCACAAGGCTGCAGGCTGAGTTATACAGGGAACTCTGAGTATCACTCATGTATTATAAGGGATAATGTACCCCCTACTGTAAATGATAAGGATATTAGAAGTCACTGAGGGGTTGTTCTGTGACCATATAAAGGCACGAGGCTGCAGGCTGAGTTATACAGGGAACTCTGAGTATCACTCATGTATTATAAGGGTTAATGTACCCCCTACTGTAAATGATAAGGATATTAGAAGTCACTGAGGGGTTGTTCTGTGACCATATAAAGGCACAAGGCTGCAGGCTGAGTTATACAGGGAACTCTGAGTATCACTCATGTATTATAAGGGATAATGTACCCCCTACTGTAAATGATAAGGATATAATTGTGTTTCAGGTGACGAGTGAGGCTAAGGCTAATATTACATGCCTGGTGTACAGTCACGATGGCTCAGGTTTGTAGTCCCTTCCACTTAAAGTCAAGTCCAGCTGTTACACATCAGTGGTGCCTTTACCTCCTCACTGAATCTCTTCCTCTGTTACTCAGAGCTCCTCGCCAGTTACAATGATGAAGACATCTACTTGTTCAACTCCTCCCACAGCGACGGCGCAGAGTATATCAAGAGATACAAAGGCCATAGAAACAATGCCACAGGTATGGCACCGGCACCCCAATAATCACCACATGATCAGGCCCTTATATAAAGGGATCTTCACTGCCTCACTGGGAACCCCCATACTGAGCGCCGGTATTTATACAAGAGGGTAGGAGCTGCCATATTTGCCTCAATCATTCTCCATGCACAACAATAGTGCCGTCTATAAGGAATTGAGAGGGAATGTACTCACAAATCTTGTGATTTTAGAGGTGCCAAACTGTGGATAAAGCAAGTTGTAGGCCTGTATATTACACTCTGGGTTTTACTGACTTAAAGGCACCCCAGTTTCATTACATGTTAGTGTGTGATTTATAAACTAAAGGGGTTTGTTCACCTTTTAATATGCTCTAGAAAGGGATATACTGCGCACTTATGCAATTTTTTATGGTTTTTCAATTACTTCGCTGTTTATTCAGCAGCTTTTCAGTTTACAATTTCAGCAGTTTCGTTGCTATATATATATATATATATATATATATATATATATAGCCATTCTATATTCTATAACATACTTAAAGTTTACAGAAAGGTGAACCACCCCTTTAATTCTTTTATCCAGGATTTGGCCTTTTTTAGCAGGAATCGGCCGAATCCATCTGCCCGAACAAATCCTAATTAGCATATGCAAATTAGGGGCATGGAGGGAAATTACGTTATTTTGTCACAAAACAAGGAAGTAAAAAATGTTTTCCCCTTCCCACCCCTAATTTGCATTTACAAATTAGGATTCGGTTCGGTATTCGGCTGAATCTTTTGCGAAGGATTCGGGGGTTGGGCCGAATCCAAAATAGTGTATTCGGTGCATCCCTAACAAAAAGCCGAACTTTAACTACAAAGTCGCTATTTCATTCTACTGCGCGTGCGTTTGCCCCGGGGAATTTTGAAGAAAGAAGACGTTGGAAGAAGATCATCTCTCCGTGGTGCTCGCTGGAATAACCCCGGGCCGGTGCAGTTTTCTGCCGATAGAAACATCGTCCCAGGGTTTCAGGTAAGTAAATAAAATCATTTGGGGGTGCCTTAAATTTGGCACCCCCCAAGTGCAAACAGACTTTCTTTCTCCTTTAAACACCATCTGTCAGACCCAGATATTAAAACGTCCCAAGCCTGTGGCATCAGGGCATCTCCACACTCCGTCCAGAACTGCTGGCCCATGGCTGTGTGTTTGCCGGCCTGTTGGTGATACAAACAGCTGTCTAATATCCTGACCGTTGGCATTTGGGGGACACGAAAGCCTGGCCCTGCCTGCTGTATAGCTGCATAAACAAGATGTTGCACTAAAGTGACCACTAGGTGGCAGTCTGGGATAATAAACGCTTGTATATAATAACTTGCTGTACAAAAGGGCACAGAATAATGTTTATTAAAATACTCTTACTTTACATCGACTTTTCTCTTGCCTAGATTGGGGGACACAGGCACCACGGGGATGAAGATCCTGTTGCTTGGAGAAAGGCTCTTCATCCCCATGGTGCCTGTGTCCCCCAATGTAGGACAAGAGAAAAGGATTTAACGGTAAGTACAAAAATCTATTTATCATGTAATATTTTTCTCTTCCAGTTAAAGGGGTGAATTTCTACGGCCCCCGGAGTGAGTTTGTGGTGAGCGGCAGCGACTGTGGCCATATCTTCCTGTGGGAGAAATCCTCCTGTCAGATTGTCCAGTTCATGGACGGGGACAAAGGAGGAGTGGTGGGTACTGCAGACCAATGGCACAGATGTAGCCTTCACTCAATAGCCCATAACAGCCAATCAGACTTGAATTGATCTTAATGTGCTTTACGCTGATTGGTTGCTGTGGGTTACTGGACCCTATTAAGCTTTATAAGGCATACACAGGGTACAATTCATATCGATGGAACCTTGAGTATAAATTCAAAAGGCCATTCAATACACAGCTGGTTTGAGTTCCCTGACCTGGAGAATTTACAATCTGATCTTGAGTTGTTTATTAATTTGCATTAGATCAGACGCATATTTGTTGCAATTACACAACTAAAGTCAGGGGAGCACAACTGAACTGATATTCTCCATAGTCACCCTGTGTCTGTTCTGTTTTGTATATCTGAGCTCAGGTTATTTGAATCCCAGAGACCCAGCACCTGTAGTTACTCACCTCCCTTCTGTTCCCTTCTCATATATCACAGCAGCTTGTTTGGGAGGCGCACACACCCTTATATAAATACACTTTCATTCTTCATTACCTCTGACCTGTTGTAATACTATCTGATCCCCATTGTAAGCAGCAGTCCTGTCCTGCTTTATGGCAGCTGAGATTCTAGCTATCTGTATAACAGAACATTCTGTCCCAGTGGCTGCACAGATCCTATCTGATCCCCATTGTAAGCAGCAGTTCTGTCCTGCTTTATGGCAGCTGAGATTCTAGCTATCTGTATAACAGAACATTCTGTCCCAGTGGCTGCAGAGATCCTATCTGATCCCCATTGTAAGCAGCAGTCCTGTCCTGCTTTATGGCAGCTGAGATTCTAGCTATCTGTATAACAGAACATTCTGTCCCAGTGGCTGCACAGATCCTATCTGATCCCCATTGTAAGCAGCAGTCCTGTCCTGCTTTATGGCAGCTGAGATTCTAGCTATCTGTATAACAGAACATTCTGTCCCAGTGGCTGCAGAGATCCTATCTGATCCCCATTGTAAGCAGCAGTCCTGTCCTGCTTTATGGCAGCTGAGATTCTAGCTATCTGTATAACAGAACATTCTGTCCCAGTGGCTGCACAGATCCTATCTGATCCCCATTGTAAGCAGCAGTCCTGTCCTGCTTTATGGCAGCTGAGATTCTAGCTATCTGTATAACAGAACATTCTGTCCCAGTGGCTGCACAGATCCTATCTGATCCCCATTGTAAGCAGCAGTCCTGTCCTGCTTTATGGCAGCTGAGATTCTAGTTATACATGCTTAACATAGATACAGGTAAATGAAGAGGTAAATACTCAGGGAAGGGAGTATAATGTAATATTCACCACACACACATTAGGAGCCGACAGTGTGTTCTTTCTCACACTAACAACAAGCTGTGTATTTTGATGCAGCGTCAGGACATGAGACACGTGTGAGGTTTAACACCGGGAAGCCGAATACTAATGAGCAGATGGAGTGAATAAGTCTTGGCTTTGGGGCACTCACAAGCTCGTCTCCTGTTTTGCTTCATTTGTTGTTCAGTCCGACACCTGCTTTAACCTTTTCATGTCTTCAGCACTTCCTTATCTTCACTCGCCTGCTAGTTATTATATCTGTCCTTTCCTAACAGGTTAACTGTCTGGAGCCACACCCCCACCTGCCCGTATTGGCCACCAGCGGCCTTGACTATGATGTGAAAATCTGGCTTCCGACTGCCAAAGAGCCAACAGAATTAGATGGACTGAAGGAGGTAAAGATCCACGTATCCTCCCCTCCCAATTGCCTCTCCCGTTCTGTGCCAGCACCCAAGGGGTTAAACGCTTCCTCAAAAGTGTCAGCTCAATGTGTGGGCCTAAAATTAGTCATCACAGCTGTGATCTCATCCCTCCCCATATGGTGTTATCGGCAGCTCCCCCTGAAATCCCAAGTGGTGCCATCCAAGTGGCAAAACACAAGCCGAGAAACGAGGGAAACAGTCTCGTCCCCAGAGTCTGCGATTCACGGGCATCTCTTTATAATTAGTAGAATTACTTAAGGTGGCCATACACGGGCAGATAAAGCTACTTATATCCGTCCTCAGGGGCGATTCTGGCTATAATGCCGCCTGAGGCGGCCTTCTTTCGCCGCCCCCACCCCTCCCCACGGCACTAACCTTTATAGCGCCGGAGAGGGCAGGGGCGGTCCGCGACGCTTAGTGCAGAGAGCGCAATAGCGCTCTCTGCACTAGAAGAGCCGAATTTCCGGTTTGAAAACCGGAAATTCGGCTCTTAGTTACCAGGAGCGGCATTTTTGCCGCCCCTGGCAACCAGGGGGGCGCTGCCGCCTGAGGCGAGTGTCTCAACTCGCCTCATTGGTGGAGCGCCCCTGTCCGTCCTTTAGCCCAATTCGGTAATTTATCCGCCCGTGTATGGGGCCTCCGACGGGTCTTCCCGATCAATATCTGGCCACGATATCGGTCAGGAAGGTTTAATTTTTCTACCGACTGACCCGTCGGAGCCCATTGCTCCCTGTTGTAACCCTAGGGCCGAATGTTTGGATTACCCCGAGATAGTCCTGCCGTTGGTGGGCATATCGGGGAAAGATCCGCTCGTTTGGTGATGTCTTCTCTTCATGTATGGCCGGCTAAATACTAGACATACCATGACCTGGATTAATGAAAATCTTCATAGTCATATTCTTTATTCATTGTACCTCACCAGTCTGACAACTTAAACAGAAGTGCAATGAAAAGGGTTAAACATGCTTTGTAAATCCTCGTTCCCACAGAGCTTGATGGGTAATTATGGAAAGAATAACTACTTAAAGGCACCAAGTAACAAAGTGTTCCCTAGAGCTGCCATACACACATACACCAACCAGAAATTGTTTTGCTCCGGGGCTTTCCTTTTGCCTGTGGTTGATGTTAAAGGGATACTTTTTTCAAAACACATCAGTTAATAGAGCTGCTCCAGCAGAATTCTGCACTGAAATCCATTTCTCAAAAGAGCAAACAGATTTTTTTATATTTAATTTTGAAATATGACATGGGGCTAGACATATTGTCAATTTCCCAGCTGCCCCAGTCATGTGACTTGTGTTCTGATAAACTTCAGTCACTCTTTACTGCAAGTTGGAGTGATATCACCCCCTTCCTTCCCCCCCCAGCAGCCTAACAACAGAACAATGGGAAGGTAACCAGATAGCAGCTCCCTAACACAAGATAACAGCTGCTTGGTAGATCTAAGAACAGCACTCAATAGTAAAATCCAGGTCCCACTGAGACACATTCAGTTACATTGAGTAGGAGAAACAACAGCCTGCCAGAAAGCAGTTCCATCCTAAAGTGCAGGCTCTTTCTGAAATCACATGACCAGGCAAAATGAGCTGAGATGCACCTACACACCAATATTACAACTAAATATACTTGCTGGTTCAGGAATGACATTTTATATTGTACAGTGAATTATTTGCAGTGTCATTTAGAAATAAAAACCACATACTAAAAATCATCCCTTTAAGTTGGTTTCATATCTGGTGTTTGTTGTGACAGGTGATTAAGAAGAATAAAAGGGAGCGAGACGAGGACAGTCTACATCACACCGACCTGTTTGATAACCACATGCTCTGGTTTCTGATGCATCATCTCCGGCAGAGGGGTCAGCGCAGGGTAAGTGCCAGCTCTTTGGCCTACAGTCTAATTGCTTTGTGCTGTTTGTCTCATCAGGTGTAACTGCTCCACTTTCCCACACTGTGGGTTACAGATTACAGATCTTGCCCAGTCACCCACAGCTTTCATTATAGGTCGATTGCTGTTCCCGTGTGGAATTTAATATGGAATTTAATATAATTTGGCTACATGGGGATCCTGCATGGAAGTTGGGGGTCTGCTCTGTACTCACAATAACATTAGCCCAAATACAGTGCAGCTGAGAACCTCTCTAACTGCTTGGCCTAAATGGGATAGGCAGTACAGCTGAGCTCCCTACAGACAGGTGAATTAATCCTGATCAAGGCACTCGAGGAGTGTGTGTTATCTTAGTGAAATTAATGGTAAGCTCTTCAGGGGAGGGTATAATGTGAATCATAAAATGCTTTCTCTAACTTGTGCGGCATGTGTTGGCGCCATATAAAGCATATTAATGGGGTTTGGGGTCTGGGTAAGTGGGGTTTTCCCACATTGATAGGCGGATCACCCTGCAGGAAATGGGTTAAAGGAGAAGTAAAGGCTAAAATTAAGTAAGATTTATCAGAAAGGTCTATATAAATACACCAGTAACCCCTCAAAGTAATGCTGCTCTGAGTCCTCTGTCAAAAGAAACAGCACATTTCTTTCCTTCTATTGTGTACTCATGGGCTTCTGTATCAGACTAACTGTTTTCAGCTTAAACCTCCAGGGCTAGGGCTTGAGCATGCTCAGTTTGTTCCTCTCCCCCTCCCCTTCCTGCTGTAATCTGAGCCCAGAGCTATGAGTGAGAGACTCAGGCAGGAAGTAGTTGGGTCATAGGTGTCCTGAATTAACATGTACGGGAAGTCCAATTTGCCTCCGAATTCCCCACAACCGTTTTTGCTTCTTTCTGTAGAGGAGGAGAGACGCTGGCCTGGGCGCGGGAGATGCAGAATCCGACGACTCGCCGAGTTCATCCGATAGCTCAGACGACGATGAGGACGGTCCAGATCGAGTCCAGTGCATACCTTCATGAGCATCCGCTATCCTCTGAGGCTGGAACCGGCTTGATGACCTCCCACACTGGTGGGAACCAAGAGGAGTTTGTTACTAACACCGACATTTTCAGCTTTTTATTAAGGTTATAGAACAATCGTTTCAAAAAAAATAACAAAAAAAAAATCCAAAACCGTGAAAAATACACAAAAAAGTCCTCTTCTGCCCAGTTCCTCTTTGTTTTTTGAGTTTTTTTTTTGTTGTTGATGTTTTTGGGAAAAGGGCAACCTGTGCTTGGCATCAATTGCACTTTGGAATTCTCTGCTTCAGTGTAAAAACCATGTGATTGGAGGAGATGTTGGAAGCGTCTCAAGGCGCTAAACCAATTAAAATGAAGAGCAGAAGGATTATTTTTGTAAGGAAAATTCCTCCGATTATCACAGATCAGTTCTTCAGTTTGTTTTTTTCAGTTCTAGATCGACTTTATCTCCTGCACTGAATCCCCGTCGATAATCTTAATCATAACGATCGGGTGGATGCAAAGCAAGGAGACCGATGATGGAGACCTCTATGCTTCCGTCGCATCTTGGATGTGTACTCTACAGCAAATTCATTGAAAACCTTCACAATGGTCATTTTTTTTTTTTCGAGACCCTGATGGGAGGTCCTGGAATAAATCCCACCCCTGCGGAACTTTGGCAGTCTGAGTTGAGCTCTTCCACAGCTCAGAGCACCGCATTAATGACGAGAAGAATGTGGCGTCAACATCTGGTGGTTCTTCTTGGTCAAAAAGTTGCCGAAGAGCCATTGACTGGATATTGATGCAATTTGTGTGTTGTTTTTGCAATTGCCCATTTCACTATTTGTATTGCGTTACCTGCCCGCTCGTTGAACAAGCCATAGACCAGCTGTAGGTAGACATTATCTTGGATGGTTGGAGGAGCTCAGCCGACAGACCTAGACGCTAGTCATCCCATGCCTTAGTTCTGCTCTTAATGCAATTGGTGGCATTAATTATAGAATTTAAAGACCATCTTCAGTCCCATATGTAGGGTATCATCCCATTGACCTCCACCACTTCCAATGCTATTGTCTACCTTTGATATATTGGTGACCCCTGACTTTTTTTCAGCTTCTTCTTCTTCCAGCTTCGGCCGTATGCCCTTTAATATCGCTATCCGTGTGACTATAACCAGAGCCTCGTGCTAAAGAGGTCCAACTGGAATGCACACAGCATTAGATCCGGTTGGTTTCATTTCAGTTTTACTGGGCTTTGCCAACCTTGGTGGCGGGTTTTGATTGGCCTGTTGCTTTTGAAGGTCAAAAGTTGACTTGATACGTCATTTTGTTGAGTAAATGGGGTGCCACTTATTGTCTACATTCAATCATAAAAGTAGGGGATGACCATAACCCTTTAAAATCCTCTAACAATAGCAACGGCTCCTCTAGTGGCCTTAAATAGATGACGCCTTCCGGTTGCAGTCCTAGGACGAGGAAGAATTCTGTCCACACCCACACGTTATTCGTTATTACTAACGATACAGCCATATGCCACCTCCTTAGCATCATGGCCGTGGCTTGTTGAAGCACTGGCTGTAATTGGTCGATTCCAGTAAACTCTGGGCAAGTGCATGAGCAAAATTTTTATTTAAAGGGGAACTTTTCCAGGCATGTTATTACCTTCCACAGAAGTTGTCCCGTACTTTTTTTTTTTTCCCCGCCACAAACCGCTGACCATTAACCTGCAGGATGCAAAGGTCCCACCCCCAGCAGGGAATTGTATATACGTTGCGACAATTTGCACTTTGGAAAGGAGGGAGGGGTGTGTTTCTCTTTTCCTGTTTTTTCCCTTTCCTTTATTCTTTATTTTTTTTTTTTTTTTTGCTACATTGTTTTCAGTAAACCTCTATTTAAAAACGAGGGGGGGAAAAAATTCTCCAAAAAATTTTGCATTTATGGGAAGAAAATGTAGTGGAAAAACTCTTTCAGCCAACCAAACGTCAGGATTTTGAGGCAGTAAAACGGCTTTGCTTTATCACTGTTTTAATAATCTGATTATCGAGCTGAATGTTTATGAAGTTAATTGTTACGTTTAAACAAATGAATATTATATATTATATAGAAATAAATGCAATAAGAGAAATGTCCATGGGCCTTGGTGTTTTTGTCTTTTTGTGTGTGGGACTGACTGTCATTATTTTTGGGGTATTTTCTCAATTTTTATTTCTGCGTTGCTCGTTTGTGCCTGAATTACACAGCGAGGAAGTGGATCTTGTATCTCCCTATTCAATCATTTATTTTTAAATTCCATTCTGAGTTTTACTTTGCTCTTTTCATACCAAATCATTTTGTAATTCTATGTATATTGGGCATCAGAACTGGCAGTTGTGTTTAGTATCTTTCTATGGAAGAACATGTAGCAGACAAGATGCTGCAATTTTTTCAGACCCGTCGCAATATGGTAATGTTTACTTTCCAAAAAATTAGTGACATACTGAATTTTTGGATTTGGCCAAATTCAAACCGTAATTTGTATATCTAAATGATCAGAATCCAATTTTAAAGGCACGTGATATTTAGGGTTTGGATTGAGTATAATCAGGACAAAATAAGAATCCTGCAGGAAATAATGCAAATCCAGGATTTGGTTCCTTCCTACAAAAAATGTTTTTGTGGGGCAAACTTACTGTTCGGGGCGTATTTGACCTAGCACTAGTTTCTTGTGCAGATTCAGGCATCGGAGTTCACGGACGCCATCTTCTTCTCTTTGGAAATCTTTCGAATGAGACCGGCACGGCGCATGCGCAGTTGGAGCAATTTTCTGTTTCTCGACAACTGCGCATGCGTCGAAACTCACGAAAATTGCCGAAGCGCCGGTCTCATTCTGGCGATTACCGAAGAGGCTGAAGATGGCCTCCGTAAACTCCGATGCCTGAATCTGCACCAAGGGGTTAGTAAAACGTTGGGGGCATTTGCCCGAGGTAACACTTAAGGTGGCCATACACGGGCAGATAAAGCTGCTGATATTGGTCGTTTGGACTGATTTGACAGCTTATCTGCCCGTGTATGGGGGCTTCCGACGGGTCTTCCCGGAATGTTGGGTTTGACGGAGCTCCATTGTTGGAATGTCTGTCTGCTGCTGCAAAGCCTCAACCCTGTGTGTGCTCTTTAATTGTTTGTGAGTGATCATTTCTGAGAACATGACCAAAAAAAGAAATTGAAGGGGGCCTTGACCCGCCCTGCTCTTGCTGAAGTTCTTGAGTTGACCAGTTGGATCTAATTGGGCTGTGTCGTGCTGCAATAGGTTGGAGTCATGAAAAGGAAGGTGGGAATGCAAAGAAGGCCTTCCCCTTGTCTGCAAATGGCCAACGTCTCTCCAATAAATTATTATTATTATTATTATTAACATGTATTTATATAGCGCCAACATATTACGTAGCCAACATATTGGGCACCTCTGGCTCTTGTTCAGCTCCCACATTTCCTTGACTTTCCCTTTCCCAAGCCATCTTTGTTCTCTCAAAAGCACATCAATATATTTCCTTTGCATGACAATTTTTCACATTCTCCGATCACCTGCAACTTCTCCCCCCCATTTTCACACCAATAGTGCAATAAAAGAAGCAGATTGTGTTTCCATGTGGAATAGTTTAACACATTTAAGCTGAGACGAATACGAATATGCGCTGAGAATGGAGATGCCTTTGGGCGGGGGGGCTGCTTACAGTCTCTCTTCTTGTTGCTTCCCACGACTGGAGTAGAGGTTCCAGATTCTACTCTGATGCTACAAAAGTCATTGTAGAAAGAACCAAAATACCTCTCTAAGTTTTTGACAGTTCTTTGCAGAGCTGGGACAAATAGTTTTGATGCCCAAGGCAATACTTCTTGTTTTGGCTTCTTGCCTGCTTACCCCTAGTTCCAGCCCTTGTCCTTTGTTTCTCTTTAGGGCAAGGCAAGACTAGGAAAGAAGCACATTTGGGAGAAGTCTTCTCTGTTCCAACCACCGTTCCTTTCTGATGCCCAGATACTCTCACCCTCAGTCTTCCATACAATCATTCCCTTAGCCATCATTCAAAGCAATACTTTAGCAAGTTGGGCTTCTTCATCACTGTGTCTTCTGCCCTAACAATTCCCAACCTTTTTAAGTCACCGTGAGCTCTTCTGCTAGGATGGCCATAATTGAACATTTTTTGTCAGAGGTATTTGTCTGGTATTTGACAGGTGCCTGATGGTGCATCTGTCTCGGGTGTCCAAGACCAATGTGGGCTGATGCCGGCACAATGACGTCACACCTGGCGTGAAAATTGAAATTTAAGAATTTCCAGGTTACGGGTTCAATGCTTATAAGAATTGCTAGCTTGTATTCCTGGGTGTTCCTAAATTGATTAGTAGTATCTTCCTGGACTTTTGATCCTGCCTGAACCTTCTGACCTTGATCTTTGCCGCCTGCCTACTGAACTCTTGACGACGACTACTCTTGATCCCCCTGGTTACCGCGACCTTGAACTTTGTCCTGAAGCTTCCTCCGTGATCCAGACTTACCTTCGATTGGAGCCGATAGGCCCCTGGCAGAATTATCCTTTCTCTTTCTTTTTTTTTCCAACCAACTAACACTTGAGTTCTCCAGGGTAAGGCCTCATGTGGAGCCCAGCATCTCCCCAAAGAAATCCTGGTTCCCTGGAAATAGAGGATAAGTTTCTAGGTCCAAAGCAACTAAGGAACTGCTAAAAGCCCTGAGGCTTTCCTAGCTTGGTGGTCTTTCTCTAAGACTATTGATTGCCCACAGGGGATGGATAAAGTATATTAATGGTGGATAGTTGTGTGCATCATCTCAGGTACCACCCAAGCCTTGAATAAATGCACCTGCACATCTGGTGCAAGATTGTTGCTGTTTGTTTCAAAGTCTGAGACCTGGTTGGTAGAGATGTAGATACTACCGGTCCTCTTTCACCCTTTTGACTGCGTCCAGATATGTTTACTTTCAGAGAAAGCCAAAGGATGCCTTAAATTCACTGTGTCTGCTGCAAACCAGATCCAAAATGCTATGGCCAGCCTTTGATTGCATTTTTTTTAATTTTATAATAGACAAGGAATATGAAGACATTATACAGTACTAGGTGTAGCCTATAGTCCAAAAACTCCAAAAAAGATGTCCCCATGCAAAATAGACATCTCTGAGATAGTTTGTCTGATTATGTGCTGGTATTACCAGATTAAAGGCCTGTGCCTCACAATCACTTGCCTGTGCTAAACTAGCCGCACTCGAAATGTTTCCATTTACGTCTCTCTATTTATATCTACAACCTGTAACCCTTCCATTCTGTGTCAAAAAAAGAGATCTGAGGTTTAAACGATTCCCCAAATGAATGAAATGAACGTAAAATAAGAAGCACAGCCATGAGCACACTTTTATCATCCACCCTCCCCAAAAATCAAAGTTATTCTATGCAAGTTGCAAAATACGAGCTGAGGGCGTCTGTCTCGTCCCCATAGATGTCCTCAAATATGAGACAATATGAAAGATCATAATCAAGTTTCTGGGTAAAGCAAAGGGCTTATCCATGTAATAGATGGGTTAAGTACAATAAATATGTTGGAATTCCTGCAACCACAAATAGAAGATTGCTCAGAAGGCTCTAAACTTTTGCAAGTGACACTGATATTTACCTAATTTTCAAGATATTAGAAAGGCTTTACACTAGCGTTCTGTGTGGGTTCTTTTTTTTTAAACCTGTACCCAACCCGTACCAGAAACCCGATCCCACAACCCACAATTTGACCCGGATGTCCCCACTACCCGACCAGCAATAGGCTAACTAACCTTCCGTCCCAGGGGGCACGTGGTACTGGAAGTGACATCACATTTGCCTGGAAGTGATGTCTTTTAAGTGCTGAATCTTCCAAAAAAATGTAAAAACTGGAAGAACCACAAGGGTGGGAAGGATCATGCTCGCTTCTTTGTTGGGTACCAAGCCGGGTTACCCGTGGACTGCTTGCACGGCCAAGGAATCGCGGACTTTTTGCCTAAAACACTTTGCGGGTATTCCGCGGGTACCCAATCCGATGCAGAACTCTACTTTACAGTGCTTACCTAATGAAGTTGGAGTAAGAGCGCCACCTGCTGGTCCGTTCTTCGACAATTCTGCCTGGGGGACAATTACTGAAGAACAGGTAACCGCAGATGACTTTTCTCATGTCTTACATCGCCAAGCGAGCGGATCTCTCCCCAATATGCCCACATTGAGATGAGAATGGAAGCCATACAGGCGGTCAGATCAACGAACAGATGCAACAGGATTTTTTACGCTGCCCAATCAACATCTGGCCAACTTTTGGTCAGATATCGATTGTGGAAGCTCGTTGGAAGGCCCCACACACAGACCAATAAGCTGCTGACTCGGTCTGTTTGCAGCTTTTATCGGCCCGTCTATGGGGGCCTTTAGAAGAGCAGCATAAGAAGAGTTCCTTGTTCTTCTTCTGAACTTTTCTCCTGACTTTATCACAGTCATAAAAACTGACCAACAGGCGGTGATGTTTCAGAGTCATACGATTCATCCAGTTATAATACCCCTGCTGTTCATTCATTTTCCATTGACCTTGACCAACCTTGGACCTCCATAATGAGAACAAATACACTTATTTACTAATGACAAAGCAGAAGACACAATGAAGCTCCATACAGTAAACTTTATTAGCACAATTAACAATTTAATTTTTTTTTTTTGTTTTTATTTATACATTTCAAGTTGAATGCAAAAGCAAAGCATGGGGACTGAATTACTATTCATTTGCTTCTAACAATATTCATATATATGTATTTTTATTAAAAAAAAAGTTTTTTTTAGCAAACTCGAGCACACAGAGACCTCTTGATGTTCAGTGCAAAATTAAAATTTCCAAATAATACTTTCACATTTTCACGTTTCTCCGCCTCGCACTCTCGCAGTCCTTTGCCCAGTCAATTTGCTGTATCCGCGGAAGGTGCGCCACTCGTATTCCCTACCAAGAACAATAGTTGTACCGCTGGATATCAACATCTTGAACAAGAATTGGTCATCGACAGAAAATCGGTATCAAGGGGATAGATTTTTTTGTTTCTGCACCAAAAATTTAATTTTCGTTTAATTTCACCAATATCCAAATATACGTTTTTGTATATATTTTTTTGGATATTTCTCTAAATTTTTCAATGTTTTTTATGTTTTTTTTGAATTATTATAGAAAATCAAAATGGATTCCTTGGTCTCAAGTCTTGTTTAGCTTGGCAATAAATTAACACGTAACAGCAAGAGGGACAATTCATTTTATAATTAATATACATATATTTATAATATATATGTACACACAGTTAACACGGTCTTAGCGCTGTATGCTGGGAAAGAGCAAATGGAAACGGTAACAAGAACACGAACGTTGACGTTGGGCGTTGACATAAAAACCCCTATTTTTGTGCTGCATCGGAGGGTTCGGTGATTGTTGATGGAATTTTAAGGCAGGGACGTGCAGCTTTTGGTACCCCAGCTAAGTTGTGGCAGCCATGATGGTAACTGGAAGCCTACATTAGCAATTGCA
This sequence comes from Xenopus laevis, assembly GCF_017654675.1. Taxonomy (NCBI): domain Eukaryota; kingdom Metazoa; phylum Chordata; class Amphibia; order Anura; family Pipidae; genus Xenopus; species Xenopus laevis. Next base: position 99,965,740 of record NC_054386.1, on the reverse strand, counting down.
TCAAAGGTTTCCCCAACTCTCTTTTAAGGTACATTTTGTTTTTTTCCTATATGGCTTTTTCCAGAGGCAAAGATATTTATCACATTGTTGCACTTATATTAAAATGTGGGCGTGATGTAAAAAGAGCCAAATTTGCAGTGAATACATTAAAAGGCCACTTGCAAAATAGATCTTTGTTGGAATGACTGGTCGGCATCCAAGCGGACGCCATTTTGAACACAATGCATGTCATGTATTTTTTGTTTTTCTACAAATTGGGGTTTGTAAACATTCTACCAAACAGAATATTGACCCAATTCTTGGATTTGGGGGGCATAGATGCATTTTGTCATGTAGAATGGCTTATGACCCTCTGGTTCACAGAGATACTTCTAGTTTTTGAGAGATTCATGGAAGGTGGTTTTTTTTTACTGAAAAACAATATTTTCTTCCATTTTTTAGATAGAACTGAAATAAATTTTAATCTCTAAGGCAAAATATGCTCCCGATCAAAAACAGCATATTATTTCTCTCTTTAGGTGGCCATAAACCTATGGCTTGTATTGACCTGTACCCATCAAAAGAATTTAAGTTGACCACACTCATAGTGGACTACCATGGGAAAATGTTTAAGGGTTTTTAGGATTAAATACTACTCAAGTGACCAATTGGAATCCTACTGGATTTTCCGTTGTAGCCACCAATCTCTACATAGTGGGCTCCAAAAATGCTCCTTAGGTCATTGACGAACAAATTTGATGGAGTGGTCTTCTTTAGTGATAAAGGTGATCGAGCATTAAAGATTTTTCTTAGGTCCATAAGGGCAGAGACAGACGAGAAGATGCCTCATGAGGAAATTTCAGGTGAATTTGGAAAACGAAGCGTTCCGAGTGCCATCCCGCCGGCGATTTAGATTCTAGCCAGCAGGAAGGCAGTTTGGGGAGATTAGTCGCCTGAAGAAGAGGAGATTTGTCCCAGACGACTAATCTCCCCGAATTTCCACGTGCGTCTCTGCCCTAATGCATTTGGCCAACAAAATAATCTTCTTCTGGTTAGTTAGGGCTTATAACCAATTGGTGGAGCATTTAATCTTGCAAGCAATTCCCGCTGAGATCCCTTTCCCTTAGTTTGTTGGAATATGAAACCTTCTAATATCAAATATGTAGCAGTTTTGTGTGAGTGGTGGTAAATCTATCAAGAGAAAGTCACTGGCGTTTGTTGGTGGTGAGTTAATAATTAATGAAATAGACAAGAGGAGGTCAGATTCGTATAAGGCTTTGGGGTTTGTGTGGTTTAACAGAAACGTAATCTCTTGAGTGGTTTATTTGGCTTCCGTTAAGTGTTGATACATATGTCAACATGTGTCATAGGCCACTTAGGAGTGAGGAAGATTCCCCAAAATGACCTTGGTACCCAAACAAATGACATTGAGTCCCAACAACTGAGACTTCGATTTTTTTTTAAACTTCTGGTGACCCTCTTGAAGGGAACTAGTCTACAGTCTATTGGCTAGGAAGGCACTATTCACAAAAACTGAAGATGAGATTGGACCAATTTCCTGCCATATATCGAGATGGGGGTTAGAATGATGCTAAACCTGTTCTTTGAATAAATCACACACCTGGCTTATGTCTTAGTGGGTATATGGAATGGAGATTGTGTATTATGTCTGAGATCCTCCATATAATATGGAAAAAGGACAGTAAAACATTAAAATTAAGCCACTTTTAGGTGCCAATGTTATATAATTGAGCACAAGAATGACACCAACTGTTTGGTAGGACCTCTATGGAATGTGTTTTTTCCTACTGGAATATGCCAGTGGCATAACTAGAGTGCACCAGGCTCCCCTGCAAAAAAAATCTTCAGAGGGGCCCAGCTCACTCTGATGCCCATCCTCCCGCCCAACTCCACCCACTTCCCCAAGCGCTCCGGCCTTTCCCTTCCCAGACTCCTCCCACTCTCCGCAAGTAAGATAGCAGCTGGGGAAAGGGGTGGTTCTTGTTGGCTATAGTGGAAGCAGACTGGGCCCCCCTTTTTCCCAGGCCCCCCTGTGACTGTGGGGTCTGCCATCGCCATGAACATGAAATATTATGGAAGTAGTTTTTCTCCCAATTTTCGAGATTTATCCATTGATTAAAAACTCCAGTTAAAAGATTAGGCAATGGGATGTGTATTTTTTAAAAGGCAATCTGTTTTAAAATTTTCCCTAAATATTGGAGACTTTGATAGAATACAATTTTAATACACTATATCCAGGGTCAAAACTAGGGGTAGGCAGAAGAGGTAGGTGCCTAGGGTGCAATGGTGTGGGGGGAAGCCAGGCATGTAACTCTTCTGTAGCCTACCCCTAGCCCGGGAACTTGCTCCCTCTTATTTTAAGCAATCCCCTACTCCCCGAGCACTCGCAAGAGCCCTCTTTCACGCCACCGGGAGGTCGCTCGCTTGTGCATGTGACCAGTGGAGGGGGAATCGACGAAGCCAGATGGGTGTTGCTAGGGAGCTTAGCTGGCTTGGCCCTGACTAGATAATTTTGTCAATGTGGTGAAAAAATTAGAAAAAAAATTTACAGTTATAAGATGGTTTTTTAAAAATTTTCATTTTAGTAAATCACTTTCTTAAAAAATTTCAAAATTCTCTTCTTGAGCCTGAGTAAAAGGACAATAAAATACTTCAGTTGAGTTTTAGAATATTATATATATATATATATATGTATACGCCAATATAGATTTTATTAGGTGCAAAACAAATGTAATAAAATAAAAATCAAACTGGTTTTAATTGCGGTAAGATTATTCTGATCTATATCAAAAATAGCGATCGGAAATGTATTCTTTTACATTTAGTCGTGTCCCAATTATTTGTGCGCCCAGTTTAAATAGTTATATAAATATAAACATATATCTGTTTCTGCAACGTTGCTGATAAAAATATGTCGAGTTTTGAAAAATGGTCATTCCGACTCGGGATATTGGGGTGATGATCAATACTGTAAGGCATATAATGGACGTGTAAGAGGTCATCGATATGAAGGTGCGTCCACCAATTTGTATATTAGAACATGGTCTTGATCTGCTCAGAACTCACCCCACCACACCCCATGCAACAATTGCACTATACTTGCCAGTTGGGGTATAACGTTGACCATCACTGGCCAACCCTTCATGATATCTGATCAATCATACTGCTGGCCAAATGGATAAATAGACCACAAGTAGCCACATGAGCGCATGGACACCTTTCTTTCAAGCAGGACAACAGCTCCAATGATCGGAAATGCAGGACGCAAAGTGGTGTCCAACCTAAATGTTGTTAAGTAGGTGGATAGCAGGTTGAACACCCTGATCTTGTAATGTCATTGGCTATTGAAATATCCAATGAATAATTGACCAAAGGATCTTCTAGGGCTCTCATTAATGGTGGGTATTCAGCTCTGCAGAGGTGTTTGCAGGCATCTGCACCCCCTTAAAGATATTTCTTTCATTTTTGTATACCCCTAGTATTAAATGCATGTAGGAGTATTATTATGTTAAGTAGGTGGAGAGCAGGTTGAACTTGATCTTGTAATCATTGGGTATTGGAATATCCAATGAATAATTGACCAAATGATCTCCTTAGGCTCTCATTAATGGTGGGTATTCAGCTCTGCAGATGTGTTTGCAGGCACCTGCACCCCCTTAAAGATAGTTCTTTAATTGTTGGAGTATTAAACGCATGTAGGAGTATTATTTCTTTCAGGTATTTCGACATACAGTATGGGCATGTGATAAATCCTGCAAAGAACCAATTTAAATTTTTGCTATAGGGCATGTGTAGAATGAGCTCCTCTTGCTTGCGAAACCTAACAGAGCACAACGACAAAAGAACTCACCACCGCCCAGTAGAGTCGGCCTCATTAAAGATACAACAAAGACAGACGGGGACACAATGACACCATGCACTCCTTCCCAGCAATCTGATAGAAGCAGCGACAACACATATTTCCTTACGGCCCTTGGCAAATTGAGTGGTAACACACACACAACCAAGAAGAGTAGGTGAGCGGCTCTCAACTGAACATTACACAAGCCTTTGTTCTCTGGGGCTTTAGCCTTGAGTGACAATTATAGCCAAGGTAAAGCTATTCTTGTTACAAGGAGGTATTACACAACGGCAGAAACCTGCTTTCTCATATGAACAAAATCAAGAGATGGATAAGAAATTTCCATACCAGATTTGGAGTTAAGCTTAGAACCCATAGCCGTTCCTCAGCATTTGCTAACCCCGTAGAGCGCAGAGGAGATCCTGGGAATAAACCCCAGTTTCACTCTTAAAACTGTATGGTAAATGCAGAAGAAATAAAAATAAATATCTATAAATATGCACTCAAACTGCAGCGGTTCCATGAATTTGTTTCTGACCAATTGAATTGCTAGTTACTGTGTTCCCTCGACCTTTCGTTTGTTGTTTCTTATGTAAAAGAGATTGATTACACTGTCACTCCTGTTTTTTTTATTACAGTTTAAATGTTCAGGGGAATCTGAGCTTAATATCCCATTTCAACAGAGCTTTGCTAGAGGAACGAGTTCGGGAGGGCAGGTATTAACGTGGGCTACTGTTACCTGCCACCATTTATCTCCTCTATGGATCTTCATGGCCATATCTCCGCCATATTGTGTAGATACCTTTCCATCGGACATCTGTTCTATAAACTGCTCTGCCCCTTAATATCAATTGTATAGAAATGTAATAAGTGAAGGTGATATTAAAATACACACCTAATGCTCTCACGTTCCCAGTCAAGTCAACAATTCTATCCGTTAGCAGAAACGTAAGTGTAGAGATCAGTCGGAATTAGAACCTTATTGTACCCCAAAACCAAGCTTTATTTACTACTGTTGCCATTTATTTCTAAGGAGACCCTAACCCATAACACTATCATACTTCTTCTTTCTATCTAGGATGTTGCATTCCAGTATGATCACCAGTATGCGCCCTACTCTCTCGCACATGTAACACAAATATATATTACTCCTTCTATCACTTACTCAGTCCATCTACTCCATTTCTATATATATATATATATATATATATATACATATGATTTATCATTAATCACTGTAACCCTCCACTACCAGGGTGTACATAACATTGGCTCTTGGTGAGCTCCTTCATCTTTACATTTTTCCATGTGCTTTCGTGTATTGATCCAGTACAGTCTGGGTGCATTTAATAGCTTTGTTTCTATGTAATATTCTGAATAATTCAGCAAATCACAAGAGGAATATTGTGGCATAGTCACTCAATGTACCAATGGGTTGGTAAGCTCCATTCCATATAGGCCATATACATTGTGAGTATATATAAAGGAGAAGTAAACCCTAAAAATTAATATGGCTAAAAATAACATATTTTCTATACTGATACATTGCATATCCCAAGATATCTTATTCCCAAAACTGATTATCATTTGGAGTCCTACTGGGCCCCATAGTAGTTGCAGGGTCTGCTCCTATGCCAACACCCCCGTCTGTATCCCAGATCCCACTTAACATTTCTTGGACCAGTCAACCATTCTTCTGTTCTTGAGGGTACCCAATAGACATATTTATCTACTAATGCTAGAGTTCCTAAGAGTAGGTCCTCTCCTATAATAACTATAATACACAAAATCTCTGCACTATATTGATAGATTATGTTTGTCATAGAAGAGCCTGTGAAGGGTCTATTTACTATTCTAATTCACCCTTATTAGTACAGTTAGTCACCTTGATGCACCAACTGTCCCCATTATCCTGATCTAATGTGTCTACTCAAATGAGACAGAAGCTCCCAATCTGGGTTGGAATGTCCAGTTCAGAACCAGTCACCATCTCCTCATTGAACATCAAAGACAAATACACAGCCTCATGCCAAAATCCAAGCCCCCTCCCTCCCTTGCCTGTGACCATACTTCTAGCTCCATCTGCAGTCTGCTATGGTGGAAACAGAGGAAGCTGAGGCAAGGTGAAGGGGGAAAAAGTCTAGAAAGGTTTAGTTTCCATTTGCATAGAAATCTCCAAACCACAAAAATCAATAATAAAATAGTATCAAGCCACTTCTTATCTCACAAAAATAAGACAAAAAAAGATATTTCTATTAAAACGCACGCTTACGAAACGCATCAGAAGTTGGGGGGGATTGGACAGACTTCAAGACACAGAGCACACACAATGGGGTTAGGACTCTTGTTAGTGGTCATCGATGAGCCTGGATCTACTTGTGCCCCACCCCGAGCTCCGACCTTGCACTTGATAGGAATGTGCACAGGGGAGGGGCAGGGAGATCCAAAGTGAACAGGTGAGATATAACAATGGAGACCAACAGGATGGAGGGTCTTCTTCTCTCTGATCTTCTTTCAGGCTTTCTTTGGAGGTGGAGGTGGGGCCAGCTTGATGATCTCCTCTTCTGAAGGCTGCCTTATAATATCTAAAGGGGAAACAGACAAGAAATGAACCAATGAGAAGAGGACAAGGAAAAATTCTGAATATGGGGTTGCGATAAATTCCCTTTAACAGGGCAATATCGGGGCACCATTCTCAAACCTACTTATAACCTGGACATAGTATGCCTGATGAAGGGAAGGGAACAGACCAATCAGAAATAAGGCTGCCCATACTTTTACCATTGGCCAGAATAAAGCTTGTCAGCAATTAGCAGTAATGAGTGAGTGATATGCATTCGCCTGGTTGTCTTTCTTTGTTTATAATCTTGAGTTAGAGTAAATGCATAATGTGAGGTTGATATTACTGTGTATATCCACTTACAGCCTGCGATGATGATATTTCTCATTAAATTGTTCTGCGTTTCTCTAACATATAATGAATCATTAATTAAAGGGAGATCATCCCACTGCAATAACTCAGCGCTAAATAATCTCATATGTCAATTGCTTGCGCTCTGATTATAGAGACATTGCAGTAGTCATCATGACTCCAGGGTCAGCAGGGGACACCTACTGTATATAGTGTATGGTGAAACTATAGCTCCACCCTCCATGATGTGACATACACAGAAACTAGAACTACTAACTTGTGGCTTGGCACCCCTTTTCAGAGTGACTGTCACCTACCTTTATACTTTTTGGCGCTGGGGATCCGAGTGAGTTTTGTGTCAAGTTCTTCCTCTGCTGAGATCTTCAGGACTTTGGTCCTGTAGTCAATGACCATGGTGAGGAGGTCGGGGCGTCGGGAAATCTCAAAGATGTGTTCGATGTAAGAAAGGTTGTCTGTGAGAAATAGAATGGGAAATAGTCAGCTTACATGTGACAAATGTTTTACTCTAATTCTACTATTTCCAAGCGTGTTCAGGTACCAAAACTTGGGCTTTCACCTTAAGGCAGTGGTTTTATTTCAAACCCCCACGTTGCAGATCCAGTTTTTAGGCATGGCCTTCTTTAGCTCATATCATGGTTACATATAGGAAAATCTTGGGGTAATAGCCACCGCTACCCAGGGCACAAATAAACACTCACCACAAATCTCCCCCTAACTGGCCTTCAGGTTGGGCCCCCTTAGCTCATAACAAGGTTGCAGATATAAAGAAACATTGGGGTAACAGTCACCCTGCTATAGTTCCAGGGGTACCCAGGGTACAAATAAGCACTCACCCCAAATCTCCCCCTAACTGACCTTCAGACTGGGCCCCCTTAGCTCATAACAAGGTTACAGATATATAGAAACATTGGGGTAACAGTCACCCTGTTATAGTTCCAGGGGTACCCAGGGTACAAATAAGCACTCACCCCAAATCTCCCCCTAACTGACCTTCAGACTGGGCCCCCTTAGCTCATAACAAGGTTACAGATATATAGAAACATTGGAGTGTCATCCTGCTATAGTTCCAGGGGTACCCAGGGTACAAATAAGCACTCACCCCAAATCTCCCCCTAACTGACCTTCAGACTGGGCCCCCTTAGCTCATAACAAGGTTACAGATATAAAGAAACATTGGGGTGTCACCCTGCTATAGTTTCAGGGATACCCAGGGTACAAATAATCACTCACCCCAAATCTCCCCCTAACTGACCTTCAGACTGGGCCCCCTTAGCTCATAACAAGGTTACAGATATATAGAAACATTGGGGTAACGGTCACCCTGCTATAGTTCCAGGGGTACCCAGGGTACAAATAAACACTCACCCGAAATCTCCCCCTAACTGGCCTTGAGACTGGGCCCCCTTAGCTCATAACAAGGTTACAGATATATAGAGACATTGGTGTGTCACCCTGCTATAGTTCCAGGGGTACCCAGGGTACAAATAATCACTCACCCCAAATCTCCCCCTAACTGACCTTCAGACTGGTCCCCCTTAGCTCATAACAAGTTTACAGATATATAGAGACATTGGGGTGTCACCCTGCTATAGTTCCAGGGGTACCCAGGGTACAAATAGGCACTCACCCCAAATCTCCCCCTAACTGACCTTCAGACTGGGCCCCCTTAGTTCATAACAAGGTTACAGATATATAGAAACATTGGGGTGTCACCCTGCTATAGTTCCAGGGGTACCCAGGGAACAAATAAACACTCACCCCAAATCTCCCCCTAACTGACCTTCAGACTGGGCCCTCTTAGCTCATAACAAGGTTACAGATATATAGAAACATTGGGGTAACAGTCACCCTGCTATAGTTCCAGGGGTACCCAGGGCACAGTTCCTAGAATATCTAGGGGAACTAATAAACGTTTAACTCAAATGCTCAGCCTAAATGACCTACATGGCAATTTCAAGTGTATCTAGGAGAGTAAATACTTATTCACCCAAAAGATGACCTGCTCTTTAGACTGGGCTTTCAGGAGTATCTAGGAGACTCTAGTCTCCCTACGCACAGCACTTTTTAATTAGAACACAGCAAATTAGTGAAAAGACCAAATTCTGTTATAAGCACGAGTTGAAAAATGTCAAATTATCATAACGAGACTCTTGTTAGGCTTCTTATTATGGCTTTGGTGTCTTGACTGTTCCAAATCTTCATCAACTCATCCTTCTGGAACGTGTAGCACATTCCACCGAGGCTTCACTGTTTTCAGCCCCTAGTTTCCATCTATTACTCTAGCTGAGGCAGCTCTCAACCATACTAGTTGTTGAACTACATTTCCCATAATCCTAATGGCAGCCAATGGTTCACTATAGTAGTTATATCACACCCCACATAAACGTTTTAACTGCAGAAGTGTCATGCCCTGGACCTGTTGTCCTACCAGAGCCCCAACTTGACTGAGCACAGGTATCTGGATGAACCCAAAAAGAACAATGACTTCTGCCTGTACTTATCCTTTAAAGATCTTTTTATTAGAGAGTTTTCGTACATCCCATTACATATGAGATCAAACAGCAGCCATAACCCGCTCAATAATTTATAAATGAAAATATATATAGAGCTCAGATCTAATGGCAGGGAGAGATATGCCTGTAAGCTATTGCTGACTAATGAATCTGAAGGATAAAGCATTGAGTCCAGCTCATTCCAACAGAACATCCCTACAGAACACGTGTCCGATCCTTGTCCGAATATGTCATTGCTGTGTCCTCTGGGTCATCACTTTCCCAATGACTAGACGGCCTGGAACGGTTGCATTTATATCCATACAACTACCGCTATTGCACTTGGACAGCTTCCAAAATGGGGGAAAAGATTGCTTGAATGGTGGGTGCGGCATTCGTTTTAGGTAAGGACAGGAATTTTGAGAATTATGAGAATGGTGGTAGTTGCAATTCATCAACATCTGGAGGGCCAAGTTCTACATTCCTGATTTAAACGCTAACAAACATTACCCAGTGTGGCCAGATTTCTTTGCAAGTGCCGCCTCCCTGAGCATTATCTGCCCCACAAGTGGCTTCAGCAACAAGGCAGCCTGCCCGACACTGAGCAGGTTAATGGCATCATAATAACAAGCTGTGCCCCCCACGTCCCCCCTGCCTCGCTGCACACTGAGCTTCTATGCACTGCTCTACGCTCACATCAAAGCACCAGTCAGGGAGCCATCATTGGCGTTGCCAGGAGACCAAGTTGGCAGTTGGAAACTGGAAATACGCAAAGGTCAATAAGTTCCATTTCTCCTACCAATGCAGAAATGTCATTTTCCTTAGCGTGTGGGTAGAATCACAGACGGGGAAGGACGGGCTGCTTTGATAAATGGGCAAAAGGGGCATTTTTGAAGTGCCCTGCCGCCTCTGTAGCAAAGTGGCGTATGCTGTAACCTACAGGAACTAAAGTGACAGTGGCTTTCACTAATCTAGCAGGAGAGCACATATGTTTTGTTGTAGGCTGGCACAAACCAGACTTCACTCCAAAAACTTGACGCAAGTGAAAAGTAGTGTATTCGACAAAAAGAACAGTCGCAAAAAAAAATAGCCCTACGCGTTTCGCACTTATTGATAGGCACGAAATGCATAGGGCTATTTTTTGAGATGGTTCTTTTTGTTAAATAAACTACTTTTCACGGTATGTGGCAGCCAACAACAAAACATATATGCCCAATTGAAGCTGAAGGTCTTGGGCTTGAGCACCTGGACCCCCTGTGTAACAAAAAAACCAAATACTGGATATCCATTTCCCCTCCCCCCTCTTTCTTGCAACTTATTCTAGCTCTGCTGATTGGTCTTCATGGGGGGGACCAGGCCGCATGGGTTCTGCTCCCCCTATATTTGTGCAATTGGGTCAGTTTATATTGAGCATGTTAGAAGCACAGAAGGATCCTGTGTGGGAAATGAATAAGGAGCCACAGGGAGTCCTACCTCCATCAGACAGAGATGAAACGAAAAATAAAAGTCAATTAATGGCTGATGTTTCACAATGAGTAGGAGCAGTGCCAAACGCTTCTTCTCTCATGCCAGACTCTGGGATTTATGAATTATGGCCAGTACAGTGTATCTGCCAGGAACCTTTCTTTTTCCTTCAGAGCAGAGTTCAGCGCTACTTTGGATTCATTCATCACACTGAAGCTAAACTATGAGTTGAGACTAAACACAGAAAAGGAGAAGGGGCTGTAATGGCGGATATATAAGATTGTTTCAAGGAAGGGTTGGATGCCTTTTTAGCAAGTGAGAAGACTAATACTCTAGAAAGAAACATGGTCTTTTGCATACAAGGGACACTATCAGGGGGTATTCCAGTCAGGGAACCCAAGAGGCAAGAGATGAGATCCAGTGGACTTTGTTTACATATGTTGAAACTACACTACATCAGAATTACACTGGGCCATCAATAGGCTTCCAGCAGGCCCAGGTGGTATAGAGGTATATTGGATTTACTGTAGTTAGTGTGATACAGTGTGTACTAAATAAACAGAATACTAAAGCATAAGTAAACCTTTAAAATAAGTGAATGTAAAATTGATGAGAGTGCTATTCTAGGCACTTTTGTAATGTACATTCATTATTTTATTTTTTTTAATTCCAAGATATTAAGGGATACATGTGCTGTTAATAGGAATGAATTTTGTTACAACAGCGCCACCTGCTGGTCAGTTTCCCACCAGTCTGACCACCAAGTAGTCAAGGAAGTTGTCAGGAGAAAGAAAGAGGCTGATGTTCTTCTGCTTAGGAAAGATGTGAGAAAGGTTTCTAATTTTATTCCTAAGCAGAAGAACATCAGTCTCTTTCTTTCTCCTGACAACTTCCTTGACTACTTGCTGGTCAGACTGGTGGGAAACTGACCAGCAGGTGGCACTGTTGTAACAAAATTCATTCATATTAACAATACATGTATCCCTTAATATCTTGGAATAAAAACAAAATAAATAATGAATGTAAATTTTATTTATTTATTTTAACGGTTTAGTTATCCTTTAAGCCTCAATGCGTCTACTCACTAGAGCAGGGGTCCCCAACCTTTTTTACTTGTGAGCAACATTTAAATGTAAAAAGAGTTGGAGAGCAACACAAGCATGAGAAAGTCCATGGGGATGTCAAATAAGGCCTGTGATTGGCTGTTTGGTAGCCCTATATGAACTGGCAGCCTACAGGAGAGTCTGTTTGGCAGTGCACCTGGTTTTTATACAACTAAAACTTGCCTCCAAGCCTGGAATTCAAAAATAATCATCTGCTTTGAGGCCACTGGGAGCAACATCCAAGGGGTTGGAGAGCAACATGTTGCTCACGAGCTACTGGTTGGGGACCACTGCACTAGAGTATTCGTCCCAAAGGGTTGACCCTTTTCTGGGTTTACTTGAGCTTAATCAGTTGGGGTTGACAACTGGCTTAACTAACATTTTAAATATGAATCTGATTGGATGGTTGCTCTAATCCTGTAATTATTCCAACATGGAAGACACACACATGAAGTTATTCCAGCCCTAGGCTTCCCAAATGGACCATTTAACAGTATAGGGTTAAGCAAGACTATCTAGATCTCTTCCTTGTTGTACCTTTTGACAGTTTTTCATGTTTTTCCAAGAAGCGGAACCACTCCTGGCAGGATGCAATCTGATCGCTCTTCTCGCTCGGGATGTCCTCTTTGCAGGCCGACTTTAGAAGGTCTAGGTCTTCGTTGGTGATGTTCTCTGTGAGTTCCTCAAGTAAAGAGTCATACTCCTCCATGTCAGCCTAAGAGGAAAGACGATGATGTGATGTTAATGGAACATGGATGAGAAGGCATCTGTAAATCAGGAAATTTAATTTGTTGCATTCCCTTTGGGTGTTACAACAGCTGGAGACCTTGCCTTGTGGTCATGGTTCTCTGATAATTTGGAATATATTGAGGGTTGTTGGGGCAAGTTACATCAATCATCCACCATCTAATAACCAGGAGCTTATTATGAAGAAGGGAGTATCACTACTTCACTGTATTGTTTGTAGAGTAGGCACTCAAAGAGCAGATCCTCCAGGTAGTTGTAGTTTAAAAAACATTTATTGAAGTACAAGTATGAATTACAGCCTTGCGCTTTTTGTGTTCTCGCAACACTTAATCATAGGCTACTGGTAAGCACCTGGGCCTCCTCATATACTCTATGGGGCAAATTCACGAAGCGCCAAACGCTAGCGTTACTTCGCTAGCGTTTGGCATTTTCGTTACTGCACAAATTCACTAACGAACGCTGGCGTAGTTTCGCTAGTGTTACTTCGCACCCTTATGCCTGGTGAAGTTTCGCTAGCGACGTAACTAGGCAAATTCACTAACGCGCGCAGTGTACTGAACGCTACCTTTTACGCCAGACTTCCTTCGCCACCTCAGACCAGGCGAAGCGCAATAGAGTAGATAGGGATTGCTTCAAAAAAAGTCAAAATTTTTTCTAAGTCCCAAAAAACGCTGGCGTGTTTTCTACATTATGGGTGATAGGCTGAAAAAGATCGAAATTTTTTTTGGGGCTCCCCTCCTTCCCCCCTACATTTCCTGACTCATGGCAACTTACCTAGACAGTGGGCACATGTGTAGGGAAAAATAAAAATTTTATTTGATGTTTTGAAGCTTTTTTAGCCACTTGTATTCCTCCATTGAAATTTGAATTTGGCGCCATATGCAAATTAGCCTTCGCTAGCGTAACTTCGCTTTACTTAGCGAATCAACGCTAGCGCAACTTCGCAACCTTACGCTACCCCTGAGCGCAACTTCGGATTTTAGTGAATTTGCGAAGCGCTGGCGAAACTACGCCTGGTGAAGTGCGGCGAAGCTATGCCTGGCGCAACTACGAATCTTAGTGAATTTGCCCCTATGTGTTGAAACACTTTTGATGATATAAAACACTTTTTGATGATATAGTATCACTTCTTCCTCTAGGAAAGTGGTTGTCTGACTTTCTCACTTCAAGATCTCCTTGGAGGTCCAACCTTTAGTCAGAGCCTTCATTCAGGTTGCCAAAATAGAACTGAGATATAGGAAACCACTGATGTTATCAGCCATAGTACCAAGAATATCCAGAACAATAAATAAATATTTATCCACTAATCTTGCTGAACTTCAAGAGAACAAATACAATAGGCATCACCAAAACTAGCCTTTAGACTTCCCAAATTAGCCTACCTTGCCAATGCTCCAGGCCTCTCCTGGGGTAGCCAGTCTCACAGTCCTAGTACAAGAGTGATCATTACTTGCCTACAGGGCTTCTCTATACCAGAAAAGACTCAGGCTAAGAATAGATTTAGCACTTAATCCCATAAAATTCAAATTTGTGAAGGGAATAATGGAGGAACTATTTTTCAGCCTCAGCTGCTGTATTACTGATTACCATCAGCAATTCCCATCCCATAAGTTTTCCTCACTGTAATTGGAATTGGTTCTTCTAATACTTTGATTGGCTACTTGTGGTAAGTCTGTGTATGTACTAATATTCTGATTGGCTAAAGGTTTAAATATGATGCTCAAACCTCACTATTACCAGTTATATGCCTTTTGTACTGTCTACAAAGAAGAATGACTGCCCTCCCAGGCTGGTGCTAAGCTGACAGTTAGATATATTAAATTGGACAAGTCTGTCACATTGATTTTGGGATTACTCTTACTCGTCTGAATGCCAGTGCCATTGATTCTGGGTTCATCCATGACTGTTATTAACTGTAGCTGCTATAAACTAACAAAACACACTTCAATCCTTTAAACTCATAATCCATATTTAGTTCCAGTCAAAAAGCGTCTCCACATCTAAAAATAATTTCATAAAGATATCTGAAATCTTAGCCATAAAGCAGGGCCGGACTGCTGCTTACAATGGGGATCAGATAGGATCTGTGCAGCCACTGGGACAGAATGTTCTGTTATACAGATAGCTAGAATCTCAGCTGCCATAAAGCAGGACAGGACTGCTGCTTACAATGGGGATCAGATAGGATCTGTGCAGCCACTGGGACAGAATGTTCTGTTATACAGATAGCTAGAATCTCAGCTGCCATAAAGCAGGACAGGACTGCTGCTTACAATGGGGATCAGATTGGATCTGTGTTACTGGGACAGAATGTCTTTTATAAATACTACTTCTGTTTATGGATAAATATATCGTGATGACATCACCAAGGTGACATCAGCATTATTTATATGTTACCTACAGTATGCAGGCTTATGAATAATCATATAGGTTTCCTGTATACGGGAGGCATATAAATTCAGGATGATTCATTGCCAATGCAGCTGAGCAGAATGTTGCATTTGCTGACAAATCGCAGTGATATTCAGCAGCCCCTACTGTACTTTACACTCTCCCCTTTGCTGTATTATTACGTGAGTCACCTACAGTTTCCCCTTTATAAATTCCTTATCTGGCAGCAGCACACGCACCATTAACAGACTCAATACACTCCCAATACACCTCCACCGACTTCATCCAAACTGCTCCCTCGGTCGCCACTAACAACAAACCTGAGGCTTTGGGGCGGAAAGTGGTTTTGAAAGAAACCTGTTGTACTAGAGATCTAATGGCCGACATCAACTCCTGCCTAATCAGAGCATCTAATGTAGGTTACTGTACAAAAGGGGCACAAATAATGTACCCCCAGAAGTGAGAAACGGTGTGTTGTTTCACAAACGGAGCCACAAACAGTTCAGCAGGAACAGCCCCTAAGTTTGCTCATAGTCTGTACAGAGAGATCCCATAAAACTATGGCAGCATAGGTATTCCCTGTACTAAGCACAATTCAGCAGGAACAGTCCCTAAGTTTGCTCATAGTCTGTACAGAGATATCCCATAAAACTATGGCAGCATAGGTATTCTCTGTACTAAGCACAATTCAGCAGGAACAGCCCCTAAGTTTGCTCATAGTCTGTACAGAGAGATCCCATAAAACTATGGCAGCATAGGTATTCCCTGTACTAAGCACAATTCAGCAGGAACAGTCCCTAAGTTTGCTCATAGTCTGTACAGAGAGATCCCATAAAACTATGGCAGCATAGGTATTCCCTGTACTAAGTACAATTCAGCAGGAACAGCCCCTACGTTTGCTCATAGTCTGTACAGAGAGATCCCATAAAACTATGACAGCATAGGTATTCCCCTGTACTAAGCACAATTCAGCAGGAACAGCCCCTAAGTTTGCTCATAGTCTGTACAGAGAGATCCCATAAAACTATGGCAGTATAGGTATTCCTCTGTACTAAGCACAATTCAGCAGGAACAGCCCCTAAGTTTGCTCATAGTCTGTACAGAGAGATCCCATAAAACTATGGCAGCATAGGTATTCCTCTGTACTAAGCACAATTCAGCAGGAACTGTTTGCTCATCAGTAGAGAGATCTATACATATGTGTGAATGTTTCAGTGGTATCAATGAATCAGTGAAGGTAAAACACCGCTAGATATAAGGAGCCCATACATACAGATAGCCTAGGGTACAAATGTGCTATATGAAGCTCTTAATAACTCAGGAAAGAAGAATATTTTTTAGACAAAGAGAAACAGAATCAACCCCTTCCAGTCCTTTAATTCTCTGCTCAGTCTATGTGGTGTGTAAGTGCCTGTGCCCCTGCTCGTTAGCTGCTGGTGACATTCTAATTAACACTTTTTGCTGTGCCTTCCACCTCTAGAACGGTGCGAGAGAGAAGAATTGAAGAAGGGATGTCACATACTAATTGGCTGGAGAGAACAGAAGGAATTAGTGCAACTTGTGGGCAGCCAATCCAATGTAGACACTATTCTGGGAATGTCGTCACTGAAGGGCATGGAATAAGGGTAAGTTAGACACATCTACTGGAAATGTGACTTCTAATTATCTGATTGGCTTCAGCTTGGTATCACCATACGAATGCTGCAATATTACAATGTGATATGAATTAAAGGGATTCTATCATGGTTTATATATCTAAATTACTGTTTATACTGCAAATAATTCACTCTACCATGTAAAATTTCAGACCTAACCCAACAAATGTATTTTTCAAGTTGTAATATTGGTGCATCTTGGGTCATTTTGCCTGGTCATGTGATTTCAGAAAGAGCCAGCACTTTAGGATAGAACTGCTTTCTGGCAGGCTGTTGTTTCTCCTACTCAATGTAACTGAATGTGTCTCAGTGGGACCTGGATTTTACTATTGAGTGCTGTTCTTAGATCTACTATGCAGTTGTTATCTGTTTACCTTCCCATTGTTCTGCTGATGGGAGTTGGTGATATCTCTCCAACTTGCAGTGCAACAGTAAAGAGTGACTGAAGTTTATCAGAGCACGAGTAACATGACTGGGGGCAGCTGGGAAACTGACAATATGTCTAGCCACAAAAAAAATCTGTTTGCTCTTTTGAAATACTGATTTCAGTGCAGAAGTCTGCTGGAGAGCACTATTAACTGATGCATTTTGAAAAAAAACATGTTTTGCCATGACAGTATCTCTTTAAAGGGGACCTGTCACCCAAAAAAAATTGTTCCAAATCCTATTTTAGCATGTTAGTCAAGCAAAATGAACTTTAATTACACTGTATAAATTATTTGAATCTTGTTTCCATCAGTCTGGGAATTCATAATGAAAGCAAGCAGGCAGGAGCCATTTTGTGGGACACTGTTATTAAGGCAAGTCTTGTATCATCTCAGAATCTTGTTTGTGCACCAGAATGGGGGACCTGATGTCCATCCCCATGTCCTGGCTACACAATTAAATGGTGAAGAGAACTGGGGAATGTGGGGAGAGCAGTGACATGTAGGAAGTGCTGAATGGAAAGTGAAAGTAATTGCCTAAGACATAGAGGAGGGGCAGACAATATTTGATTGACAGCTGAGATTTTTAAATGAGTTTACAACAGCTATGAACGCTTTAATAAAAAAAAAAGAATTTGGATGTTTAATTTGAAAATTACTTTTATTATACAGCTTTTTATGTCTGGGTGACAGGTCCACTTTAAGTCTGAACAATAAAGCTGGGGGCCCCTGGGTTTCCAGCTCATGATATTAGCAACGTAAAACTGCTAATATCATAACAACTAAAAAAAAAAAAAAAAAAACAACATAAATCGCAAAAGTGCTCAGAAGAGTCAATAGAAATAATCCCACGATTCCTCATCGGCCTAATGAGATTACAAGAAATCTTAATGTAGCCGCCAGTATAAGCGCAAGCTAATTAAAATTAAGATGATGATAAAGGCGAGTTTAGTAGAGGTGGGGAAACTTGTCAGCCGGCGTCTTTGTATTTCTTATTTTTATGAACAATTTCACCTGCTACTAAAGCCTCCCACTCCGGAGCCCACTAAGCCTTGTATCAAATCGAAGTAAAGGCATTTTAGCTTTCGCCGTTGGAATCCTCATTGGCACTACCCTTAATCCTGGCTTTAGAGAGCAGACGGCCACACGCCATTCTCTTTATGTCTGTAAGCTGCTCGCCAATTATTTTTAATTCATTTTGATTCCCCCCGCGACTGCGTTACTGACAGAGAGACTGGATATGCAATAAAACATAAAAGTGATTTGTAGTAAACATGTCATTGGAGAGAAGAAAATTTACAGGAAGGGCATTGTGGGTAATCTGGGGGCATTTGGGTAGAAATAATGAGTACAGTAATGTGGCGTTATGTCTTTCTGCTTGTCTCCCTCAGCTTCCTTCCTGTCATGTGACTAACTACTTCCTTTAGACAGCGGTCTTGTCAGAGAGCTCTCAAAAAGGGTTTAAAATGGAGTGCAATTGTCCTACCGTCTCCATCTTTCCCTACTGTCTCATTCTTGCCCTACTGTCTCCATACTGTCCTACTGTCTCCATCTTGCCCTACTGTTTCCATACTGTCCTACTATCTCCATACTGTCCTACTGTCTCCATCTTGCCCTACTGTCTCCATACTGTCCTACTGTCTTCATCTTGCCCTACTGTTTCCATACTGTCCTACTATCTCCATACTGTCCTACTGTCTCCATCTTGCCCTACTGTTTCCATACTGTCCTACTATCTCCATACTGTCCTACTGTCTCCATCTTGCCCTACTGTCTCCATCTTGCCCTACTGTCTTCATCTTGCCCTACTGTTTCCATACTGTCCTACTATCTCCATACTGTCCTACTGTGTCCATACTGTCCTGCTGCCTCCACCTTGCCCTACTGTCTCCATACTGTCCTACTGTCTCCATCTTGTCCTACTGGCTCCATCTTGCCCTACTGTCTCCATCTTGCCCTACTGTCTCCATACTGTCCTACTGCCTCCATCTTGTCCTACTGTCTCCATCTTGCCCTACTGTCTCCATACTGTCCTACTGTCTCCATCTTGCCCTACTGTCTCCATCTTGCCCTACTGTCTCCATACTGTCCTACTGTCTCCATCTTGTCCTACTGTCTCCATCTTGGCCTACTGTTTCCATCTTGTCCTACTGTCTCCATCTTGCCCTACTGTCTCCATCTTGTCCTACTGTATCCATCTTGCCCTACTGTCTCCATACTGTCCTACTGTCTTCATCTTGCCCTACTGTTTCCATACTGTCCTACTATCTCCATACTGTCCTACTGTCTCCATCTTGCCCTACTGTTTCCATACTGTCCTACTATCTCCATACTGTCCTACTGTCTCCATCTTGCCCTACTGTCTCCATACTGTCCTACTGTCTTCATCTTGCCCTACTGTTTCCATACTGTACTACTATCTCCATACTGTCCTACTGTCTCCATCTTGCCCTACTGTGTCCATACTGTCCTGCTGCCTCCATCTTGCCCTCCTGTCTCCATACTGTCCTACCATCTCCATCTTGGCCTTCTGTCTCCACCTTGCCCTACTGTCTCCATACTGTCCTACTGTCTCCATCTTGTCCTACTGGCTCCATCTTACCCTACTGTCTCCATCTTGCCCTACTGTCTCCATACTGTCCTACTGCCTCCATCTTGTCCTACTGTCTCCATCTTGCCCTACTGTCTCCATACTGTCCTACTGTCTCCATCTTGCCCTACTGTCTCCATCTTGCCCTGCTGTCTCCATACTGTCCTACTGTCTCCATCTTGTCCTACTGTCTCCATCTTGCCCTACTGTTTCCATCTTATCCTACTGTCTCCATCTTGCCCTACTGTCTCCATCTTGTCCTACTGTATCCATCTTGTCCTACTGTCTCCATACTGTCCTACTGTCTCCCATCTTGTCCTATTGTTTCCATCTTGCCCTACTGTTCCCATACTGTCCTACTGTCTTCATTTTGTCCAACTGTTTCCATCTTGTCCAACTGTTTCCATCTTGCCCTACTGTTTCCATACTGTCCTACTGTCTCCATCTTGGCCTACTGTTTCCATACTGTCCTACTGTCTCCATCTTGCCCTACTGTTTCCATACTCTTCTACTGACTAACTCTGATTAACAACTGTGGTGCACTGATAGCAGTAGCCATGTGACATGTTCTGCAGCTCAGTCAGCACAATAAATACATTTCAGTGCATACATTTATCCTAAAGAGTTCTAGATTATAAAGGCAGACTATGTGGTACTATTGTTTAAAGAATTTACATTGATTCAAAGAACAAGAGAGTAGCATGGTTCTAATTGGCACCGTTTAGGACAACACAGTTGAGTATTTGCGCCTAGTTAGAAGTTCTGCATCTGGACTATCTACTTGAACAGTCCCTCTTCCCCACCATGGGGTTTGAAATGGTGGCCATCTGAATATGTACAAAAGTCCTGAAGCATGATGGGATACTAAAGACTTACTTCTGGGACCACAATCTTATCCTCTATGTCTTGGCAGTTGTCTGTGTGTAGTGGTGAGAAAGACCAAAGCAGAGCCATATATTAACTCTCCTCAACATATATTTACTCTCTGACAACACAAGTCAAACACACTTTATGGATGGCAAAAAAAATTATTTTGAGGTTAACTTCTCCTTTGGACAACTTGTCAGAATAGTTACATGGGGACCTACAACCCCTCACATTCAAAAAGAACTTAGAACAACAGAGGGAAGGTTGTGGAGCAAAGGGACTAGCATTGTCTGTGCAGTGCAGTTTTATGTTTTCCACATGCTGCCCCGTGGCTGTGTACCCATGTGATTGGCCGGAAAAGGGGAAGAAGGAGAGAAAACAAAATTACTGATGAGGGAAAAAGCAGTGAGACATGAGAAGATATAAGAGAGAAAAGGAATGGAGAAGGGGATGAGAGTGGCTAGTGAACCCTGGGTGGGGCCCATATACCGGCCTGGCACTGGTTGGAAATAACAAAATGAATAAGGGCTGTTTGATGTGTAAATCATTATGTTCCATACGAGTGTAAGGGAAGTGCTCCGTTTATGTAATCTTATTAGGTTTCTCTTCTTTAGAAATGGAAAGAGGAATTGGTTGAAGTTGAAAGGCGCAGGGTCTCATCCAGGAAGAAGATCTGTCAGGCAGTGTGCCAGTAAGTAATGGGTATTACTGGTATGGATAAGTTAAAGGACTGCAGTTCTAATGCACCTTGGTAGAACAAAGAAAGAAAATGCGATAAATATGACCCAAAAACTAAGTGCTTTCTGGTTTGGACCATATAACTGAGGCATAACTTTGAATGCCGGGTCCAACTAACACCTACACCCCTGGGTTCTGCACCCCTGCTTCTCCCCACCAATGGTTCACACCATAGCAATAAGTAATCCGAGAATAATGCCCACAATGCCTTGCATTTTCTGTCAGTAACATACCTGAGAAGTATGCAAGGGATTGTGGGAAATGGAGTCTTGGCTGGAGTAGAGCTGACACTGAGCATTTCTGTAGTCCAATTGAGAAGGGATTGTGAGCAAAACCTCCTGAGAATCCCGTCACTAATAGATTTGCTGATGTCAAGGCCAGAGGACACAGGACAGTGTGAGTGGCGCCATTGTGTGCTGGACGGGGAAAAGAATAAAAGGAGACCATTTTAATGCAGATCTCAGTCTCAGAGACATAAAGAGACGGGATGTGTAGAACAAGGCAGGGAGGGCTGGCGTTAGATGTGGGAACAGGAAAACAGTTCATGGACAACTAAGAAAGAAACTTGATACAAAGCTGAACACAGGCTCGACTGCCAACCAGCTGGGAAAGACTCCCAGGCCTGTGCTCTGTAGTGCTGAACTTCAAATCTCAACATCCAAACATTCAATTTCAGGGGATGCCGGGAGTTTGTGGTCCCCAGTCTTATTACATTGTCTGGGGCTCATAGATATGAGAAACACCTCACATAAACTACTTGTTACAGGCCCCTCCCACTTACCCATCATTCTATGTGTGTGTCACATGGTATCAGTGAATCAGTGAGGGCAAAACACACGTAGATATGAGGAACCCCTCACATAAACTACTTGTTACAGGCCCCTCCCACTTACCCATCATTCTATGTGTGTGTGTCACATGGTATCAGTGAATCAGTGAGGGCAAAACACACCTAGATATGAGGAACCCCTCACATAAACGACTTATTACAGGCTCCTCCCACTTACCCATCATTCTATGTGTGTGTGTCACATGGTATCAGTGAATCAGTGAGGGCAAAACACACGTAGATATGAGGAACCCCTCACATAAACTACTTGTTACAGGCTCCTCCCACTTACCCATCATTCTATGTGTGTGTGTGTCACATGGTATCAGTGAATCAGTGAGGGCAAAACACACCTAGATATGAGGAACCCCTCACATAAACTACTTGTTACAGGCTCCTCCCACTTACCCATCATTCTATGTGTGTGTGTCACATGGTATCAGTGAATCAGTGAGGGCAAAACACACGTAGATATGAGGAACCCCTCACATAAACTACTTGTTACAGGCTCCTCCCACTTACCCATCATTCTGTTTGAGTGAAATTTAAATTCAGAGAAAGGTTCCAAGACAAAGCTAAGCTCTTTGAGATCCCTTCACATAGTATGAAACTAAAGAGGTTATTGGTATTGATATCAAAGTTTCCATAGTTTTTATACAAGGATCAGGAAGTACCTCAGGGTGATACAAACATGTCTACTGAAATACCAACAGAAAATGCTTCTACTAGGCACAGGCATAACCAAGTAATAGTTGGATATTTACACACACATTTACATGTACTGCAATGTGTCTCTTTTTGTTATGTAATGTGGAACATGCAGAGGCAGCCATCTTGAAAATCACTAGTATACAGATTTGAAGGAGGGAAGATGACAGGGATCTGAGCAAAGTCATTTACCTTCTGTAGGGCTACTGATGTTTATCCTTTGTTAATATCGGCTAGTACACAAATAAAGCAATGGCTGGGAGATCAGCTGGCTCTCTAACCATAGGAAAATATTTCAATAACTGTATTGATGTGAGGAGCCTGTAAAGGAGGCAACTATCATGGGCCCAGTTGGGAAGGGAGTGGGTGCCCAGTGTTAATCTGGCCCTGGGTACAAGGTGGCATCAGTAAAGGGAGGATGGAGGCTATAGGGAAAGATGGAGGCAATTTGGAAAGTAGAACAGAGAGGCAAAATAAAGACACTACGGCTACATGAAGAGAGTGAGGCAAGATGGTGGCAGTAGGAAACACTAGGATGTGCGATAAGGACTCAAGAACACAGTAGATATTGGGATTTGTAGTTCCCTGCTAATGGGACTCCCGGCACTCACGGACTAACCAGACAGTGTGTTACTAATGAACGGGCCTAATGAATGGGCCTAATGAATGGGCCTAAATGAAGCAAATGAGTACAATGGATCCCTGCTTCCAAAGTCACAGACCCTAAATAGCATTATGGGTTCCCAGTTGTAAAAGGTGAAAATAAAATGTCTGTTTTTTGGTTTTATAGACTTGCTGAGAGCAATGTAACGTCCAGTAAACATTCATCTTGTATGATGACTTTCCCTTTGGTTGAATACAGTGTTTTTGTCAGCAGAGCTTCCCATACACCACAGTATTCCCCGGGCAGCAGATAAAGACCTGCCTTTGTGCTCCATTTCTCCCTCTCGGGGGGTAAGTGACGGGTCTCACATCCGGGAACAGCTCAGAGCAGGGGAAGCGACCCCCCTCCCACCACCAACTTTTCATTCCCTGGCAGGATATCCATTTGGTGTTTTGTTTCTTTAAGAGGAAGTTTTCCAGTTGAACTCCCTTTTCCTGAATCACTGAATCAGCCTTTTGGCTTCCGTGGGTGCCCCTGCCTGGTGTCAGACTTGGGACTCACTCAGTATTCAGAGGGGTCTCTTCTGCTTTCAGCTGTTTCACTCCCAGTCTGTCCCACTGGCTTTATGTAACTTTCTTTCAGCCTTTTATCCTTTTCCACCGCACTTTGTTACCCTGTCAACTGCAATGATTAACCCTATCAGTTAATTCATCATGTTAGGGGCTCACAATCCTGCAGTGATGTAAGGGTTATATATTGAGCAAAAGTTCTACTGAATGGGCATGTGACTTTTTTCAATCTTAAAGGAACAGTAACACCAAAATATTGTAGTGTTTTAAAGTAGTAAAAATATCATGTAGTGTTGTTGCCCTGCACTGGTAAAACTGATCTGTTTGCTTCGGAAACACTACTATAGTTCATATAAACAAGCTGCTGTGCAGCAATAGTGGAAATTGAAAAAGGGCTATATGACAAGGTTAAATAGTGGATAACAGATAATGCCATTATGTTCTACAGAGTTTATCTGCTATCTACTGTGTAACCTGAGACTTTTCTCATTTGAATGGTTGTATGAATTGGCCATACAGCAGCTTGTTTATATAAACTATAGTAGTACTTATCTGTTATCTACTGTGTATCCTGTGCTTGAATGGCTGCCCCCATGGCTACACAGCAGCTTGTTTATATAAACTATAGTAGTACTTATCTGTCATCTACTGTGTATCCTGTGCTTGAATGGCTGCCCCCATGGCTACACAGCAGCTTGTTTATATAAACTATAGTAGTACTTATCTGTTATCTACTATGTATCCTGTGCTTGAATGGCTGCCCCCATGGCTACACAGCAGCTTATTTATATAAACTATAGTAGTACGTATCTGTCATCTACTGTGTATCCTGTGCTTGAATGGCTGCCCCCATGGCTACACAGCAGCTTGTTTATATAAACTATAGTAGTACTTATCTGTTATCTACTGTGTATCCTGTGCTTGAATGGCTGCCTCCATGGCTACACAGCAGCTTGTTTATATAAACTATAGTAGTACTTATCTGTTATCTACTGTGTATCCTGTGCTTGAATGGCTGCCCCCATGGCTACACAGCAGCTTGTTTATATAAACTATAGTAGTACTTATCTGTTATCTACTGTGTATCCTGTGCTTGAATGGCTGCCCCCATGGCTACACAGCAGCTTGTTTATATAAAATATAATGTTATTGTTCCTTTAACCACTAAAGCTAAAACTGCTAAAAACCCTCTGTTTGGGTTCCCCTTCCACAGCAGCATTTCCAGTCCTCCCTTCTCCAGGACAGCACGTGCCACTATTAGGGTGTAGGGTTGCCACATGGTCAGTATTTTATCGGCCTGGCTGGTAAAAATGTTGGGTGATGCCAATGTTATTAATAGGGAAAAAAGATAAATATTAAGGAAGGCCGGTATTTTTTTCCAGGAAAAGGTGGCAACCGTAGCCCTGTGCAGTCTTACAACTATGAACACACACAGGCCTTTAAATCCCCTTTAAGAGGCCGAGAGAATCCCAAGGGCATGGTCACGATAAACTTCATAAACAACATGTTAATTTATGGCACTTATGGTTAAACTGAAACAAGAGAAACCCTGCATATCCCAGATCTAGTCTCTAGATTGTAGTCTCTCTGGACTAGAATCCCATAAAACTGCAGGAAACGTTCCCTCTTCCTTTTCTGCATTTTCTTGAGTTTATTTACCAAGGCCCTTTTACTATCTCCACCCCAGACATTTTTTTGCTACCGATTCTGTTCCTGCTGTTGGGGCTAATGAGCTTCTCATAGCAGTTCCCGCTTGTAAGGGTAACTTACCTACTATTAACCCTTCACATAACGAACACCAGTTGGCATGCTAGGGCGAGTTAACTCTTACAGCTCCGCTGTTTTCCTCTGCCTGATTCAGTAATCCGGTGCACCTTAGCACCCCTTTACTATTCCGCCAAGCCCTCCCGTCTCAGTAATCCGGTGCTCGACCAGCACCCCTTTACTAGTCTGACCGGGATCTACCAACAGCACTTCTCTTTGCTTTAAAGGGATCCTGTCATCGGAAAACATGTTTTTTTCAAAACACTTCAGTTAATAGTGCTACTCCAGCAGAATTCTGCACTGAAATCCATTTCTCAAAAGAGCAAACACATTTTTTTATATTCAATTTTGAAATCTGACATGGGGCTAGACATATTGTCAATTTCCCAGCTGCCCCTGGTCATGTGACTTGTGCCTGCACTTTAGGAGAGAAATGCTTTCTGGCAGGCTGCTGTTTTTCCTTCTCAATGTAATGAATGTGTCTCAGTGGGACCTGGATTTTACTATTGAGTGCTGTTCTTAGATCTACCAGGCAGCTGTTATCTTGTGTTAGGGAGGTGTTATCTGGTTACCTTCCCATTGTTCTTTTGTTTGGCTGCTGGGGGGAAAAGGGGAGGGGCCGATATCACTCTAAGTTGCAGTACAGCAGTAAAGAGTGATATATGACTTGAGGCAGCTGGGAAATTGACAATATGTCTAGCCCCATGTCAGATTTCAAAATTGAATATAAAAAAATCTGTTTGCTCTTTTGAGAAATGGATTTCAGTGCAGAATTCTGCTGGAGCAGCACTATTAACTGATTCATTTTGGGGGGAAAAAAATTCCCCTGACAGCATCCCTTTAAGCCCTATTAACCCTATCCTGTGTCTTCCCTTCACTCTGGGTCCCTATCTCGTGGGATATCCACTGTAAACTATTTCCACTACACTCCTAGGGGGGGCAATAAACTACCCATCCTAACTTTCCTAACTCAGACACCTAGTGCCTGCTATACTAAAAGCTGCTATACTAATATTTCCCTTTTTCTTCTTTAGGTCTCCTTTAAAACAGAGCTTCCTTCTCTGGCAGCATCAACAGACATTAATTCTAGGGTGTGTCTCCTTTTTATACCCTCTAGCACTCTGGGCTCCCTCTACTGGTGGGGGAATGAATTACACCTTTTTACCCTTGAGCACCACCTGGTGACCAGTCACCCACATAACACCCTCAACAATTTTAACACTTACATTCACATATTATTCAACCAACTTTCAAACACAAATCAGTTACAACTCCTGACTTTACTTTTCCTTATAAAGCTCACGCGGGGTCACAGTTGTAGATTTGGGGACTTCTGACCATGCAAAAGCCAGAGAAACCCACCTGAGTGCTGTGGGAACGAGTGCAATACAACGACTGCTCCACAGCTTCCCTGTAAGACTTGATAAAGATCACAAGCAAATACCAAACTGTCAGCAGAACAAGGAGCAGGTCTGCATACAGTAGAAATGAGCTGGCAGGTGTAAGTAACATTGTCCAGAGATCTTCTAACTGCGCCCTGGCCTAAAGTCCAAATCCACTTCCTTTCTCCCCTAACAATTAACCATCATCCCCATCTGGTTTCTATAAAAAAAACATTCCCAGAGAGAGGCCTGTGTGAAATTCAAGTGCAGGAGGCCGTCTGCTTGATTCAAAGATTCAACATCATTTCATAAGAGACAAAATATTAGTTTTATTAAACACAAAAGCAACTATATCCATATAAATGATGCTTAGTGATGTAATACGTTATAATTGGAAATCACTTTTGTCACATTATAAACATTGTGCATTATAAGAAATAATTTACCCCCTATTATACAATTCCAGGCTATTAGCAGTCCTCTCAGTGACTTCTAATATCCTTATTATTTACAGTGGGGGGTACATTATCCCTTATAATACATGAGTGATACTCAGAGTTCCCTGTATAACTCAGCCTGCAGCCTTGTGCCTTTATATGGTCACAGAACAACCCCTCAGTGACTTCTAATATCCTTATCATTTACAGTAGGGGGTACATTATCCCTTATAATACATGAGTGATACTCAGAGTTCCCTGTATAACTCAGCCTGCAGCCTTGTGCCTTTATATGGTCACAGAACAACCCCTCAGTGACTTCTAATATCCTTATCATTTACAGTAGGGGGTACATTATCCCTTATAATACATGAGTGATACTCAGAGTTCCCTGTATAACTCAGCCTGCAGCCTTGTGTCTTTATATGGTCACAGAACAACCCCTCAGTGACTTCTAATATCCTTATCATTTACAGTAGGGGGTACATTATCCCTTATAATACATGAGTGATACTCAGATTTCCCTGTATAACTCATCCTGCAGCCTTTTCTCGTAACCCCAATAGTTTCCATTATTCTAACTGCACTAGACTGATATAAGATAACCGTTGCTAGGGGTTACTGCAGGTATATACAGTACAGTATACAGTACATTTAGCATTGGCTGCATGGCCTTGAGGGGATTAGACTTTATTCCCCATTGAATGTGTCCACTGATTAAAGAGAAGCTGCTATAAATGATATACCGCTGTTCCACAACATACGCAGAAGCGCAGTTCCCTCCTGGGGAGGATGATAATTTGTCATATTTCTCTCATATCACACCTCGTATTATATGTGGCGCAGTCATGTGACTCCTCAGGCAACTGACAGTTTAACATCATTAAGGCTCATTGGGGGAGGAGGGAACCATATTGTAATGGGGGGGGGGGAAGTTTAATTCAAAGCCCAGAGGGTAGAGAAGGGTGAGAATAAAATATCCATGTACGTAGAGTGCAGTTTATTTATCACGTTATTTACGCCTATAACACACTAGCGTTTTTTCTGTCTGCCAGGGGTGAGCCTGCCTTATTAGCACCCAAATATTATTCAGTTTGTTAATGGGAGTTTAACCCTCTGGAGGAAAGCTGCTGCCTCTGTATAAATTGCGGCCAAACAGGATTCAGATACACGACCCACCAGCGACGCTCATAGTCCTAATGTGTGTGTATCATATGAGCAGCCTAGAAAGGGCCACTTGTGTGTTTATGCTGCACTTGGATTTATGTACAGGTTAAAGGTAGGGATCCAATGAATCCAGGATTCGGTTCGGGATTCGTCCAGGGTACGGCCTTTTTCAGCAGGATTCAGATTTGGCCGAATCCTTCTGTCAGGCCGAACCGAATCCGAATCCTAATTTGCAAATGCAAATTAGGGGTGGGGAGGAAACTCGCGTTACAATTTGTCACAAAACATGGAAATAAAAACTGTTTTCCCCTTCCCACCCCTAATTTGCATATGCAAATTAGGATTCGGTTCGGTATACTGCTGCCAAACAAGATTATTCTTTACCATGGAACAATGACTGGATCGCAATCGTGTACACCCCAAAGATAATTGTCCAGATATACCTTTTGATATCTTCTAGAGCACCAATCAGATGTCAGTGGTGTAACTATTGATTACCTGAATGTTACCTGAATTCACCTGTGGGCCCTGTACTGCTACATTCAATTGGTGGGTCACCTTTAAGATACCTTTTAGTATGTTGTAGTATATGCCATTCCTAGTAACTTTTCAACTGGCCTTCATTATTTATATATTTTATAGTTTTTCAGTTATTTTCTTTGGTCTTAGCTTTCAAAAGGGGGTCACTGACCCCATCTAAAACAAATGGTTTGTAAGGCTACAAATATTATTGTTATTGCTACTTTTTATTACTCATCTTTCTAGTCAGCCCTTCTCCTATTCATATTCCAGTCTTTTATTCATATCAATGCATGGTTGCCAGGGGAATTTGGATCCTAGCAACCAGGTGGCTGCAATGGAGAGCTGCTGAATAAAAAGCTAAATAACTCAAAAACCACAAATAATAAAAAAGGAAAACCAATTGCAAATTGTCTCAGAATATCCCTCTCTACATCATACTGAAAGTTAACGTAAAGGTGAACAACCCTTTTAATTGTGCAAAGAATGATGCTGCGTAGCACTATGACTGGGGGGGACTCAAGTCTTACTGCATTGCCTGGGGCCCCGTCAGCTCTAACCCAAACTCTGCCTGTTGAGGAAAAAAATTGGAAGAAAATGCCTTTGGCCGAGGAAGGAGACATATAACTCAGCACAGAATATTTAATTCCCATTGCATAACACCGAGCTTTGTTCCAGCCACCGGCCTGTCGCTTCCATTAAGAGGAAATGACTGATTCTCCTCCAGAGGCTGCGCAATATTTATGGCTTCCCCCCTCCCATACTATATATAAAGCTTTTCTAATAATACTTCATGCTGCCTGATATTCGCATTATCACTGTTATCCTGTCTCTACTGCTAAGCCTGAATGCCAAATCATAAGGGGCCAGGCTCAGACGAGAGGAGAATCCCCCATTTTATGGCTTTGTTCCTTTTTTCCCAAATATCTGGGACATTTCCCTCAAATTTACTAAAGGTCGAAGTGGCCGTTGTTACCAAAAATTCGCAAAAAAAAATACAAATTTACAGGGACATTGGCAATTTACAAAAAGGCGTAGAGGACACTAGCGAAAGAGCTCATCGCTAACGAAGTTTCACGCCCTTTCCCCAGGCGAATTTTCGCTCAAACGATTGTTACTTCGCAAATTCATCAAAATGTGAAGTTTCCATTACGTTACCCCTTTTTTGCCAGAGTTTGCTTGGCCAAGGTTATTACTGGCAAACTGATAAGATGAAGCCACATCCTCCTCAATCAGTGACATCATTTCCTGGAGGCTGAAAAGTCATTAAAAACGCCGGCGTTTTTCATTTCACAAATTTCTTTAACCACTTCAGGGGCACGCCACATTTGTTTTAGGGTGGGCTCATGTCTAGGACAATAGAGGATCTCTTTTGTCTTTATTTTGCGCAATGTGTGCAGGGTTGGACTTAGGGTTGCCACCGGCAATCGCGTGCACACTGTGTTCTTAAGGCCCCGGGCCCTTCTTCAAGCCATTCACGGCAAGAAGAGGAACCACAGGGTGTGGATTTAGGCCGACGGGGCTCACGAGATTGTCCCACCGGCCCAGTCCGACCCTTTCCTAATGTGCAGCCGCTGTCCCACCACCAAATCTCCCCCTTAAGCGCCCGATCCAGTAAACATACCTTTCTCTTCCTCCCTCCTGAAACCTCTCTTTGCAATTGGTGACATCATCATCCTGCCCCATCACATCATAGCCCCACCCCTTAATGGCATTACCCCGCCCCATCAACGTCGTCACCTTGCCCCTCTATGACATCGCCCCACCCCTTTATGTGTCGCTACCCATACTGGACAGTAGTGATGTGCAGGTCAGGGTTTCCCTGACCTGCACCCGACCCTAACCCGCCCTGCTAATAACCGAGCCCGCCCACACCCGCTTCCAGGGGTCCTTTTATAGACCCTCGCCACCCGCCGATGACATCACAATGACGTTACAAAAGGGTCGGGGCGAGCAACCACGACACTATAAAACCGGAACCTGGATGCCGGATGCTGGCATTTGAAGATGGCGGGCGGGGAGAGCAGGAGAATAGCTCAACCTGCACCCGCCCACCACCCGTGAGGAGCACTGCGAGGTCGACCTGAACCTGCCTGATCCGCGGGTCCCACAGGTATCGGGTCGTCCCGCACATCACTACTGGACGGTAAGCAGGTCCGGACTGAGAATTAAAATAGGCCCTGGCATTTCAGGTACACAGAGGCCCAATCAGTCCACATAGAGGCCCAAACATCTCCCACCAGCCCACTAAATACTGACTTTCTATGGGACCTTATAGCAGCCCCTCTGGCATTTGCCAGAACCCACAGATTGCCAGTCCGGGCCTGACGGTAAGAACATTTTCAAATAGTGGCTACCTTAGTTGGACTTGGCCGGCCGGGAAAAAACCCGGTGGGCCCCAGGCCTCATGGGCCCCTGCTGGCCACGCACTCACCGGGAGTTTTAAGGTTGGGAGGGGGCTCCTAGGGACTGCCAGGAGGGCCCTTGTTTTGCAACCCAGGTGGGCCCACAAAGCTCCAGTCCGACCCTGGCAGAGCTTTCCGAGGCAAAGATTTGCCCTTTAGTGAATTTCCCCATAGTCTGTGGAAGAGTTTAATGGCAGACAGAAAGGGATTCTGGGAGGCTGACTCAGAGCTCAAACAGGAAATGGCTTCCGTTTCAGGCTTTTATGCTGGAGAAGGCCGCACTCCAACCCTGTCACTTGTACACACCAACTGTCGTCTAAAGAGCGTGCAGGTGAAGGCGTCTGGCCTGACAACTCTCCTGAATTTTTAGGGAGTCTTCTGCTTTCCATAAACCGCACAATTGAAAAGGCTTCTGAACTTACTGAAATATAATAATATTTCTGAAAACAATTGTCATTATTCTCATGTGACAGTCGGTTCAGAAGCCCCCCAAGCCAGCGCAGAACTGATCCAAGGAATCTGACAGAGTCAATTGTATTTGCTCGGCCTGAATGATATGTGAGAATTGACTCGACGCTCAGGAAACAAACGAGGCCTAGAGGGACACAAGCAAATGTTTTTCTTCCCGGTGAAATCTCCATGGCAACCCAAGGGCCCGAGCGAGTCCCCCACTATTCTATCCAAATTGGAACCTTTTCCCCGTTTTCAAAAGAAACTAAAAATTATCTGCCATGTCCCTGGTGCTTTATTATGTGTTATTATATATGTTATTCCCCAGTGTGAGTTTAAAGGGGTCTCAGTACTAACAGGGTCTTATTATTTATATACGGTTATCGGCTTGTGCAGGGGAGCTGACATGTCTACTACCTTTGGACAGGGTCTGAGACCCAGGGGACTCAAGTGACTAGAGGACTAATTATTGGGGTTCCCACTTAGTAGTACGGGGCCCCATGATTACAGCCCTCCCTCCAGCTCTTCTGAATCGCAGATCTGAGCAACACCAGACAGTCATGTGACACCAGTGGGATCCGTGGGGCCCCTTATTTGACCCTTGTTCATAGCTAGAGCACTGTCCCTTTAAGTTCTATTAGAAATAAATAAGAAGTCTGATTTATCGGGAACACTAATAAAACTTTCCAGCAACGTGGGTAGAAATGTATCTCACTGTTAATAGGCTGCCGGCCTCTGTACATAGCGCCTGCCTCTGTTATGTCATTGAAACTTTATTCTAGGGGCTGGTAACTAGCATAATATATCCTTTCATCCCCTCCAGGGCCCAACAAGTGGAGGGTCAGTCAGTTTTAAATAATTCCAGATTCTGCAAAGCTATTCTGGTCTTACATTCAAGCACATGTTATCCCCATTGTCTGCATGGTTTAACCCCACCGCTCCCCCAACCCCTGATCTGTTTTTGCAAATGGAAATAATGATATATATTGTATATTATGGGCCAAGCCAGCCTCCCGCCCCTATAGCTCTCTCATGCTCTCTCACACTCTCTCTTGCTTTCTCTCTGTCCAACGAACAATCCTGTTCTTTATATAGCAGGTCCCATAGATCATTTATTTGCCACATATTGGCACTAGCATAACCCAAAAAAAAGCAATTAAGTATTACAGATTCAATTAATATTTAAAAGAATAAATACCAATTTAGAGCACTTCACAGGTGATAACTACTGCATTTGCCCCCAGTAAGACTGCGGAAATCAGTGGAAAATCTCCAAAAAGCATAGTGAAAATAACATGGAGGCGGTAAGGCAAGATGATGACTGTAGGACAAGAATGGGAAAGTAATGAAAGATGTTTGTAGTTGTGTCAACATGGCAAAATGGCAACATGAGGGCAGATGCCGACAGCAGGACAAGCTAGAGACCTTGGTGGAAGATAGAGACTATAGGGCAAGATGGAGACAGTTGAAGAAGACAAGAACATTAGGATAGTTGGTGACAGCAGGACAAGGTGGAGACAATAGTAGAAAATATAAATTCCTGGGCAAGATGGAGACAGAGGAATGCAATTACTGTAGAGGAAGATGAAAATAGTGGGGCAAGATTGAGACAGTAGCACAAGATGGTGGTAGTAGTGGAAGATGACAGCAGAATAAGATGGTTACAGTAGGAAAAGTTGGTGTCAGTAGTGGAAGTAGGACAAGATGGAGACAGTAGGACAAGATGGAGACAGTAGGGTAAGATGGAGACTGTAGGACAAGATGGAGATAACAATGGTGCCATTAGTGAAAGTAGGACAAGATGGAGACAGTAGGACAAGATGGAGACAGTAGGACAAGATGGAGACAGTAGGGTAAGATGGAGACTGTAGGACAAGATGGAGATAACAGTGGTGCCAGTAGTGGAAGTAGGACAAGATGGAGATAGTAGGACAAGATGGAGACAGTAGGGTAAGATGGAGACAGTAGGACATGATGGAGATAACAATGGTGCCAGTAGTGGAAGTAGGACAAGATGGAGATAGTAGGACAAGATGGAGACAGTAGGGTAAGATGGAGACTATAGGACAAGATGGAGATAACAATGGTGCCAGTAGTGGAAGTAGGACAAGATGGAGACAGTAGGACAAGATGGAGACAGTAGGGTAAGATGGAGACTGTAGGACAAGATGGAGATAACAGTGGTGCCAGTAGTGGAAGTAGGACAAGATGGAGACAGTAGGACAAGATGGAGACAGTAGGGTAAGATGGAGACTGTAGGACAAGATGGAGATAACAATGGTCCCAGTAGTGGAAGTAGGACAAGATGGAGACAGTAGGACAAGATGGAGACAGTAGGACAAGATGGAGACAGTAGGGTAAGATGGAGACTGTAGGACAAGACGGAGATAACAGTGGTGCCAGTAGTGGAAGTAGGACAAGATGGAGATAGTAGGACAAGATGGAGACAGTAGGGTAAGATGGAGACTGTAGGACAAGATGGAGATAACAATGGTCCCAGTAGTGGAAGTAAGATAAGATGGAGACAGTAGGGCAAGATGGACCTGTTATGTAATATAGTGGGTGCATAAGGGTGAGGGTGGGAACAAGGCATGAAGAAGTTATTCCTGCAGTATAGGATGACAGGAACTCATATATAGGTCCAGACAAGAAAATGCACGCACTCCTGCAGCCGTGGTAGTTGAGGTAAAAGAGTCAATTTATTTCTTCATGTTAAAAGTAGCGTCCTAACGCGTTTCGTATCAAAAGATACGTAATCATAGGCCTATTTATCTTTTGATACGAAACGCGTTAGGACGCTACTTTTAACATGAAGAAATAAATTGACTCTTTTACCTCAACTACCACGGCTGCAGGAGTGCGTGCATTTTCTTGTCTGGAGATTTGATTCGCCCAAGCTACGGGTTCGGCGCACAGCACCCGGGCCATCAGATAGACGCGGTGAGTGCCAAGCTAAAGCTGAGTTCATTTTATTTGGATTAGAACTGTTTGACTGCAAGTGAAAGGCCTGGGGTTTGGACACCCAGGCCATCCCGTTCCATGCGGTAAGAATTACCGTGTGGTTGCTAGTTACCTCAATCGTCTCAAAAGAGTGTTATGCTTGATCTGCCTAAATTGTTTAAATTGGTTTGAGTGATTGGGGTTAACAAGCATATAGATCCATCGTCAAATTGGTCCACTTGAGATTAGTAGCCAGCGATCTTTTTTTCTTGTTTGTTCTCATATATAGGTGCCACCAAACCCGTGACCCATCATATGTTGTTAAAATACAATTGTCTGCATCTCCAGACAGCCACTGCTGTCCCCAAAACTGTTCCTGGCTTCCTTCCAACTGTCCAACGAGAAAACCCCATGTAAAATGTATCTGAATCTGGAATCCAAGCAGCTCTCCATCCTTTTGTTTCCCCTTCCCCAGCTGACTGTGCAGTTATTTGTGTCTTGTTGTGTCCTCATAACCTGCACCCCACAGCATTATCATTCTCAGACTGTGAACTAAAGATGCTCTCAGAGAATTCTCTCCCCTCCACCCCCCCCCCCCTTCAATGCAATGGAATGTCCGGCTGGCTGATGGCTTTATGCAAAGATAATGTGGGAGCAAACAAAAAGCCCTATAGAGCGGGGAGGGAAGGGGGAGCACTTGGTGCTTGGAGTTGACAGTGCGGCTTTTGTGTCCATGTTCCCTGCCCCAATTTCACCACCACAGTGTCCTGTTCTTACAGGGACTATTAGCATCCAGGGAAGGCTTCTGGGACAAACAGAAGGCAGTGCCTCGTCATTATTATTATTATTATTATTCAGGCTGGAGGGGGTGGTGTTTATGGCTTTTGTTGTAAAAAAATATGCTCAAAAGAGCGTGAAAGCTGCAAAAGACAAATATTCCCAGGCTCCGACCTTGATATCCCAGTGGGAATGGCTGAGCGGGGACAGATTTAGTGGTGACGTCGGGGGTCTGAGACTTTACAGGGCTCCAAAATAAAAAGTTATTAATAATAATAATAATTGTCCAACCTATAGTGGCTTGGACACCCCAGGCATACAATGATATCATTACGGTTAGCGGTCATAGTGTCTATTTGAACCTCACTTACTACATATGCTACAATCTCCTTGTGCCATTGCCTGGCTATAGGCTACTGGAATTTGTAGTTAATAATCCTGCAATTAATGCCTTTCTTATGAGTAGTTGCAACATGGCTCTGGACTGAACTATCAATGAAAACCAACGTTGGACTTGTCATCGGCCAAGCATTTCCTGATGTGTTTTCTGTGCTTAACCGCCCATACGACAGCCAATGAATAAGGGTCAGGAGGGGTCATTTGGGCTACTAATGAAATGATTCAGGGGGCTTGTAGTATTAGAGAGGAATCTGCTGGAACTGTACGTCTGTGCCGGATCACTGTGGGAATATGGGATGCACAGCTGTCGGATTATATCCCAGGCTTAGGATGTGACGGCCAATCTGGTCCAGTATTTACCCCTCCCTTGTTCCGGATCCCACAGAGCAACCGAGCCCTCCCTAGTATTCAGGTCAAGCCAAAATCATAGCAGCGAGCATCAGCTGACTCCCCCCAAACAGATGGGCCGTCCATGGTTTCCTCGGTGCTTCCTAAACATTCGTAAGCCTCTGAAATGTACAAATCTCATGTCATCAGAGCCCAGTGTAAACTACAGCCCAGGAGTATGCACTAAGCCTGGCCCCTCCAGCCTGAGTCAGCAGCTTATTGGCCCATGTAGGGACCCTTCCGACAGATATTTGCCCGCACATTGTCCAGATATTTATTGGGTATGTTTGAAAGTTCTGTTGGGTGAGGGTCCCATTGGAGCGTTAATGGGTCTGTATAGACCTACACTAGGATCCAACCAGAACATTAGAACCTCCACAAGGCACAGACCAACGCTCCTCCTGGAACTAGAACATCAAATCATTGACATGAATAGTCAAATGTTTAAATGTTCCAGAGCATTAGAACGTTCCTAGACCAACCTTAAGTCAGTTGGAGCATCCAGACCTCCAAAGAGTAAATCTAACCTTTAAGAAATCTAAACAATGGTATTTTAAGCCAACTGTCGCCTTTATTAGGAACATCAGCTTCAAAATGCCATTTTGAAGTGTTCAATACGAGAACCATTGAATATTCACACAACCTAGAACTAACCTGCAACCAGTGTATTGGAACATTCAAAGTACTAGAACCAACCTCTAGCCAGAGTACTATAATATTTAAAGTACTAGAAAGTACTAGAATCAACCTGTAGCCAGAGTACTAGAACATGCAAAGTACTAGAACCACCCTATAGCCAGAGTACTATAATATTTAAAGTATTCAAAAGTACTAGAATCAACCTGTAGCCAGAGTACTAGAACATGCAAAGTACTAGAACCACCCTATAGCCAGAGTACTATAATATTTAAAGTATTCAAAAGTACTAGAATCAACCTGTAGCCAGAGTACTAGAACATGCAAAGTACTAGAACCACCCTATAGCCAGAGTACTATAATATTTAAAGTACTAGAAAGTACTAGAATCAACCTGTAGCCAGACTACTAGAACATGCAAAGTACTAGAACCACCCTATAGCCAGAGTACTATAATATTTAAAGTACTAGAAAGTACTAGAATCAACCTGTGGCCAGACTACTAGAACATGCAAAGTACTAGAACTACCCTATAGCCAGAGTACTATAATATTTAAAGTATTCGAAAGTACTAGAATCAACCTGTAGCCAGAGTACTAGAACATGCAAAGTACTAGAACCACCCTATAGCCAGAGTACTATAATATTTAAAGTACTAGAAAGTACTAGAATCAACCTGTAGCCAGAGTACTAGAACATGCAAAGTACTAGAACCACCCTATAGCCAGAGTACTATAATATTTAAAGTAATAGAAAGTACTAGAATCAACCTGTAGCCAGAGTACTAGAACATTCAAAGTACTAGAACCAGCCTGTAGCTAAAGTACTACAACATATAGAGTACTAGAACCAACCTGTAGAGTACTAGAACATTCAAAGTACTAGACTCAACGTGTATCCAGAATATTAGAACATTTAAAGTAGTAGAACCAACTTGTAACCAGAGTATTAGAACATTAACAGGACCTAGAACCAACCTGTAGTAAGAGTACTAATCTATTCAAAGTAGTAGAACCAACCTGTAGCCAGAGTACAAGAACATTCACAGAACCTAGAACAAAGCTGTATTCAGAGTATTAGAACATTAACAGAACCTAGAACCAACCTGCAGTAAGAGTACTAGAACATTCACAGAACAAGACCCAACAGTATCCAGTCAGAGTATTAAAATATTAAAAAAACTAGAACCAACATTGGGTCATTGACAGGTTTTTTCTTCTTTCTTTCTCATTGAGAATTGAATTTCAGTGTGAATTCTTGGACTATTTCTGCATGTTTCTTCCTTACCCTTTACATCCCATTTTTCATTGTTTACTTTTTCAGCATTCTCTGGATTTTTTTGTCAGATGTGCAACACCCACTGGATCACTTGTACTACCAGGTGCAAATGATACAAAGCTACTTAAAGGGGAACTATTGGGAAAATTAAAATGCAATATAAGCATCATAATGAAATAAGAAACTTTCTAAATACAATCAATTAAATATTCTGCATTGTTTCTGAAATAATCAAGTTTATCTTCACTATTCCTCTCTCAGCATCTGTTTCTCTTCATTCTGTCTTCATGCAGCAGTTGGGTGTCAGATATTCACAGTTAGATCCAATATATCTTATAGGGGGGCTCCTTTTGCCTAGAAGATGTATTAGAGGTCACTCTATTAAAATCACCAGACATCATGTCTCTCTACATGCAGGATTTGTGCAAAAGGCAGTGATTTTGTTACATTTTGTTTGTAATGGAATCAGTTATTTGAGTGAGCTCTAATACATCTGCTAGGAAAGGAGCCCCCCTATAAGATATATTGGATCTAACTGTCAGTGAATATCTGACACCCAACTGCTGCATGAAGACAGAATGAAGAGAAACAGGTGCTGAGAGAGGAATAGTGAAGATAAACTTGATTATTTCAGAAACAATGCAGAATATTTAATTGATTGTATTTAGAAGGTTTCTTATTTCAGTATGAGGACGTTTATATTCAATTTTCATTTTCACGATAGTTCCCCTTTAAACACACAACTTACCTAATCAGAATCTCAGTCCAGACCCAGTCAGACTGGCCGGCCAGATACTAAAAGCTCAGCAAGGTGTCAATGGAACCAGACATGTCAATCACTGCAGCCCCAAGAGCCTCAGGGAGTGTTGGGAGTTACAGTTTTACCCCACAGAACAAGGCCCTGATGTCCCAGAGAGAGATGTGACTGACTCTGCAGACTGGAAGCAAATAAAGGGTAAAAGCCACTTTGGCAGTAAATTACACAAGTTTTCGGAACCCAAATACTCATCATGTTTCCCATGGCAGCTCCACTTTCAGATGAGAGAAACAGATCAGTGGCCACATCTGCTAATACACTTGTTACTGCTGAGAGGAAACAGCACAGGGACCCTTTAACAACTGCTCTTTAACTCTTTAGTTACCAGCAGTTTTAACTACAACTCCCAGCACCCACCACAGCCTGCGGCCGAAGGCAAATGAACTAATAGACCTAGAGAAATACCCGGATGATCTCTAATGATGTAAATAGTGATATATGTATATAGCTGTAGAAATATCATGCATCTCTCTACATTTCAGCCCAAATGTCTTTTGCCATAGAGCTTACAATCTAAACAGTATAGGTGGACCCTGGCAGGCAAAATGAAGGTAGAACTACACCCTGAACCAGTGAACGTGTCATCTAATGAGCCACCACTATCAGACAAGATTTGCCAGTCTGCGTGAGCAGAACTACAACTCCCAGAATCCCTACAGCATAATCAGCTACTAGGATGCTCTGCTGCTCCTTATTTAACACCCAGAGTCTGACTGGCCCACAGGGATACCAGGAAAACTCCCAGGGGCCCAGGTGTTAGTGGCCCCTCAGGCTGCTAAACATTTGGCCTATTTCATGGTCATTCCCAATTTCTACGAGAACAAAGAAGCTAAATAGATGGATAAATAATAGATTATAGTGTGTAAATAAAAGAGACTAGGGGAATAGAGGCTGAGTGAGGAGAGGAAGAATAATAATACTGAGTGGGCCCCTGGTCTAAGGTTTTTTGGTGGGCCCCTGGTTTAAGGGTTTTGGGTAGGCTCCTGGTCTAAGGTTTTTGGGTGGGCCCCTGCTATAAGGTTTTTTGGTGGGCCCCTGGTCTAAGGTTTTCTGGTGGGCCCCTGGTCTAAGGTTTATGGGTGGGCCCCTGCTCTAAGGTTTTTGGGTGGGCCCCTG
This sequence comes from Xenopus laevis, assembly GCF_017654675.1. Classification (NCBI taxonomy): domain Eukaryota; kingdom Metazoa; phylum Chordata; class Amphibia; order Anura; family Pipidae; genus Xenopus; species Xenopus laevis. The sequence continues at coordinate 99,925,311 of NC_054386.1, read as the reverse complement.
GTCTAAGGTTTTTGGGTGGGCCCCTGGTCTAAGGTTTTTGGGAGGCTCCTGGTCTAAGGTTTTTGGGTGGGCCCCTGGTCTAAGGTTTTTGGGTGGGCCCCTGGTCTAAGGTTTTTGGGTGGGCCCCTGGTCTAAGGTTTTTGGGTGGGCATCTGGTCTAAGGTTTTTGGGTGGGCCCCATGTCTAATATTGTTGGATGGGCCCCTGGTCTAAGGTTTTTTGGATGGGTTCCTGGTCCAAGGTTTTTTTTGGTGGGCCCCTGGTGTCCCAGTCCAACACCTGATTCATCTAGGTCACTACCTAATCAATGGCACATTTTAACAAGGGGGGGGGGTGGCTATGGCGATTGGTTGGTAGTGAATTGGATCAGGACTGAGGTCCTCATCTATATTTCTGGACAATGTCTGGCAGATATTGGTTGGCCAATTGAAGACCAATTGAAAAGTTCCTTGGAATTGACCATTCTATAACATACTAAAGGGAGGTAGGGGGACCAACAAAGGGCCACAGGGGCCACAAAGGACCAGGGACACTTGTGATAAAGAAATTAGGGATTTTATCCTTTGGCCCTCTGAATATATCATTGGCCAGTATAGTCATGTGAGCCAGTCTTTGTCATGGCCATTTAACCACCAGGGGTCGCTGTTCTATTAGAGTGAGTGGAAGAGCAATGGATTATATTAGTGGATTGTATCTATAACCAGGGGATAGTTTTCCCTTTATGGGTAATGAAACTAAAATGATGAAATAGCTCAGTAGAGCCAGTGAAATGTATCCGGGAGCTGAGGTGGTAAATACAGACATTTCTCATTATATCAAGACAGAAACAGATCTTTGCTCAAATGAAAAAATGCCCCCCCCCATGAAGTTTGGTATATCCTAATCTTTCATAAGCAGAGTGACTTGAAAAAATGCCAATCTACCTTGACGTTTGGTATATTCCGATCTTTCCTAAAGGAAGTGACTGTACGGCACAAATAAAAAAAATGAATCTCAGTGTTAAGTTGACCTTTAATCCCGCACATATCTAGGCCCGTGTTGTGTTTGTTACAGACCAATATAGTAAAAATCAGAACTCAGCTCTCCAAGTCAGCCGATAACTACAACTCCCAGCATTCTCTGTCACACAGCTGATGTCACAGGGGTGGTTCACCTTTAAGTTATATTTATAGTATGTTATAGAATGGCTAATTCAAAGCAACTTTCCAATTGGTCTCCGTTATTTATTTTTCATCATTTTTGAATTATTTGCCTTCTTGCCTATCAAATGGGGGTCGCTGACCTCATCTAAATACTTAAAGGGATACTGTCATGGGGAAAAAAATTTTTTCAAAATGAATCAGTTAATAGTGCTGCTCCAGCAGAATTCTGCACTGAAATCCATTTCTCAAAAGAGCAAACAGATTTTTTTATATTCAATTTTGAAATCTGACATGGGGCTAGACATATTGTCAATTTCCCAGCTGTCCCAAGTCATGTGACTTGTGCTCTGATAAACTTCAGTCACTCTTTACTGCTGTACTGCAAGTTGGAGTGATATCACCCCTCCCTTTTTCCTTCCAGCAGCCAAACAAAAGAACAATGGGAAGGTAACCAGATAGCAGCTCCCTAACACAAGATAACAGCTGCCTGGTAGATCTAAGAACAACACTCAATAGTAAAATCCAGGTCCCACTGAGACACATTCAGTTACATTGAGTAGGAGAAACAGCAGCCTGCCAGAAAGCATTTCTCTCCAAAAGTGCAGGCACAAGTCACATGACCAGGGGCAGCTGGGAAATTGACGAAATTTCTAGCCCCATGTCAGATTTCAAAACTGAATATAAAAAAATCAGTTTGCTCTTTTGAGAAATGGATTTCAGTGCAGAATTCTGCTGGAGTAGCACTATTAACTGATGTGTTTTGAAAAAAACATGTTTTCTGATGACAGTATCCCTTTAAAGTATGTTATAAAATCGCCAATTCTAAGCAGCTTTTCAGCTGGTCTTCATTATTTATTTTTATAGTTTTTTTTTAATTATGTCCCTTTTTCTGCGGACTCCTTCCCGCTTTTAAATGAGAGTCACTGATCCCATTAAAAAAAAAAAACAAGTGGTCTTTAAGGCTACAAATATATTGTTATCACTATTTCTATTACTCCTTCTATTCAGGCCTCTCCTATTCATATTCCAGTATCTTATTCAAATCAGTGCATGGTTGCTAGGATAATTTCGACCCTAGCAACCAAATGGCTGAAATTGCAAACTGGAGAGCTGCTGAATAAAAAGCTAAACAACTGAAAACCCACAAATAATAACAAATGAAAACCAATTGCAAATTGTCTCTGAATATCCCTCTCTACATCCTACTAACAGTTCATTTAAAGGCAAACAGTCCCTTTAAGGATTTCCGCTGACTGCAGTGCTCTGGAATTTCGTAGTCTCATCTGAGCGAGTGGGATTTTTGCCTCTTACAGGCGAGTATTAGAATAAAGAACATTTCTCCTCCCAATCAATTCTTTTCAATCAAGGGGATTATCCTGATAGGAGAATTTACTCTCCATTTGATGAATACACAGGGATGAGGCATGAGTGGATTAGGGCAATATTAATTCAAAGTGGCGTTTCTGACGGAAAGCCGGCAGTTGCGTCTGCTGGGAATTCTGCTAAATGAATTTTAGTATAGAGAAATAGGCTGCGCTGAGAAACAAAATAACCCAGAGAGCTGTAGATAAAGCAGATGTTATGGAGGGGAGGAGAAGCGTAGCCGGGGCCACATCTGATTGGAGATTCATTTCAAATCCATTGCTGTTATCTGAGCTTTAAAGAATAAGTAAACCTTTAAAATAAGTGAATGTAAAATTGATGAGGAGGCTATTCTAAGCACTTTTGCAATGTACATTCACTATTTATTTTATTTTCATTCCAAGATATTAAGGGATACATGTACTGTTAATATGAATGAATTTTGTTACAACAGCGCCACCTGCTGGTCAGTTTCCCACCAGTCTGACCAGCAAGTAGTCAAGGAAGTTGTCAGGAGAAAGAAAGAGGCTGCTCTGATGTTCTTCTGCTTAGGAATAAAATCAGAAACCTCTATCAGATCTTTCCTAAGCAGAAGAACATCAGCCTCTTTCTTTCTCCTGACAACTTCCTTGACTACTTGCTGGTCAGACTGGTGGGAAACTGACCAGCAGGTGGCGCTGTTGGAACAAAATTCATTCATAGTAACAGTACATGTGTCCCTTAATATCTTGGAATTAAAAGAAAACAATTAATGAATGTGATATATAAAAGTGCTTAGAATAACACTCTCATCAATTTTACATTCACTTATTTTAAAGGTTTACTTATCCTTTAAATAAGAAAATGCTTATCGCTTGGGTGGGATTATGGGGGTCTGCTCCTTTCACCTGTTGGATTTGACAAACTAATAAATACAATTCTGATAGCAGAGCAGACAGTAACCCTTCCAACACTTTCCTCTTGTCTCTATATATTAGGTACCTATCTAGTGTTACCAATCCCTATTTCTGTAGGGAAATGAGAGAGAGCAGACAGTAACCCTTCCAACACTTTCCTCTTGTCTCTATATATTAGGTACCTATCTAGTGCTACCAATCCCTATTTCTGTAGGGAAATGAGAGCAGAGCAGACAGTAACCCTTCCAACACTTTCCTCTTGTCTCTATATATTAGGTACCTATCTAGTGCTACCAATCCCTATTTCTGTAGGGAAATGAGAGAGAGCAGACAGTAACCCTTCCAACACTTTCCTCTTGTCTCTATATATTAGGTACCTATCTAGTGTTACCAATCCCTCTTTCTGTAGGGAAATGAGAGAGAGCAGACAGTAACCCTTCCAACACTTTCCTCTTGTCTCTATATATTAGGTACCTATCTAGTGTTACCAATCCCTATTTCTGTAGGGAAATGAGAGAGAGCAGACAGTAACCCTTCCAACACTTTCCTCTTGTCTCTATATATTAGGTACCTATCTAGTGTTACCAATCCCTATTTCTGTAGGGAAATGAGAGAGAGCAGACAGTAACCCTTCCAACACTTTCCTCTTGTCTCTATATATTAGGTACCTATCTAGTGTTACCAATCCCTATTTCTGTAGGGAAATGAGAGAGAGCAGACAGTAACCCTTCCAACACTTTCCTCTTGTCTCTATATATTAGGTACCTATCTAGTGTTACCAATCCCTATTTCTGTAGGGAAATGAGAGAGAGCAGACAGTAACCCTTCCATCACACCCGACTTTCCCTTCTCCCTACACATTACGCTGCATTAAAGCAGCTCCAGGCATTGCTCTTGCACTCAGTCAGAGGGTTTGATTTTCTGTCGTTTGGCATTTCACAGCTTTCTTAACATCCAATGTCCCGAGATCTCAAGGGATGGAGATAATCAATGTGCTGCCTTCGCATTGACGTGGGATAGGATACCACCCGGAGAGGGCAGCGAGAAATTTTTGGACATTTTTCCTAGAAATACTAGTGGGTAGACAACACAACAAACAAGAGCGAAATAAATTCTAGATATCAACTATGCTGCTGGGGATGCTGGGAAATGTAGTCCAAGTAGATCTGTATATCACCATCACTGTATTTACTATGTATATATGTGCATTCATTCATTTTATATACAGTATAGCTCCAGCAAACTCAAACTGCAAATCCTATTCCAGTGGCTGGAAGTTGTAGTTCAGCCGTTCTGCCTTTCCTATACGCCCTTGATGCTATATTATTAACTATATATATATATATATATATATATATATATATATATATATATATATATATATATACGCTTTCCCATAAAGCACTGGGTATAAATTCAGGGCGGGGTAATGAAATAATCAGGCACCAGGTATTGGTTTTACAGCAGTGCAACTTTCCCCATGCTGGAATTGAACCCATGCACCGGGCCGGTGGGAGGAGAGCAGCCTTACCAGGGGCTCAGGGAGAGGAAGGGCGGATATCACTGCTATGCTGTACTGACAAGAGCTTAATCTGTCCCAGGCAGCTGGGGGGTTAATTGAAGCACAAAACCCATTGAATGGCAGAAGCTGAGCAAATAATCCCGGGGTTTAACATTAGTTTGGTCATTATCCGGCACTCCCCTCCGGCACTGAGCTTTGTTTCACTCTCAGCTACTGGCTTACGGGGGGGGGGCAGATACTTCCGCAATGGTTTGGAAGCTAATAAGGAATAATAAGTTAATGTTATTCACATGTCGGGGGGGGGGAAAGCAGCTCAAGTTCTAAAAAGATCTGAAGTCCCACCCAGATGCGCTTGTAGTTGCGTTCCGGTAGTTCTGACCCACTGAATGGGCAGAGCTATGGGCAGGAATCCCTGAACTCGATGGGTGTGTGAGCTACAGTGATAGGATATACCGGAGACATCAGCCCAGCAATCAGGGATGGAGTTTGGGAAGAAGTGGGGCCCCCAGCAATGCAGGGAAGTCTGGGGCCCCCAAGTGAGGGTGGGGCGGGGGAGGGAATACATAACCCTTCAGACCTCCAGCTGTTTGCCTCCCACTGGCACTGGAGGATCAGGGCAGATGCCCTTTCTACCCGACTATCTCTGCCCCTACCCCCCGACTATCTCTGCTCAGAGGACACAAACTTCAGCGATCCATCACTGTTCCAACTGTCAGCTGCTTGAATGCCATCCTGGGATAAGAATCCTTGCAAGTGACAGCCATGCAACTGGTCTATTTCTAAGGACTTCCAGCTGTTGGGTACAGCAACTACTCCCTGCAACCACTCCCTTCCTGCGAGTCCCACATCCTATGCTCACCCCCCCCAAAAAACAGAATCACACCCATCATGACTCTTACCGTATCCTTCAGCTCGAGCTTAGACTCTGGTCCTGGGTATCCCAGATGGCTGGCAAAGCTTCTGTGGCCCCCCTAGAGCCCCTCGTGTTCCCCTTTCCGCTCAGCGACTGGGAATGGTGTGGCTTGTGCCCGACTGTCACTTACTCCCTGTGTGGATGTGACTCAGCTGACAGTCAGGCTCCGCTTTCCTCTATTGCTCCTTCTGTCTGAACAGAGAATTTCCCTTCCCCTTTACACTGATTCCAATGCTTTTTCACTCCACCCTTTGTACTGAGTGATGTCAGACTGTGAGTGTGTGCGAGTGTGCGAGAGAGCGGCCAATAGATTTGTATTATTCAGCACATGGATACAATGAATTGCAGCATCCACGCAGAGGAAGTGTGTCATTTGGGGAGGGGGGTTTTGGATAAGAAAAGGGTGGGGTGCTGGTTTGTCCTTAGTAAATAAACTGATGGCATGCTGCATGAGTCGGAACTTTCACTGTAGGGAAATAATAATGACAGTTGCTGGATTAGCGGGTGCCATCTGGTCATCTTCAGTGTATACCCTGAGTACTACTATCATGTAAGTGACCCAGGGCTGGTGCTTATCATTATTATTATTATTATTATCCTTGATTGATATAAAGAGACACATCCACATGCAGATTATACGCCACCCCCATCGGCTCCAGTGGAGCTTACAATCTAAGGACCCTATGACATTCTTACATACACACACGCTAGGGTCAGACAATTCTCAGAGCCAGTTATCCTGCCGATATATTTTTGGGGTGTGGGAGGAAACTGGAGAACCCCCAAGAAGTCACGGGGCAATATACAAACTATTTGCACATAGAACCCTGGCTGGAATTAAATTGGCACTGCTGCTATCATATCAGTCACCACAATTTAATTAGCATTTATTCTAATATGAATGTCCCCTTTAATATCTGCATCTGTATTGAAATTAAAGGGGTTGTTCACCTTTAAATTGACTGTTAGTAGGATGTAGAGAGTGATATTTTGAGACAATTTGCAATTGGTTTTCATTTTAAATTATTTGTGGTTTTTGAGTTGTTTAGCTTTTTATTCAGCAGCTCCCCGGTTTGTAATTTCAGCCGTCTGGTTGCTAGGGACTAAATTACCCTAGCAACCATGCATTGATTTGAATAAGAAGAATAGGAAAGGCCTGAAAAGAAAGATGAGTAATAAAAAGTAGCAATAACAATAAATGTGTAGCCTTGGAGAGGAATTGTTTTTTTTTTAGATGGGGTCAGCGACCCCCATTTGATATCTGGAAAGAGTCAGACGAAGAAGGCAAATAATTAAAAAAACAATAAAAAATAAATAATGAAGACCAATGGAAAAGTTCCTTGGAATTGACCATTTTATAACATACTAAAACGTATCTTAAAGGGGACGCAGAAATGCCCACAACTCCCCCATCCAATCATTACTGCAGACACACTAAGCGAAAGCTATCCTCTGCACTGCTGGTCCTGACTACCTATACCTTTGAAACAATGCAGCAATAGTCAGCTCCCCTCCAGCCAAGACTGACGTGTGCAAGGCATTGTGGGTACTTGAGTCTTCCCTGGAGTGAGACATGCAGTCAGGACCAGCAGTGCAGATAATAATAGCAAAGGACTGATAGAAATGAATGAAATACAGTCACGTATAATCCCTCCTATTACTGCGCTACAGCCGCATTCTCCACCATTTCATTAGAGGAGCTAATAGATGGAAATTACATTTATTTTTGTCCAGTGATCTTATCAGATCTGCTTCCATTGGGAATTAATAACCGTTTTCTATTCACGCGGAGCAGAGAAATAGTCGTATTTATTGTGCCAGCCGTTATTTTATCTGTTTATCCCTTTCAGGTTCTGACTGTGGAGACAATGTAGCAGAAGTCTCCTCCCCCAGGTGAACACAGGGAATCTGATCTGATCTGAGGAAATGAAGGGAGGAACTGGCACATCTGATCTCATGTAACAAATTGAGTTTTGCAATGGGATAAAGATCAGGGTTTGTAATGGCGCCACCTACAGGAAGGCTGCAGTAATAACAGTCCAACTTCATCTGTAACTGCTTATGGGAAATGCAGGGAGTTTCCTAGAGTTGGGGGAGCCACATGATATTGTGCAGGAGAAAAAGAGCAGGCGATACATGAGAAGCACCGCCCCCTCCAAATAATCCCCCCCTGGTGCATCACTAGGATATATAATCATTTATGTCTTCCCATTTATGTCTTCCCATTATGTCTTCCCACTATCCAGAGCTTCAATGGGAAGGGGGAGAGGAGAGTGTGAGTACAATAGAAAAGAGCTGAGTAAGAGAAGAGCGGAGTAAGAGAACAGCAGAGTAAGAGAAGAGCAGAGTATGAGAAGAGCAGAGTAAGAGAAGAGCAGAGCAAGAGAAGAGCAGAGCAAGAGAAGAGCAGAGTATGAGAAGAACAGAGTAAGAAAAGAGCAGAGTAAGTGAAGGGCAGAGAAAGAGAACAGCAGAGCAGAGTAAGAGAATAGCAGAGTAAGAGAAGAGCAGAGTAATAGAAGAGCAGAGTAATAGAAGAATAGAGTAAGAGAACAGCAGAGTAAGAGCAGAGTAAGAGAAGAGCAGAGTAAGAGAAGAGCAGAGTAAGAGAACAGCAGAGTAAGAGAACAGCAGAGTAAGAGAACAGAAGAGCAAAGTAAGAGAAGAGCAGAGTATGAGAAGAGCAGAGTAAGAGAAGAGTAAGAGAAGAGCAGTGTAAGAGAACAGAGTAAGAGAAGAGCAGAGTATGAGAAGAGCAGAGTAAGAGAAGAGCAGAGCAAGAGAAGAGCAGAGTATGAGAAGAGCAGAGTAAGAGAAGAGCAGAGTATGAGAAGAGTATGAGAAGAACAGAGTAAGAAAAGAGCAGAGTAAGTGAAGGGCGGAGAAAGAGAACAGCAGAGCAGAGTAAGAGAATAGCAGAGTAAGAGAAGAGCAGAGTAATAGAACAGCAGAGTAAGAGAACAACAGAGTAGGAGAACAGCAGAGTAAAAGAAGAGCAGAGTAAGAGAAGAGCAGAGTAAGAGAACAGCAGAGTAAGACAACAGCAGAGTAGGAGAACAGCAGAGTAAGAGAAGAGCAGAGTAAGAGAACAGCAGAGTAAGAGAAGAGCAGAGTATGAGAAGAGCAGAGTAAGAGAAGAGCAGAGTAAGAGAAGAGCAGAGTAAGACAACAGCAGAGTAGGAGAACAGCAGAGTAAGAGAAGAGCAGAGCAAGAGAACAGCAGAGTAAGAGAATAGCAGAGCAAGAGAAGAGCAGAGTATGAGAAGAGCAGAGTAAGAGAAGAGCAGAGTATGAGAAGAGCAGAGTAAGAGAAGAGCAGAGTATGGGGAAGAGAAGAGTATGAGAAGAACAGAGTAAGAAAAGAGCAGAGTAAGTGAAGGGCAGAGAAAGAGAACAGCAGAGCAGAGTAAGAGAATAGCAGAGTAAGAGAAGAGCAGAGTAATAGAAGAGCAGAGTAATAGAAGAACAGAGTAAGAGAACAGCAGAGTAAGAGCAGAGTAAGAGAAGAGCAGAGTAAGAGAAGAGCAGAGTAAGAGAAGAGCAGAGTAAGAGAACAAAAGAGTAGGAGAACAGCAGAGTAAGAGAAGAGAAGGAGAACAGCAGAGTAAAAGAACAGCAGAGTAAGACAATAGCAGAGTAGGAGAACAGCAGAGTAAGAGAAGAGAAGGAGAACAGCAGAGTAAAAGAACAGCAGAGTAAGAGCATAGCAGTGTTCCTGTGGGTACTGGGCTTAGATCAGGGAATGCTAAATATGCTCATGCAGAGAAGAGCTGGAGTTGCTGTGCCCTTATCTATCCCCCTCCCTGGCTCATGCCGGGCACTAGAGAGTCACACAGCTGGTACACAGGAAGGAACTTCTATTTATATCCCAAATTCTGCCTGTGCATATGTGTGTCTCCTCCAATGAAAGTCGGCTATTCTGATACCATCCAGTCTGTATGTGACGAGTATCAGCCAGGTCATAGGAGCAGCCGGCTTCTGATTGGTCAGGGGATTGTACAGAGCCAATATACTGTATAGATATATATATATAAAGGATGGTTGTATAGCATTGGTGGATTCAAGGGAAAA